>NC_053026.1:256958924-257320090 GCF_003073215.2 Triticum urartu | reverse complement strand
TATGCACACTCTCACCCTTCCACCATTGCTAGCCTCTCTAGTACCGCGCAACTTTCGCTAGTACCATAAACCCACCATTTACCTTCCTCAAAACAGTCACCATAGCTACCTATTATGGCATTTCCATAGCCATTCTGAGATATATTGCCATGCAACTTTCCACCGTTCCGTTTGTTATGACACGCTTCATCATTGTCATATTGCTTTGCATGATCATGTAGTTGACATCGTATTTGTGGCAAAGCCACCGTTCATAATTATTTCATACATGTCACTCATGAGTGATTGCATATCACGGTACACATCAGGAGGCATTCACATAGGGTCATATTTTGTTCTAAGTATCGAGTTGTAATTCTTGAGTTGTAAGTAAATAAAGTGTGATGATCATCATTATTAAAGCATTATCCCAAGTGAGGAAAGGATGATGGAGACTATGATTCCCCCACAAGTCGGGATGAGACTCCGGACGAAAAAAGAGGCCATAAAAAAGGAGAAAATAAGGTCCAAATAAAAAGATGAGAGAAAAAGAGAGAAGGGACAATGTTACCATCCTTTTTCCACACTTGTGCTTCAAAGTAGCACCATGATCTTCATGATAGAGATCTCATATGTTATCAGTTTCATATACTAGTGGGAATTTTACATTATAGGCCCTAGGTCTTCGTGAGCGAGCAAGTTGGATGCACACCCACTTAGTTTCTTTTTGAGCTTTCATACACTTATAGCACTAGTGCATCCATTGCATGGCAATCCCTACTCACTCACATTGATATCTATTGATGGGCATCTCCATAGCCCGTTGATACGCCTAGTTGATGTGAGACTATCTTCCCCTTTTTGTCTTCTCCACAACTCCCCCACACCCACCATTCTATTCCACACATAGTTTTATGTCCATGGCTCACGCTCATGTATTGCGTGAAGATTGAAAAAGTTTGAGAACATCAAAAGTATGAAACAATTGCTTGGCTTGTCATCGGGGTTGTGCATGATTTAAATACTTTGTGTGCTTAAGATAGAGCATAGCCAGACCATATGATTTTGTAGGGATAACTTTCTTTGGTCATGTTATTTTGAGAAGACATAATTACTTAGTTAGTATGCTTGAAGTATTATTATTTCTATGTCAATATTAGACTTTTGTATTGAATATTTCGAATCTGAATATTCATGCCACAATAAATAGAATTACATTGAGAATTATGTTAGGTAGCATTCCACATCAAAAATTCTGTTTTTTATCATTTCCCTACTCGAGGACGAGCAGGAATTAAGATTGGGGATGCTTGATACGTCTCCAACGTATCTATAATTTTTGATTGTTCCATGCTATTATATTATATGTTTTGGATGTTAATGGTCTTTATTTTACACTTTTATATTATTTTTGGAACTAACCTACGAACCCAAGGCCCAGTGCTAATTGCTGTTTTTTTGCCTATTTCAGTGTTTTGCAGAAAAGGAATATCAAACAGAATCCAAACGGAATGAAACCTTTGGGAGAGTTATTTGGAATCTCTCTCTTTTGGTGGACTTGGAGTGCACGTCAAGAAACAAACGAGGAGTCCACAAGGCAGGGGGCGCGCCTACCCCCCTGGGCGCGCCCTCCCCCCTCGTGGCTCAACCGACCTACTTCTTCCTCCTATATATACTCATATACTATGAAAACAACCAAGAGCACCACGAAACTCTATTTCCACCTCCGCAACCTTCTGTACCCAAGAGATCCCATCTTGGGGCCTTTTCCGGAGCTCACCGGAGGCGGGATCGATCACGGAGGGCCTCTACATCAACTCCATGGCCTCTCCGGTGATGTGTGAGTAGTTTACTTCAGACCTTCGGGTCCATAGTTATTAGCTAGATGACTTCTTCTCTCTCTTTGGATCTCAATACAAAGTTCTCCTCGATCTTCTTGGAGATCTTTTCGATGTAACTCTTTTTACGGTGTTTTTGTCGAGATCCGATGAATTGTGGGTTTATGATCAAGTCTATCTATGAACAATATTTGATTCTTCTCTGAAATCTTTTATGTATGATTGGTTATCTTTACAAGTCTCTTCGAATTATCAGTTTGGTTTGGCCTACTAGATTGATTTTTCTTGCAATGGGAGAAGTGCTTAGCTTTGGGTTCAACCTTGCGGTGCTCGATCCCAGTGACAGAAAGGGCAACGACATGTATTGTATTGTGCCATCGAGGATAAAAAGATGGGGTTTATATCACATTGCTTGAGTTTATCCCTCTACATCATGTCATCTTGCCTAATGCGTTACTCTGTTCTTATGAACTTAATACTCTAGATGCATGCTGGATAGCGGTCGATGTGTGGAGTAATAGTAGTAGATGCAGGCAGGAATCGGTCTACTTGTCAGAGACGTGATGCCTATATACATGATCATGCCTAGATATTCTCATAATTATTCGCTTTTCTATCAATTGCTCGATAGTAATTTGTTCACCCATCGTAATACTTATGCTATCTTGAGAGAATCCACTAGTGAAACCTATAGCCCCCGGGTCTATATTTTATCATATAAGTTTTCAATCTATTTTATTTTGCAATCTTTAGTTTCAATCTTTATCATAAAAATACCAAAAATATTTATCTTATTATTATCTCTATCAGATCTCACTCTCGTAAGTGACCATGAAGGGATTAACAACCCCTTTATCGCGTTGGTTGCGTGGTTCTTATTTGTTTGTGTAGGTATGTGGGACTTGCGTGTGGCCTCCTACTGGATTGATACCTTGGTTCTGAAAAACTGAGGGAAATACTTACACTACTTTGCTGCATCACCCTTTCCTCTTCAAGGGAAAAGCAACACAGTGCTCAATAGGTAGCAATGACGACCATCCCAAGGACTACATCATCATCGACGACACCGACTCCGACCCCGACAGTAGTGATGATGACTATGAAGATGAAGCTGGAGCGGATATCATGGAGTCTTCCACCGATCAAAATTTCTAGTCGACCACCACATTATCAGTAGTATTCCCCCATGTATATAGTAGTAGTCCGAGCACTTTTTTAATGGTAGTTAGATCGTTTGTATGCCCTTGTTTAAATTGAGTGGTGTGATATGAATGTGTTTGTCGCATGTGCATATGGGTAGTGCTTCTCCTAGACCTCACTCTATTCTATTCTCTCTAAACCCTCAGATCTCCGAGACGTGACACCGGATTTGTCTTTCCACCGGAGCTCACTCAGTTGATCCAACAGCAGAATGCCTTGATGCGGCTACTAGTCCAGAACCAAGGCAACAACAACAACAACAACCCACCGCCACCACCACCAGTTGACAACTTAGCCCATTTTCTGAGGTTGCAACCGCCGGTGTTTTCTAGTAGCATCGAGCCAATAGTTGCTAATGACTGGATCCATAGGATTGGAAGGGAGTTGACCACGACAGGTTGCACAGATGCAGAGAAGGTGTGTTTTGCCGCACATCAATTGGATGGACCCGCATCCTCATGGTGGGAGAATTACACATCCACTTTTCCCATAGTTAATGTCACATGGGATCAGTTTCGGCAAGCATTCCGCACAGCCCATGTCTCTACGGGAGCAATGAATATGAAGAAGCGTGAGTTTCGCAACTTACGCCAGGGAAACCGTACTGTGGGGCAGTACGTGGATGAGTTTAGCAAGTTAGCCCGTTATGCCCCAGATGATGTGGCCAGAGATGCCGCGAAGCAGGAGAAGTTTATGGAAGGGATGAATGATGAGATGAGTATGCAGTTAATGGTGGTAACATTTAACAACTATCAGGAGTTGGTAGACAAGACTCTTATGATTGAAGGGAAGCAGCAGCAGATTGAGAGCCGCAAAAGGAAGTGACAAGGGAAGTACAATTCAGGAGCTCAGCAGAAGCCTCATTTTACCCCGAACTCGGGAGGATATACCCATAACCATGGAGGCCACATGCACAATAGAGGAAGTTCGCATAACCACAGTGGCCCCAAGAATGGAAATGGGAATGGAGCAGGTAGCAATCAGAACCGTTCTAACCCATCCACACCCGCCAAGAAGGACCAAAGTCACATTACTTGATTCAAGTGCGGGAAGACTGGACATTATGCCAATGAGTGTCCTGAAGCAAAGAATGGAAATGGCAACGGAAGCTCTGGGAAGAAGCTCAATCCTTTCAACAGGGGACAAGTGAACCACGTGAACGTGGAGGAGGTTGAAGAGCAGCTAGATGCAGTTATAGGTAAGTTTTTGGTTAAGTCATTTATTGTAATCATTCTTTTTGCTACTGGTGCATCGCAATACATATCAAGGGGATTTGTGGATAAATATAAGTTGCCCACCAAAGTTCTTAGGACACCTATGTTAGTAAGCTCGCCAGGAGCGGAGTATATGGCAAGCCAAGGATGTTTTTAGGTGCCATTGACCATAGGTAGGCATGTTTTCCCCTCAGACTTAATAATTCTGGAGTCGCAGTGATTGGATGTGATTTTAGGAATGGATTGGCTATCGATGTATGGAGGAAACATCGATTGCGCCAGTAAGTCAATTCTGCTCACCACCCCGGAGGGAAAAAGGATTAAGTATGTATCTAGGCATCCGCCTAGGAGGACGCAAGTAAATTCCCTCTCGGGAGTTGTTCAGGAGGAAGTGCCTGTAGTGAAGGATTACCCGGATGTATTTCCAGAGGAACTACCAGGAATAACGCCGGATCGAGACATTGAGTTTTCGATAGAGCTGCGAGGCACCTGACCAATATCGAAGAGACCATACCAGATGCCCACAAATGATCTGGAGGAGATTAAGAAGCAGATGTAGGAGTTATTGGAGAAATGATACATTTGATGAAGTTCATCGCCATGGGGAGCTCCAGTGCTCTTGGTTGAGAAGAAGGATGGATCTTGGAGAATCGTTGTTGATTATCGTGCGTTGAATGAAGTAACGATCAAGAACAAGTACCCACTGCCGATGATCAATGGTTTGTTTGACCAGCTACAAGGAGCTAAATTATTCTCCAAGATCAATTTGCGATCAGGATACCACCAGGTGAAGATCCAAGAACAGGATATACCTAAGACAACCTTCACCACAAGGTACAGGCTATATGAGTATATGGTTATGTAATTTGGATTGACAAATGCCCCTGCCTATTTCATGAGTATGATGAATAAGGTGTTCATGGAGTTTTTGAATAAGTTTGTAGTGGTGTTCATTGATGATATTTTGGTATACTCATAGAATGAAGAGGAACACAAGGAGCATTTGCGTTTAGTTCTCGAGAAGCTCAGAGAACATCAGTTGTATGCTAAGTTCAGCAAATGTGAGTTTTGGTTGAAGGAAGTGGGATTTCTTGGACATGTTATATCAGGAGAAGGTATAGTAGTAGACCCTACCAAGGTTCAGTCAGTCACTAATTGGCTAGCACCCACCTCAGTAGGAGAGATCCGCAGTTTTCTGGGACTCGCGAGATACTAACAGAGATTCATTGAGAATTTTTCCAAGATTGCGAAGCCTATGACGGAGTTTTTGAAGAAGGACACCAAGTTCAAATGGACAAATGAATGTGAGGCAAGTTTTCAGGAGTTGAAGAAACGTTTGGTTACAACCCCAGTGCTGATTCCGCCGGATATACGCAAGGATTTCCAAGTGTATTGCGACGCTTCTTGCTTAGGACTTGGAGGTGTACTTATGCAAGATGGTAAATTTGTTTCATACGCCTCACGTCAGCTTCGACCGCATGAGTTGAATTATGCCACGCATGACTTGGAGTTTGCAGCTGTAGTTCATGTACTCAAGACTTGGAGACACTTTCTTATTGTAAATCGATGCGATGTGTACATGAATCACAAAAGTTTGAAGTACATTTTCACACAAAAGGAGCTGAATCTCAGGCAAAGGAGATGGTTGGAGCTTATAAAAGATTATGATATGAAGTTGCACTATCACCCAGGCAAGGCCAATGTCGTAGCAGATGCTTTGAGCTGGATGAGTTATGCCAATACCCTTGTGAGTGGAGGATTACCAAAGGAGTTAGCCGAAGATCTCAGGGAGCTTCGTTTGGAGATAGTCCCTAGAGGTTTTGTTGTAGCAATGGAGGTTCATTCAACATTATTGGGAAAGATTCGAGAAGCTCAGAAGGATGACAAGGAAATTGCTAAGGTAAGGGAGAAAATGAGCAAAGGAAAAGCCAAAGGTTTTCGTGAGGATGAGCACGACACTTTGTGGTTTGAGGACCGTGTTTATGTACCCAATATTGCATAGATCAGGAAGTTAATACTTCAGGAAGCTCATGACTCGCCATACTCGATACACCCCGGAAACAACAAGATGTATTTGGATTTAAAGGAGCGTTTCTGATGGACTGGTATGAAGAAGGATATCGCAGAGTATGTAGCTGTATGTGATGTATGTCAGAGAGTGAAGACAGAACATCAGAAACCAGCAGGATTACTGCAGCCTATGCCGATACCCAAATGGAAGTGGGACAATCTTGGCATGGATTTCATCACTGGATTACCTAGGACCCAGTCAGGATATGATTCTATTTGGGTAGTAGTGGATCGTTTGACCAAAGTGGCTCACTTTATCCCAGTGATAACAAACTATGCAAGTGCGAAGTTGGCCAAGATATATATGACCAGGATCGTATGTCTGCATGTAGTTCCGAGGACCATCATATCAGATAGAGGAACATAGTTTACTTCAAAGTTTTGGCATCAGCTGCACCAGACTTTGGGTACCAGGTTAGAGTTCAGTACAGCCTTTCGTCCGTAGACAGATGGACAGACTGAGAGAGTCAATCAGATTCTGGAGGACATGTTGAGAGCTTGTGCTCTAGTTTATGGATCTAGCTGGGATGATAATTTGCCTTACGCGGAGTTCTCATACAACAACAGTTACCAAGCCAATTTGAAGATGGCACCTTTTGAAGCCCTGTATGGAAGGAGGTGCAGGACACCGTTGATGTGGGATGAAGTTGGAGACTATCAGTTGTTTGGACCGAATTTGATCAAAGAATCCGAAGAGAAGGTTAAGTTGATTCGCGATAGACTGAAGGTAGCTCAGTCCAGGCAGAAGAGTTATGCAGACTCAAAACGCAAGGAGGTAGTTTAAGAAATCGGAGAAAGAGCATATATTCGGGTGTCATCTCTCCGAGGAGTTAAACGTTTTGGAGTTAAGGGAAAGTTAGCCCCGAGATTTGTAGGACCATACCGAGTTTTCGAACGTATGGGAGAAGTTGCCTACAAGTTGGAGTTACCCGAAGGACTGTTAGGATTTCATGATGTGTTTCACGTTTCCCAATTGAAGAAGTGGCATGCAGAGATGGCCGATATTCCTCTGAGAGATACAGTGCCCCTGGAAGAAATTCAGTTGGAAAGTGATTTGACCTACGAGGAGAAACCTGTTAAGATTCTCGAGTTTGCCAGCCGAGTTACACGCAGCAAGGTTATCAAGTTTTGCAAAGTTCAGTGGAGCCACCGTACTGAGGATGAAGCCACCTGGGAACGAGAGGATGATCTACGGAAAGACCACTCACACCTATTTTCTAGACAACCCAAATCTCGAGGGCGAGATTCATCTTAAGGGGGGGGTAGGTTTGTAACATCTGAAATTTTCAATTTGGAACTTGCCCTGAGAATGAGATATGTGCAGCTCCTATCGGGATTGTCGGCGCATCGGGTGGCTTTGCTGGTTTAGTTTTACCATTGTCGAGATGTCTTGTAACCGGGATTCCGAGTCTGATCGGGTCTTCCTGGGAGAAGGAGTATCCTTCGTTGACCGTGAGAGCTTGTGATGGGCTAAGTTGGGACACCCCTGCAGGGATTTGAACTTTCGAAAGCCATGCCCGCGGTTATGGGCAGATGGGAATTTGTTAATATCCGGTTGTAGAAAAACCTAAAACTTAACTTAATTAAAATGCATCAACCGCGTGTGTAGCCGTGATGGTCTCTTTCCGGCGGAGTTCGGGAAGTGAACACAGTGTTGGAGTTATGTTTGATGTAGGTTGTTCTAGGATCACTTCTTGATCATAGATTCTCGAACGTGGTTTGCCTTCTCTTCTCGCTCTCATTTGCATATGTTAGCCACCATATATGCTAGTGCTTGCTGCAGCTCCACCTCATACCTCTTACCTACCCATAATCTTAAATAGTCTTGATCGCGAGGGTGTGAGATTGCTGAATCCCGTGACTCACAGATACTTCCAAAACCAGCTTGCAGGTGCCGGTTGAACCGTGCAGATGAGCAACCAAGCTTAAGGAGGAGCTCGATGAAGATCGTGTTCGCTATGTTGTTCCGTTTCTAGTTGATCAGTAGTGGAGCCCAGTTGGGACGATCGGGGATCTGTGTAGCATTTGGGGTAGTCTTCTTTTATTTTGGTTCCGTAGTCGGACCTTGATGTATTGGATGATGTAATGCTTTATTCATGTAATTGTGTGAAGTGGCGATTGTAAGCCAACTATGTATCTCTTTCCCTTATGTATTACATGGGTTGTGTGAAAGATTACCTCACTTGCGACATTGCTTTCAATGCGGTTATGCCTCTAAGTCGTGCTTTGACACGTGGGAGATATAGCCGCATCGAGGGCGTTACAAATTGGTAATCAGAGCCTTCCCCGACCTTAGGAGCCCCCTGCTTGATCGAATCGTTGGCGTTATTGAGTCTAGAAAAATGTTTTGTTTCATTTAGGAATTATATATATCGGAGAGTTAGGAATTCTTTTTACTCCTCAGTCCCTTCGTTGCTTTGGTGAGGCATCCTGGCATAGAGTTTTGACTCTTCTCTTCTCAAATTTCACTAAAAAAAATTAGGATCACGCGGGTATCTTGGAATCGTTCTGATGGTTTTGTGACGAGAACATTGTTCTTGGTGCCTCCTGACATTTAGGGGTTGTGGCAATGTCCCGGGGATTTGAGCTCCGAGGTGTTGTCGTCACAATTTTATCGTTGCAATTCTGGAATACCTGAGTTTCACCGACATCAAAAATCTCTTTTATGCAGTTGTTGGTGAGATAACCTCGATGCCACCCAGTACTGGGGCGGGAGTTCGAGAGTATTGCCATAACTCGTATAACGGATTCTTTTCGAAGGTTGAGGTAAACAATTTCCGAAGGTTTCTTGGTTATGTGTTGAATGATGGATACAGCTGGATGTAGGATTTGCTAGCTTTGGGTGAGATATTATGCTTCCCCTGTATCCCCAACACCTGATTGCGTAACCGGAAATTTTCGAGAGTTTATAAGTGGGAATTCAAGTAGCTCTTAGGATATCTTTCCGACAGATGTATGATATGAAATTGGGGTTTGACGTCTAGTGGTCCGCCTATCCACAGTTGGTTTTACAGTGATCTCGTTGTGTCTTAAAGAGTCCTTGGCTATGCTAACTCGGGGACGCTTGGTATGTCATATGCACTGCCTTGTACCTGATGGTGTTGTACGATCGAGCCCGTGTAGGCCCCACCACGAAAACTTCGGACGAAATCTCTATCATATGTTTGTTCCGGCTTATTTTGCAAGCCAATCCTTTGTTTGTTTTGAGTTGTGGTGTTCGAGTTGCTTCAGTGTCAAATGTTGATTACATACCTTTCCTAAGCGGTGTTCTCATACTCCGATGTGAATTCCAATCCTTCTTGATAATCGAGATTGTCATGTCAATCCCTTTCAACCGGTGTGTTTTTCTCTTCAAGCGGATCCGTTCATTTTCAACATCCACAAGATCACCTCTTGGTTTTGCCAACGTTGTTCGTTTCATCGGTCCTCAAGTTGCCTTTCTTTTTCCCGCCCTCCCACCCTTGTTTTTCTTGAAAGATACAGATTTCTTGATTGAGTATCCATCTTATTGATGTGAAGTCTCTCCATTCTTTTCCTTCAATGTTCTTACCCGGTGATTCTCATGAAGATGTTCTACTAGTTCATCATTCTTCATTCTTTTCTTCTACGGTGGATTCAATTCAAGATTTTGGTGTTGATCATATCCCTTTTTCCTTGTTTTCAAATGCCTTCTCATGCCGGTGCACCTTATTCAGTCACTTATCGCTATTCAATTGTTCCGAAGTGCTGAAGATATCTCGACGTTGTTATCTCATTCTAGCCTTTTAATTCAACCGATGCAATCTATCTTCCAAGCATCCTCCTTAACGGTGTTTCTTTTCAGTGGGCCCTAACCCACAGGTCTTTTCCCAGGATCTTACCTGACTCTTCTATTTTTCCGGAGCTATTCTCAAATTATTTTCAAAGTGTGACGTAAGAATGAATTATCATCAGTCATATGTGTTTCTCCAAGATCTTTCAAATTCTTTTCACCGTTGGCTCAACCTTTCTATTCGTCTTCCCGGAGTATCTCAACAACTCATGGTGGTGTTTCTCATCGGTATTTCCAACTTTTGAAGACCAAAGAACAAGTGTTTCCTCTAAATCTTGCTCCGTTCTCTCAGAGACTCGTGGTTCTAGCTTCATGCCATCCTCTCATAATTGTTTTCGATTGTGACAATTATTTTCACCCATCCGGAGCATTTCATGAGTTGTTTCCATTTCTTTCCTCCGAAGGTCATCTTTTCAAATATTATTCATTCCAGCTTTCAACTATCATTCTCCAAATCTTACCGGTGCATCATGCAAGTTTTTATCTATTCAACTCACGATCTCTTCGTTCACTTGTATCTAAATTCTCTCAAGCATCTTCATTCATTTGCTCATTCTTCCCGGTGTTTCGCTATCTTTCCTTTGATCGTTTTCAATTATTTCGGTGGTTTGTTCAAGATTCCTCTTTATACGTTATCATATCAATTCATTCTTTCTTTCCAATCCTACCGGTGGTTCGTTGAAGACTTTCTCAAGTTTGCGCTATATCTCTCTTAATCCTTTCTACGAGAATAAGTAGTATGCCAAATTCGTTGCTTGCCATCAATTTAATTGGTGAAGTATAAGCATAATGTAATTCGTATTCTTGTTTCATCGACTAAATTCAATTCCTTATTCTAGAGGTTCATCTAAATTCTTGATTTCTTTTGTTCATCTTTCTTTTCTGGTGTTCCAAGTTCCCACTGTATCTCGTCGCAAAGCTTCATCCAATCACTGCAAGGCTTCACCTTGTGTTTTCAACCTTCTCTTTTCTTTCGTTTGGTCATTCTTTCATTACCAGAGTTCTTCATGGAGGTTCTACATGATGGTTCATCAAGGATTTAATTCCTTCTCGAAGTGTTCATCAAGATTCTTTTCAGAAGAGCTCATGCATTCTTCATCTTGCAATCCGGAGTGCAATTCTTTCTACCGTATCATTGGAGGTGGTATTATGTCATTCTTGATAATTTGAGTTCATGTTTCATGTACACATGTTGTTAAGAATGAGGTATTTTAAATCCATCAATTCTCTTCATTGGAGTATATTGGGTTATATTTCACCTAAAGCCTTCCCTAAGGATTGTCGCTATTTATGGTGCTCATAAATGACCCAAGTTCTTCTTTTATCCTCCCGGTGATTCAGTTTCCCGTCTCCTTGTTGATATGTATCCAATATTGTTCCCGTTAGTGGTAGGTTGTCACCTCATAATTTTGAGAAGTTTATCATAAGCCCACTACGAGCTCACTCATTTGGTTGTTGTTTTTCCAACAACTCCGTTCTAGAATTTGTTGTAAGCGTGCTCTCTCAAGATCTTGTTTCCCCTCCATTCATTCCATTCCACTAATTCGTTTCTTCTGGAGCCATGGTGATGTTTCTCACTTCTCTCTTCATCTCAAGTTGTGATTATCGTGTTCTTTTCGTGCTTATCCATTTAACCGGAGTGTTGTGTCCTCTTCTCAAGTTCTTTTCATCTTGTCAAGTTATTGTTCTATACATTCCATGTTCAACCGGAGTGCTGTCCGAATTTGTTCTTCGTTGTTCCTCTTTTCCTAACGGAGGTTTTTCAATTACGTTCATCTCCGTTGTATTCTCTCTTTCAAGTTGTTCAACATCTCAAGGTTCTTTGGTTTCTCTCGTTTGTCAAAGAAGCAACTTAGTTTTACCTCTTCTCTTTCTCTTCCGTTCCCTCCGATGCCATTCTAGATCTCGGGACAAGATCCTCTCATAGTGGTGGAGTGTTGTGAAGCCCCGAGACTGATGCGCCAGGTGTCTTCCAGTTATTCGCCGACGTTGCCATGTCATTTGCTTGCATGTTGCATCTTGCCATGTCATCATGTGCATTGCATCATCATGTTTTCAAAACTTGCATCCGTCCCGGCCTCCCCGTTTCTTCCGTTGTCCGTTCTGAGTCCACACACCCTTGCACGCGCCCGCGGCATGTCCGAAATATTATTTTATAAGTGGCCGGAAAATGTTCTCGAATTGGGTTGAAAGTTGGCGTGTGGTCTTATTATAGTGTAGATAGACCGCCTGTCAAGTTTCATCGCATTAGGAATTCGTTTGATAGCCCAACCGTTAAACTATAGCGGCATTATAGCCGGGCACACGTCGAACATTTTCGGTCTCCGAAAACTGCTGCCAGGCTCTCTCTCTCTCTTCTCTCCTCTCAGCCTCACCACAGCCCACCTAGTCCATCCACCTACCCCTCTTCGCGTCCGGAGCTGTCCGATGTGATCGCACGGTCCGAAAACCCTCTCTGCTCAGTGCATCGAACCCCTCTCATGCGCGTCTGAAACTTCCCCGAACCCGGCCGGGCACTCGTGATCGTTGAGTCCGGATCGTCACCCGACATCCCTAAAGCATCTCCGTTTCTTTTTTTGGACTCCCCAACCTTTTCTATCTCGACCGTCCGATCTAAATCGGAGGGTCCAAATAGCCCTTTATCTCATTGCTATATATATAGTGGCCAACCTTAACATCTAGGGAGTCTGTCCCATCATTCCTCCTCGCCGCCGCCATAATCAAATCCCACATCAGGATCCTCCCTGATCCCCTCGTCCACCTACTCCAACCGCACCGCTCTAATCGTGCAGGAGCCCAAGCTCGCCTCATCCACGAGCTCTTCAAACCCCCCTCCTGCTCTGCTTCGTCCCGCTCACCGAGCCCTGCCTCGTCACCGGAAGCCAGCGCCGTCCACCTCGAATTGCGGCCTCCTCTGCCACTCTTGACGCCCGAGCACCGGCCAGCTTGCTGGAGCGGACCACCAGCACCTCCGGCCTCCTCTTGTTCACTCCGAGAACCCCAACACCAGCCGCCCTCCTCGATCACCTAGCGTCGCCGTCGATGAGCTCCATTCAAGATGAGCACCGCCGCACCTTCTTCTTCTCCTTCCCGGTGTTCCCCCGTTCTTTTCGATCTCTCATCGCCCTTTCTCTTTTCTTCACCAGGAGCTGCCGCAAGACGCCTTGAACAAGACCCCATGCGCTGAGTCGACCAGTTCGCGCTGCCGCCCTCAGCGTTTGCCGCCCGACACCATTCTTCGCTTGGCCCCGCTGCTGCTCCACCACGTCGCAACCGGATCCGGCCTGATTCGACCTCCTCAAGCCCCAGTTCGCCCGCCGCGCCAAGTCCCTCTAGATGTTTGGCCCCATTGCTACATCGAGCAGCAGCAACTCGGACAGAGGTGGAGGACGCCTCTGCCTCCACCACTTGTGGCGCCCTTGGAGTTCGCCGTCGGTAGCCGCCTTCGCAGGACCACGCCGCCCCCTCCAGGCACCTCCTCGCGCTCCATTCTACCCGTTCCGGCCAGTTCCCTTCAACCCCGTCGCCAGGAACCCCTGCTATCAATCTCTGCATCGCCATGAGGTGTGGCTGTTTCTGTCTGCAGAAATGAGCAGGTTGCCAGCTCGCCCGTGCCTCGCGTTGACCGAGCGCCTGCCTCCAGCGCATCATGGGCCAGTGCCTCCCCAAGGCCCATGAGGCCTGGTGAGAACCCCAAGGCCCTCCTTTTTTTCGTCTTAATGTTGCGCCTGTTACCCTGTTGGGCCTCTGCTTAGTTTCAGCCCGCATGCGGTTTTTTCCAGTTCTGCGTTTTAGTTTTAATCCAGTGAGCTGCAGTTTTTACAGAAAAACCCCTCATGTTCATGCATATCCTAACTCACAAATGGTGCTTCATATTAAAACAAATTATATATGAAAACTGCTTAGAATTCTGTGTAGATTAATAATATGTCACTTTCATGCATGTTTAAAATGTTTAAAATGATGTTTGCATATATTTTCCCATATGCCATGTTAAAATGTTTTATTTGATTACTAAATAATTGTAACTCGGAATTTAATAAACTTTATATGTAAATGGGGTAGAAAAATGCCTAGTTTAACATGGTGGCTTTACTTTGCATGTTTAAAACTCTAAAATTTTGTTTAGGGCAGAACAGCACCAAATCTAAAATATTCATATGGAAATTTACCGGAATTTGTTGTTCGTTGTTTCCGGCCTCATTTAAACTTGTCTAGATAGGTAGTTTCCTTTGCTTCACCCTCTTGCCATGTTTAACAACATTTAATATTGTTGGGTACATAAACAAGATCGAACTAAATAACTTGAATGTGGTGTTCCGTCAATATGCAACTCGTTGCATATGGAGCTCCACTTAATTTGTAGGATTGTTTGTGCACTTTGCCATGCCATGTACATTAAACCGGACATGCATCATACTTTGTTGTGCATCATGCCATGATTATGTGTTGGTTGTTTACTATGTTGTTTGCTTTCTTTCCGGTGTACTTCTTCTTGTTAATCCGGTAACGTTGCGTTTGTGAGGATCCGTTGGCTACGTCCGTTTGTCTTCTTCATGGACTCGTTCTTCTTCCTTGCGGGATCTCAGGCAAGATGGCCATACCCTCGAAATCACTTCTATCTTTGCTTGCTAGATGCTCGCTCTTTTGCTATGCCTATGCTGCGATACCTACCACTTGCTTATCATGCCTCCCATATTCTTAAGCCAAGCCTCTAACCACCTTGTCCTAGCAAACCATTGTTTGGCTATGTTACCGCTTTGCTCAGCCCCTCTTATAGCGTTGCTAGTTGCAGATGAAGATTGGAGTTTGTTCCATGTTGGAACATGGATATTTGTTGGTATATCACAATATCTCTTATTTAATTAATGCATCTATATACTTGGTAAAGGGTGGAAGGCTCGACCTTATGCCTGGTGTTTTGTTCCACTCTTGCCGCACTAGTTTCCATCATACCGGTGTTATGTTCCTTGATTTTGCGTTCCTTACGCGGTCGGGTTATAATGGGAACCCCTTGACAGTTCGCCTTGAATAAAACTCCTCCAACAAGGCCCAACCTTGGTTTTACCATTTGCACTAACAACCTATCACCTTCCCTTGGGTTCTGCAGACTCAAGGGTCATCTTTATTTTAACCCCCCCCCCCCCCCGGGGCCAGTGCTTCTCTAAGTGTTGGTCCGAACTGAGTAGACTGTGAGGCCACCTCGGGGAAACTTGAGGGTTGGTTTTACACGTTGGATATCTCATCCGTCGTTGCCCTGAGAACGAGATATGTGTAGCCCCTATCGGGATTGTCGGCGCATCAGGTGGCTTTGCTGGTTTAGTTTTACCATTGTCGAGATGTCTTGTGACTGGGATTCCGAGTCTGATCGGGTCTTCCTGGGAGAAGGAATATCCTTCATTGACCGTGAGAGCTTGTGATGGGCTAAGTTTGGACACCCCTGCAGGGATTTGACCTTTCGAGAGCCGTGCCCATGGTTATGGGCAGATGGGAATTTGTTAATATCCGGTTGTAGAAAACCTGAAACTTAACTTAATTAAAATGCATCAACCGCGTGTGTAGCCGTGATGGTCTCTTTTCGAAGGAGTTCGGGAAGTGAACACGGTGTTGGAGTTATGTTTGACGTAGGTTGTTCTAGGATCACTTCTTGATCATAGATTCTCGAACGTGCTTTGCCTTCTCTTCTCGCTCTCATTTGCGTATGTTAGCCATCATATATGCTAGTGCTTGCTGCAGCTCCACCTCATACCTCTTACTTACCCAATAGCTTAAATAGTCTTGATCGCGAGGGTGTGAGATTGCTGAGTCCCCGTGACTCACAGATACTTCCAAAGCCATCTTGCAGGTGCTGTTGAATCGTGCAGATGACGCAACCAAGCTCAAGGAGGAGCTTGATGAAGATCGTGTTCGCTATGTTGTTCTGTTTCCTGTTGATCAGTAGTGGAGCCTAGTTGGGACGATCGGGGATCTGTGTAGCATTTGGGGTAGTCTTCTTTTATTTTGGTTTCGTAGTCGGAACTTGAGTGTATTTGGACGAATGTAATGCTTTATTCATGTATTGTGTGAAGTGGCGATTGTAAGCCAACTATGTTTCTCTTTCCCTTATGTATCACATGGGTTGTGTGAAGATTACCTCACTTGCGACATTGCTTTCAATGCGGTTATGCCTCTAAGTCGTGCTTTGACACGTGGGAGATATAGCCGCATCGAGGGCGTTACAAAGGGATCCTCACAAATCTGAATTTAGAGATTTTCTTGCTAGCATAACTGTGGGAGAATCTGGAGATATTACACAAGCTACTATAGGGAGCATTCACTTTCCAGCTATACATTAATTTGCTCTCTTCATAGGTAGATGTATCAATGGTAAAGATGAGGCATATCACATTTGTGTCCCCGATCTTAGTATTCTTAGGAGTGCTGTGTTAGGAGACAAATCATATAATTTGGGAGCTATTGTTGCATGTAGGTTGCATCTTAATAGATTCAATGGAGATTTCTTTGGTGGAATTTATGCAACCCGCGTCGCTAATTTTCTTAGTGTAGCCATACGCGAAGATGATATTGAATTACCTCCTGCTTATCCAGATTTTAATGTTATGGTTCACCACCAGTTTGTTGAGAGGAATGAATCACCTCTCCAGTATCGACTAATCTTTGACAGACGCCGTGCTATCCATATTACTCTCCCTGCTCCTGCCTTCTTTGATTATCAGGCAAGAGGAAGATATACTATTACCAGAGAGGAGGCAGATGAGTACGAGAGGAGAGCGGAGGCCGCTCATCGCCACGCTGCAGCTCAACAGGCGATAGCCGCTGCATCTCAGTACGACCCCAACTATTATTATGGATATCCGCCAGGCTAGCCGTGGCCATAGACCAACTTAGGACAAAAGCCTAAGCTTGGGGGAATACGTATTTCCCACCGACATTACATTTATGTTCACACACTCATTGCTAGATGTCGGTGCTCATACTTTTTCATCGTATCATCCATGCTAGTTTATTTTCCTTTTTATGCTTTCTTCTTGTGTGTTTAATAAACCTTAAGAAAAACCAAAAAAAATTGTTGTAGCTTTTAATCAGTTTAATTTCCATGCTTGTAGTAGTAATTAAGAAGAAAACCCAAAAATATTTCCTGTTCTTGTTTTGCTTGTTGGGAGCTTTCCTGTGTAAATAGTTTTATTTCTTTTGGGGTCGATAGGAGAAGACCATAATTAAATTGTTGAAGTGGCTCTTATATGCATTATTGTTTATCTGACAAATGAGCCCATATTGCCTTGTCTTCTCCTGTTTATTGAATGCTTGCAGATTCAAGCTTTGTCCAATGCACATGCACTATTATTATTCACACTGTTCGGTCGTGCAAGTGAAAGGCAATTATGACGATATATGATGGACTGACTGAGATGAGAAAAGCTGGTATGAACTCGACCTCTATTGTTTTTGTAAATATGATTAGTTCATCGTTCCTGATTCAGCCTATTATGAATAAACATGTTTGCAATGACAACTAGAGATCATAGTTTCTTGTGCCATGCTTGATTAGCTATGAGTTATAATGGTTTACCTTGCATGCCAACATGCTATTGAGATAGTTATGATGTGGTATGATAGGGTGGTATCCTCCTCTGAATGATTTAAGTGACTTGACTTGGCGCATGTTCACGCATGTTGTTGAAACAAAATCAACATAGCCTTCACGATATTTATGTTCATGGTGGATTATATCCTACTCATGCTTGCATTCGGTGTTGATTAATTTTAATGCATGTTCATGACTGTTGTCGCTCTCTAGCTGGTCGCTTCCTAGTCTTTTGCTAGCCTTCACCTGTACTAAGCGGGAATACTGCTTGTGCATCCAATCCCTTAAACCCCAAAGTTATTCCATATGAGTCCACCATACCTACCTATATACGGTATCTACCTGCCGTTCCAAGTAAATTTGTATGTGCCAAACTCTAAACCTTCAAATAAATATCCTGTTTTGTATGCTCGAATAGCTCATCTATCAACTAGGGATGTCTGTATCTTCCATGTTAGGCGGGTTATTCTCAAGAGGAGTGGACTCCGCTCCTCACTCACGAGATAAATGGCTGGTCACCGGGATGCCTAGTCCAATGCTTTATGCAAACTAAATCAAAGTAATTGCAAACAAAACTCCCCCTGGGACTCTTGTTAGTTGGAGGCACTTGTTGTTTCGAGCAAGCCATGGATTGATGCTTGTTGGTGGAAGGGGGAGTATAAACTTTACCATTCTATTTGGGAACCGCCTATAATGTGTGTAGCATGGAAGATATCGCCGTCTCTTGGTTGTTATGTTGACAATGAAAGTATACCGCTCAAAATATTATTCACCTCTGTTTCAAAACCAAGCTCTGGCACCTCTACAAATCCCTACTTCCCTCTGCGAAGGGCCTATCTATTTACTTTTATGCTAAGTCATCATCCTCTTATTAAAAAGCACCAGTTGGAGAGCACTGCTGTCATTTGCATTCATTATTGTTAGTTTACATTGAGTATGACTTGACTGGATCTCTTTTACCATGAATTACAATGTCTAGTCAGTCCTTGGTCTTTAAAGGTGCTCTGCATTTATTGTTTTGTGGTCTCAGAAAGGGCTAGCGAGATACCATCTTGTTATATCATATTTTGATTGTTCTGAGAAAGTGTTGTCATCCGAGATTTATTATTATGGCTCGCTAGTTGATTATGCTGTTGATATGAGTAAACTTGGGACCCATGCGTTATTGTGAACGTGGTTAGTTATAATCTTTGCTGAAAACTTGAATGCTGGCTTTACATATTTACAACAACAAGAGCAAACAGAGTTTGTAAAAGTTTTTCTTTTTCACTTTCAGTTTATCAACTGAATTGCTTGACGATAAGCAAAGATTTAAGCTTGGGGGAGTTGATACGTCTCCAACGTATCTACTTTTCCAAACAGTTTTTCCCTTGTTTTGGACTCTAACTTGCATGATTTGAATGGAACTAACCTGGACTGACGATGTTTTCAGCAGAATTACCATGGTGTTATTTATGTGCAGGAGCAAACGTTCTTAGAATGACCTGAAACTTCACGGAGCCACTTTTCAAAAAATAAGAAAAATACCTGCAAAAGATGAAAGCCAGGGGGCCCACCACCTCTCCATGAGGGTGGGGGGCGCGCCCCCCTACCTCGTGGGCCCCCTGTTGCCTCTCTGACTCCAACTCCAACTCTATATATTGAGTTTCGAGGAGAAAAAATCAGAGAGAAGAAATCATCGCGTTTTACGATACGGAGCCGCCGCCAAGCCCTAAAACCTCTCGGGAGGGCTGATCTGGAGTCCGTTCGGGGCTCAGGAGAGCGGAATCCGTCGCCATCATCATCATCAACCATCCTCCATCACCAATTTCATGATGCTCACCGCCGTGCGTGATTAATTCCATAGTAGGCTTGCTAGACGGTGATGGGTTGGATGGGATCTATCATGTAATCGAGTTAGTTTTGTTAGGGTTTGATCCCTAGTGTCCACTATGTTCTGAGATTGATGTTGCTATGACTTTGCTATGCTTAATGCTTGTCACTAGGGCCCGAGTGCAATGATTTCAGATCTGAACCTATTATGTTTTCATCAATATATGAGTGTTCTTGATTCTATCTTGCAAGTCTGTAGTCACCTATTATGTGTTATGATCCGTTAACCCCGAAGTGAAAATAATCGGGATACTTACCGGTGATGACCGTAGTTTGAGGAGTTCATGTATTCACCATGTGTTAATGGTTTGTTCTGGTTCTCTATTAAAAGGAGACCTTAATATCCCTTAGTTTTCGTAAGGACCCCGCTACCACGGGAGGGTAGGACAAAAGATGTCATGCAAGTTCTTTTCCATAAGCACGTATGACTATGTTCGGAATACATGCCTACATAATATCAATGAACTGGAGCTAGTTCTGTGTCACCGTAGGTTATGACTGTTACATGATGAACCGCATCCGGCATAATTCTCCATCACTGATCCATTGCCTACGAGCTTTTCCTATATTGTTCTTCGCTTATTTACTTTTCCATTGCTATTCTATTATCACTACAAAATACCAAAAACATTACTTTTACTACTGTTACCTTTTGTTACCATTATCACTACTATCATATTACTTTGCTACTAAATACTAGTTGCAGATATTAAGTTTCCAGGTGTGGTTGAATTGACAACTCAGCTGCTAATACTTGAGAATATTCTTTGGCTCCCCTTGTGTCGAATCAATAAATTTGGGTTGAATACTCTTCCCTCGAAAACCGTTGCGATCCCCTATACTTGTGGGTTAGCAGTCAGCCGCATTGCTGAAGAGCCAGGCCGGCCTCCCCTTGTTGTGTAGTGGAGCGATGCGGCGGTGGATGAAATCTGCCTTGATCATCTCTAGGGTGAGCCCGGCAACGGCGAGGCAATGGATTCTGGTGATGGCGACCGTGAGCCTCCCATCCTGGGGGTCGGCATCGCCCCAGTCGTCCCTGCGAACCGGCGGCGTCTGGCGAACCTGGCAAAATTCCTGAGGGTCCTCCTCTTTAATCCAACACCACTGGTTCCGCCACTCCTCCCACCTCTCCTTCTAGGCGCCCTCTAGATACGTCCCCTTCTCCAGGGTCCTTGGGATCCAGGCAACGCAACCGGAGATGGCGCCTCCCCTCTGGATCCGAGGGTAGAAGTAATGGCGGAAAAGCACCGTGTTGGGATGCACTCCGGCGAAGCCCTCGCAGAGATGGGCGAAAAGGGCCGTGCACACCACGGCATTTGGAGTGAAATCCAGAAGGTGGAAGCCGTAGGTGTGCATGACATCGTTGAAGAAATCGAAGAAAGGGGGGCAGAGGCCGCAGGAAAAGTAGTCGACAAAAAATGGGTACCGATTCGGGGCGGCCTTGGCGCAATCAGCGGGGATGACATGCGTGGCTGGGTGCCCCGTCGTCTCTCCCCCCGTCTTGCACCCCCACAGGGGCCTGAAGTTGTCCCGGAGGTGGACTGCGTCGACCGTCGAGGGAAAGTAGGTGAGATGCATCTGTCGCGTCACCGACTCTCTCTCCGGCGGCTCCGCCCCCCCGGCGTCTTTGGCCACTCCTTTGCCTTTGTTGGTTTTGGGTGCCATGGCGGCTGCGAGAGGTGAAGGAGGAAGGGAGGAGAAAATGCGGCAACGTCGAGCAAGAGCAAGAGCTTGAGGAGGAAGAAGGAGGGGATGGCGGTTCCGAGATTGGGGAAAGCACAGAGGGTAAATGAGCAGTGTGCCCGCGGTTATTCCTTTTTACGGGGAAGTCGCGGGCCGCCTCTTTACCATCCGCCACGATGTGATGCATGTGTGCGGAAACCGCCCCATGCATGACCCCCCACATTGCGCATTCAACGCGCGTCGTGGGGAAGCGCAGCAGACGGAGAAGTTACTGCAGTAAAAGTCCGCCCAACTTGCCCGCGCACCGTTCTAGGCCTAGCCCAAGAACGCGTCGCGCTTAGGTGTGGCCCAGGCCCTGGGGCTCCTGTCGGTGCCCAAAAGTAGGGGCTCTCCTTTTGCGCCCCTTTACTTATGCACGGGCAGTCAGAGCCGCGCCCACGGCCACACTAAGCAGGGCAGAGGAAGGAAGCAGGAACACAAGACGACCAAAGCAATGCCAAGACTAGAGGCACGAAGAGAGCAAGAGGGCGAGGTGGACTCCCCCGGCAAGACCCTTGCCGGGGTGGCTTCCGCAGCCTCGGCAAGATCCTTGCCGGGGCGACTTGCTTCACGCCAGTGGAGCGCGCCACCCTTGAGCCTAAGTGTTTCCAATGCCATCAACTACATTGGAACCAAGGCTCAGGAGGCACCTCCATGGTGGCATGCAGATCTTTGTAGAGATCCTAAATACGCAAGATCAGGCGAGAACTAGAAGATGATGATCCTTGGCGAGATCCTTGCCAAGGAAGTCAACGAGACCCCCAACAAGATCCTTGCCGAGGACGAACGCGGTGCCACGGCAAGATGCTCGTCGGGCCCCCGGCAAGGCCCTTGCCGAAGACACCTACGGGGCCGCAGCCAGGCCCACACCTGCCAGGACTCCACCGCCGCTCCCACACAGCTGCTAGCTTGACCAGCTGAGCAGGCATCTGCGTGGCAGCGCGCGGCCTCCATACCAACTCAGCAAGCACCTGCGTCGTGGCATGCAGATCTTCATGAAAGCTCAACCACCATGCCAGCGCAGCAGCCAGCCAACGTGGCGCTACAACGCCACGTCAGCTTGGACACACGTCGGAACCAGGCAAGGCGACGACAGCTGGGACGAGCTTCTTTGTCGTCCCCAATAAACCAAGAGGGGCACGTCGGCAACGCATTAAATGCGTTTGTCCTACAATGCCAGGGGATAGACTCAGCCCCTGTACACCTTTCCACCTCCTGTGTGCCACTGTGGTGACCCCTTTTGTCTATAAAAGGAGGCTCGAGGCGTACTAGAGAGGGATTCAGATCTTTTGGACTAGATAGACACCACAGCTAGTTCAAGAACACAAGAACACTCAAATATAAATCAAAGTAGGACTAGGGTTTTACGCGTCTGCGCGGCCCGAACCTGGGTAAACAATTTGTGTGCTACCCGCCAGACCCGCTCTTTGCACAACCCCACGCCCGCCAACCGTAGAAGGGATCCCAGTGACCCCATAGGTGTCGTTTACCACTGAAAAATACTGACTCCAAGTGCAGTAGACCAATATACAAATTATTTAGGACGTCCTAATTTCTCAGGATTTTTGGAGTTACAGAAGTATTCGAAACCTACAGATTACTACAGACTGTTCTGTTTTTGACAGATTCTCTTTTTCGTGTGTTGTTTGCTTATTTTGATGAATCTATGGCTAGTATCGAGGGGTATGAACCATAGAGAAGTTGGAATATAGTAGGTTTAACACCAGTAGAAATAAAGAATGAGTTCATTACAATACCTTAAAGTGGTGGTTTGTTTTCTTATACTAACGGAGCTCATGAGATTTTCTGTTGAGTTTTGTGTTGTGAAGTTTTCAAGGTTTTGGGTAAAGATTTGATGGATTTTGGAATAAGGAGTGGCAAGAGCGTAAGCTTGGGGATGCCCAAGACACCCCAAGGTAAAATTCAAGGACAACCAAAAGCCTAAGCTTGGGGATTCCCCGGAAGGCATCCCCTCTTTCATCTTCGTCTATCGGTAACTTTACTTGAGGCTATATTTTTATTAACCACATGATATGTGTTTTGCTTGGAGCGTCTTGTATGATTTGAGTCTTTGCTTTTTAGTTCACCACAATCATCCGTGATGTACACACCCTTTTGGGAGAGACACACATGAATCGGAATTTATTAGAATACTCTATGTGCATCACTTATATCTTTTGACCTAGATAAGTTTTGCTCTAGTGCTTCACTTATATCTTTTTAGAGCACGGTGGTGGTTTTATTTTATAGAAATTATTGATATCTCATGCTTCACTTATATTATTTTGAGAGTCTTTTAGAATAGCATGGTAATTTGCTTTGGTTATGAAATTAGTCCTAATATGATAGGCATCCAAGATGAGTATAATAAAAACTTTCATATAAAGTGCATTGAATACTATGAGAAGTTTGATACTTGATGATTGTTTGAGATATGAGGATAATGATATTAGAGTCATGCTAGTTGAGTAGTTGAGAATTTGAGAGATACTTGTGTTAAAGTTTGTGATTCCCGTAGCATGCACGTATGTAGAACCGTTATGTGATGAAGTCGGAGCATGATTTATTTATTGATTATCTTCCTTATGAGTGGCGGTCGGGGACGAGCGATGGTATTTTCCTACCAATCTATCCCATAGGAGCATGCACATAGTACTTTGTTTTGATAACTAATAAATTTTTGCAATAAGTATGTGAGTTCTTTATGACTAATGTTGAGTCCATGGATTATACACACTCTCACCCTTCCACCGTTGATACGCCTAGTTGATGTGAGACTATCTTCTCCTTTTTGTCTTCTCCACAACCACCATTCTATTCCACCTATAGTGCTATGTCCATGGCTCACGCTCATGTATTGCGTAAAGATTGAAAAAGTTTGAGAACATCAAATGCATGAAACAATTGCTTGGCTTGTCATCGGGGTTGTGCATGATTTAAATATTTTGTGTGATGAAGATAGAGCATAGCCAGACTATATGATTTTGTAGGGATAACTTCCTTTGGCCATGTTATTTTGAGAAGACATGATTGCTTTATTAGTATACTTGAAGTATTATTATTCTTATGTCAATATTAAACTTTGGTCTTGAATCTTTAGGATCTGAATATTCATGCCGCAATAAAAAAATTACATTGAAAATTATGCTAGGTAGCATTCCACATCAAAAATTCTGTTTTTATCATTTACCTACTCGAGGACGAGCAGGAATTAAGCTTCGGGATGCTGATACGTCTCCAAGGTATCTATATTTTTTGATTGTTCCATGCTATTATATTATCTGTTTTGGATGTTTAATGGGATTTATTATGCACTTTTATATTATTTTTGGGACTAACCTATTAATCGGAGGCCCAGTGCCAGTTGCTGTACTTTGCCTATTTCAATGTTTCGCAGAAAAGGAATATCAAACGGAATCCAAACAGAATGAAACCTTCGCGAGGATCTTTTTTGGAACAAACTCAATACAGGAGACTTGGAGTGGAGGTCAAGGAAGCAAAGAGGCAGCCACGAGGTAGGGCGGCGCCCCCAGGGGGCAGGCGCACCCCCCACCCTCGTGGGCCCCTCGTAGCTCCACTGAACTACTTCTTTCGCCTATATATACTCTTATACCCTAAAACATCCAGGGGAGCCATGAAACCACTTTTCCACCGCCTCAACCTTCTATACCCGTGAGATCCCATCTAGGGACCTTTTTCGGCAATCTGCCAGAGGGGGATTCGATCATGGAGGGCTTCTACATCAACACCCTAGCCTCTCTGATAATGTGTGAGTAGTTTACCACAGACCTTCGGGTCCATAGTTATTAGCTAGATGGCTTCTTCTCTCTCTTTGGTTCTCAATACAAAGTTCTCCTCGATGTTCTTGGAGATCTATTCGATGCAATTCTTTTTGCGGTGTGTTTGCCGAGATCCCATGAATTGTGGGTTTATGATTGAGATTATCTATGAAAAATATCTGATTCTTCTCCGAATTCTTATATGCATGATTTGATATCTTTGCAAGTCTCTTCGAATTATCAGTTTGGTTTGGCCTACTAGATTGATCTTTCTTGCAATGTGAGAATTGCTTAGCTTTGGGTTCAATCTTGCAGTGTCCTTTGCTAGTGACGGTAGGGGCAGCAAGGCATGCATTGTATTGTTGCCATTGAGGATAAAAAAGATGGGGTTTATATCATATTGCTTGAGTTTATCCCTCTATATCTTGTCATCTTGCCCAATGCGTTACTCGGTTCTTATGAACTTAATACTCTCGATGCATGCTGGATAGCGGTCGATGTGTGGAGTAATAGTAGTAGATGCAGAATCGTTTCAGTCTACTTGACACGGGCGTGATGCCTATGGTCATGATCATGCCTAGATATCATCATAACTATGCGTTTTCTATCAATTGCTTGGCAGTAATTTGTTCACCCACCTTAATTTATGCTATCTTGAGAGAAGCCACTAGTGAAACCTATGGCCCCCGGATCTACTTTACATTATATAAGTTTACAATCTACAATTCTACTTTTATATTTATTTTGCAATCTTTACTTTTCAATCTATACAACAAAAATACAAAAAATATTTATCTTATTATCTTTATTAGATCTCACTTTCGTAAGTGACCGTGAAGGGATTGACAACCCCTTTATCGCGTTGGTTGCGAGGTACTTGTTTGTTTGTGCAGGTACTAGGCGACTTGCGTGTAGTCTCCTACTGGATTGATACCTTGGTTCGCAAAAACCGTGGGAAATACTTACGCTACTTTGCTGCATCACCCTTTCCTCTTCAAGGGAAAACTAACGCATGCTCAAGAGGTAGCAGGCTCCTTTTTTAGGATGATTTCCAATTACTTACATTGGAGAAAGGGAGAAGGCCGGGGTAGTTGGCCATAATAGCCACTATTGAGCCGTCAAGGCTCGCTTGATAAAAGACTCCATCATCAAACTCTATAAATATAGCCGGATCCTTGCGGAAGCCAGGGTCTTCGTTGCGAGCATAATCCTCTGGCTGTGGGGAGGGGCAATGATCCTTTTCGACCACCTTGCTCCATGTCTATTTTAGGACGACCAAAACAATTTGATTAGCATACCTTGATAATGAGGTAGGACAATGCTGATAATCAAGAACTTACCCATTCAATGGGGTTATACATGGAAAAACATTCCCGGCAATTTAAACGGGTGAATTCTTCTTTCTCCCCCTTATAAAGATCTGCCAGAATGGCGGCAAGAGCGGCTGGGGTATCCGGGTCCTCACGCTTATAACGAGATGCATCGTCCGCTCCGTTGTAACACCATAAAGGGTTCACTCTAGACTAAAGGGGTTGGATGCCTCGCTTTATCACGATGGCCATGACTTCGAATATCGAGAGTTTGGAATGGGCAAGTACCCTGACCTTGCTAACCAACCTCTGTACCTCCGCACTGTCTTCTTGCTTGGGGATCTAGGACGCCAATTGAATCGTTTCTTCAAAGGAGCACTAGAGAATTCGGGAAGTCCACGCCGAACTGGGTCTGGAAGGGGAACATCCTCAATATAAAACCATTCCGAAGTCCATTTTTTAGATTCCTTCTTGGGAGTTCCGACGAGGTAACCTGATCCTGCTATGCACCATACTTCAGCACCGCCCACTTCAAATATGGAACCCCCTTGGGAATGAGGACGAGGAAAAATAACTTTCTCCATAGTTCGAAATGAGTCTTGCAACCTAAAAACAGTTCGTGGAGAGCGACAAAACACAAAATATCCAGGATAGAACCTGGTGTGAGGTTGTGCAGCTGGATCCCGTAGAATTCCAATAGACCTCTGAGGAAGGGGTGGATCGGAAACCCTAAGTCCCTCAGAAGAAATGAGACAAAGCACACCCTCCTCCTTGTTTGGGTTGGGGATGTTTTCTGCTAGCACCTCATTACGAATCGAGGCCAATCCCGCCCGCACGGAGACTAGATCTGTGGGAGGAAGGTATCCCTCCATCTGAAGTCAATTAAGATGGAGGTGTGACACTGAGCAGCTTCGCCAATCACCTGCTTGAGGGCCATGAGGGCGCGGGGAAGAGCTAGGAGCGTTCGCCATGTTTTGAAGTTTATCATGGTTTGCTCTGATGCTCTTTGCGCGATGTGGGATGGCATTTGGGGATCTAACATCCTTATATAGATGCCGCCCTTGCGCGGTAAAGGGCTTATTTGTAAAAAAAATATGGACCGTTCGCATTCACCCAACGCGTGGAGATCGAGGCGACAACAGGGAGGAATTGTAAAGGTAGGGCATAAAGGTCAAAATCGGACTGTCATTAATTTGAAGTATGATGAAGAACCCGTGTTGCAAAGCCGAAGACATAAGCCGGATACAACATCGTCATTGAAGGCAAGTTCGGGGGCTATTGAGGGAGTCCTGGATTACGGGGTCCTCAGGTGTCCGGTCTATTCGATATGGGCTGGACTGATGGGTCATGAAGGCGAAGCAGAAGACCACCTCCCGTGTTCCTGTAGGACTCCTATGTGCATAGAACGACAAGTTTGGTGTCGGGGTGAAATATTCATTTCCTCTGTGAACCGACTTTGTATAACCCTAGGCCCCTCCGGTGTGTATATAAACTAGAGGGGTTAGTCCGCAGGGGGCATCCGAATAATCATAGGCTAGACAGCTAGGGTTTGGCCATTACGATCTCGAGGTAGATCAACTCTTGTAACCTCTATACTCATCAAATACAACCAAGCAGGACATAGGATTTTACCTCCTTTGAGAGGGCCCGAACCTGGGTAAATATTGTGTCCCTGTTGTCAATTGTTACCATTGATCCTTAGACTCACAGCTTGGGCCCCCTACTCGAGATATGCCGATTTTGACACCGACACTCGCACTTAAAACAACATCCCTCAAGTTGTCTAAGTGATACATGATCCAAATCAACTAACCCATGTCCGATCATCACGTGAGATGGGGTAGTCTTCAATGGTGAACATCTCCATGTTGATCATATCTAACTCATGTTTGACCTTTCGGTCTTCAATGTTCCGAGACCATGTCTGAACATTCTAGGCTCGTCAAGTTTAACCCATGTATTCCGTGTGTGTAAATCTGGCTTACAGCCGTTGTATGTGAACATAGAGTCTATAACACCTGATCATCACATGGTGTCTCGAAACGATGAACTTTCGCAATGGTGCATACTTAGGGAGAACACTTTTACCTTGAAATTTAGTAGAGGGATCATCTTATAATGCTACCGTTGTTCTAAGCAAAATAAGATGCAGAAAAGATAAACATCGCATACAATCAAAATATGTGACATGATATGGCCATCGTCATCTTGTGCTTTTGATCTCCATCTCCAAAGCAACGTCATGATCTCCATCATCACCGGCTTGACACCTTGATCTCCATCATAGCATCGTTGCGTCGAGGTCGTCACGCCAACTATTGCTTCTACAACTATCGCTAACGCGTACTGATAAAGTAAAGCAATTACGTAGCACTTGCACTTCGTACAATAAAGAGACAACCCTAAGGCTCCTGCCGGTTGTTGATATTACAAAACATGATCATCTCATACATCAACATATATCACATCATATCTTGACCATATCACATCACAACATGCCCTGCAAAAATAAGTTAGACGTCCTCTACTTTGTTGTTGCAAGTTTTACGTGGCTGCTACAGGCTTCTAGCAAGAACCGTTCTTACCTACGCAAAAACCACAATGGTGTTTCATCACGTTTGCTGTTTTAACCTTCTTCAAGGACCGGCCATGGTCAAATTTGATTCGACTGAAGTAGGAGAAACAGACACCCACCAACCACCATTATGCAAAACTAGTTGCATGTTAGTCGGTGGAACCTGTCTCAAATGCATGGGCATGTAAGGTTGGTCCGGGCCGCTTCATCCCACAATACCGCTGAATCAAAATAAGACGTTGGTGGTAAGCAGTATGACTATCACCGCCCACAACTCTTTGTGTTCTACTCGTGCATATCATCTACGCATAGACCTGGCTCATGATGCCACTGTTGGGAAACGTTGCATGGAAAAAAAATTCTACGCACACGCAAGATCTATCCATGGAGATGCATAGCAACGAGAGGGGAGAGTGTGTCTACGTACCCTCGTAGACTGTAAGTGGAAGCGTTTAACAACGCGGTTGATGTAGTCGTACTCTTCGTGATCTGATCACGATCCAACCGATCTAGTGCCGAACGGATGGCACCTTTGAGTTTAGCACACGTGTGGCTCGATGACCTCTCCTCCTTCTTGATCCAGCAAGCGAGAGAGGAGAAGTAGATGGGATCACAACCAACATGACAACGTGGTGGTGATGGTGGTGGTGGAGTACCGACAGCGCTTCGCTAAGCGTCGTCGGGACGAGGCAGTGGAACTACAGAGTAACGGGAGAGAGAGAGAGGGGCGCCAAGGGCTTGGTGTGTCCTCTTGGGGCACCCCTCCCCTCTATATATAGGTGGAGGGGCGTGGGAAACAGCCCCTCCAAGCCATATTGCACAGCTAAGGCTGATAGGACTTGGACTCCGAGACCAATCCTATTCCTATTAGGACTCCTTCCTTTTTTGCCTTCCCTAGCCACATGGGCTTTTGAGGACTTGGTGCGCCTATCCCAATAAGACCAGGGCACCTCCCCGCAGCCCATGCTAGCCCTTGGGGCGTGGTGGACCCAATTGTGGACTTTCGGACCCCTCTAGAATCCTCCGAAACCTTCTAGAAGCTTCCCGGTACAATACTAAAAAAACTGCACTTTTTTCCGGAACCCAAAATATGACTTCCCATTTATAAATCTTTACCTCTCGACCATTCTGAGACTCCTCGTGACGTCCGGGATCTCATCCGGGACTCCGAACAACATTTGGTTACCACTCATCAAATATCCCGATACTACTCTAGCGTCAGCGAACGTTAAGCGTGCGACCCTGCGGGTTCGGGATTATGTAGTCATGACTGAGACACCTCTCCGGTCAACAACCTATAGCGGGACCTGGATGCCCATATTGATTCCTACATATTCCAGGAAGATCTTTTATCAATTGAACCTTTATGACAACATACATAATTCCCTTTGTCTATCGCTATGTCACTTGCCCGAGATTTGATCGTCGGTATCTCTATACCTAGTTCAATCTCACTACTGGCAAGTCTCTATACTTGTTCTGTAATACATCATCTTGCAACTAACTCCTTAGTCACTTTGCTTGCAAGCTTCTTGTGATTTGTATTACCAAGAGGGATAGTATCTCTATACTTAGTTCAATCTCGTTACCGGCAAGTCACTTTACTCATTCCGTAATACATCATCTTGCAACTACCTCGTTTGTCACTTCGCTTCCAAGCTTCATGTGATGTGTATTATCGAGAGGGCCCAAAGATATCTCTCCGATACACGGAGTAAAAAATCCCAATCTTGATTCAAGCCAGCTCAACAGACACCTTCAGAGATACCTATAGAGCATATTTATGATCACCCAGTTATGTTGTGACGTTTGATAGCACACAAGGTATTCCTCCAGTATCCGGGAGTTGCATGATCTCATGCTCGAAGGAACATGTATTTGACATTCAGAAAGCAGTAATAATAAACTGAATGATCATATGCTAAGCTAACAGATGGGTCTTGTCCATCACATCATTCTCCTAATGATGTGATACCGTTATCAAATGACAACTCATGTCTATGGTTAGGAAACCTTAACCATCTTTGATCACCGAGCTAGCCTAGTAGAGGCTTACTAGGGACTGATATTTGTTTATGTATCCACACATGTATGTAAGTTTCCGGTCAATACAATTCTAGCGTGAACAATAAACCTTTATCATGATTTAGGAAATATAATATTAACCATCTTATTATTGCCTCTAGGGCATATTACCATCACTAACACTGAATGAACATCTGCATGTCCACCGCTTGCGGGAGGAAGAGCTTCTCCTAGTCCTGCGAGCCACCACGCTCATGGGTGAGGGTGAGGGCATTGTAATCAAGCTTCTCCTTATTGTACGAGTTGACGCGACACGTCAAAGCAGTGCACTCGATATATTTCAATAATTTGAGTTTAGTGATGCATTAATTACAACACATGCATGCATGCCATGACTTTCCTTTTGATACTTTCATGTGTTTATTTAGTGCACCTTGAAGTAGTATGAATATGTGATGGCAAAACATTCTAATGCCCAGGCCCTAAAGCTAGAGATGGTGTGCCCTTGCCCTCACCTTGGTCCACTGCCCCTTCTGCCTCCGCCCCTTGAAGCCTCCAGTGTACGAGGTTCAAATACACCTCGTCCGTCGGCTGATCGAGCAAGGTTTATGAGGACATCAATACCATTGTTACACCCACAACCCCTGCTGCTATACATAGTGAACCAATTACTAGAGCTCGCACACGCCAATTGAATTACCAGGTACTTTTGTTTCTTGGTAACAATTCTAATGTTCATGAGAATATGATGCTGCCTAAATTGGATACATTTGTGTTGATTACTAGTGAAGGGCCTAGCATGGACAAGAGGGATGAACACTAGAGGAAGATCAAGCATGGAGATGAATGCACACACGAAGGGAACCAGAACAACGTTTCTAGTGTAGATTGCAGTACTTTGAAGCCTCCTTGATGACATACAAGGACATGGACGAAATATACAAGATGCCTTGTCATAAAATTCGTCCATAGCTTATAATAGGTGTTGCACCACCTTATTTTTGGGCCAGGCCCATGTAATTTTGAAATACTTGAGTATAAACTGTTTTTGAAGTCCGTATGTGGAGTTAATTGCAAGGCACTACCACACTTTGGCACGTCGTAACGAATCAGTACCAATAGTCATTTTTTTTATCATGCAGTGCCAACTCTAAGCCTAAGTGTTGCAAAACGGTCTTACAGCCATATAATAACGTATTGACGGTGTATCTGATACTCGGACCCACCTGCTAGGTGCTGACGTGGCATGTTTTTTTTTGCAGAAAACCCCCTTGCTTTACAAGTAATCACGTAAAGGCACCTTACTTTGCGAGGAAACCAAAGATGATTTTTTTCGTTCGCAAGTTTTCAACACCCAGCCGGACTTATTTGAAAGTTTCCGTCGAGTCGGACAAATAAATAAAACGAAGGAAAATTTACGCACTAGCAGGAATCGAACCTGCGACCTCTTGTTCGGAGGCTGGTCGCGCAAGCCACCACGCCATGCGACGATCCGGTGATGTTTGAGGCGACTTTCTTTTTATACTAGACGACAAGCGGTGGGCCGGCTGTTGGGCCCAACGAGGCCAGCACACTGAGTTACTTTTTTTTCTCAGGGTGTAAATACATTTTTACATAAACTTATTAGTATTCGTATAAGTGTCAAGCACCCAAATTTTATGTGTCTTCACTCAGGATGACATGCATGCACACTTATTATTTATTCTCATTATATTTTTAAAATGCGCAACTATTAAAAAAATTATATGCCCAGCACACAGTTTTTTTAGTTACTTGTATATTGATTGTATTATTTTAAATGCACAGTTACTTAAAAAACTAACAACATGTCTGAAAAATTACTTTGAGAATTGCTAAACATTTTTTGCAATGCAAGAGTTTTTTTACACAATAATTTTCATTCATGCTGAACATCTTTTTGAATACACATTGTCAAAACAATTCATCATATATAAATGTTCACCATATAAATTAGAAAAATTTCACAACGCATTATTTAAAATGTTCATCATATCTTAAGAAAATTGTTCAACATATATTACAAAAATGTTCAATTTGTATTCAAAATATGTTCAACATACATTACCAAAAGTTCATTATATTTAAAAAATACCGTTTGTAAAGAAAAGTTCATCATGCATTACAAAGTGTTGACTATGCGCAGAAAAAGTCTTCAGCATACACTAAAAAAAGGTTCATACGTATTTGAAAACATATTCATCATATACTTAAGCCTACCTTAAAAAAATGTTTAGTAAGTGTGTTAAAAATCCAGTAGAAAAACCAACCCAGTGAAAGAAAACAAAAGAAAAGAAGAAAAAACTAAATATAAGCCAAAAACAGAAAAGAAAAAAAAGCGTAAGCAAGAAATCTGGGCAACGAACGAGCCAGGCATGCGGGCTAGTAAAACGTGAAACGAAAAAAATAAAGTGTTGGCCTCACTTGGCCTAACCAGACGGCCCAGCGTTGCTGTGCTGTATAAATAAAGTGGCGCCTGTCCTCTATCACCCTCGGCTGTAGTGGCTAGCACGCGAAGGCGGGGTGCATTAGGTCACAGGTTCGAATCCTGCAGTTGCCTGAATTTTCGTTTGTTTTATTTATTTGCGAACTTCAACGGAAACTTTCAAACGAGTCTAGCTCGGTGCAAACTGGGGAAGGAAAAAATGTTCACCTTTTCCCCGGCAAAAAAGGGCATTTATATTATTAAGTATAGAATAAGGGTCTTTTCTACAAAAAACATGCCACGTCAGCACCTGGCAGGTGGGTCCGAGTGTCAGATACACGGTCAATACGTTATTATACGGCTGTCAGACCGTTTTGCAACACTTAGGCTTAGAGTTGGCACTTAATGGCAAAAAAATGACTATTGGTACTGATTCGTTACGACGTGCCGAAGTGTGGTAGTGCCTTGCAATTAACTCCCTTATGTGTGGGGAAACCAGAGTTAGGGTTGGTTTCGGACCCCTCCTCCAAGGGGTCACAAAATCCCCCCTCTTCGTCCATATATATAGCCCTTAGGGCATCGTTCAGACTTTGGGTTTTGTTTAGATTAAAGTTCGCCATAGCTGCAACTCACGTACTTCGTTTGTGTTCAATGACCAAACCAAGACGTCATAGAACCCCACTTTCATCAATAAAGCTTTCATCTTATATTCGCAATATCCAGATTGCAATCTCAGTTTCTTGCTTGTTTTTCGTTTGCTCGCAGGAAATAGACCCTCGTGGTCAGGTTGATCGTGCCCCGGCATGGTTAATAACCACTCGAAAGTTGGTTTAGCGATTTCTAAGGCACGCCATCTTTGCATGTTTGTAGTCGGATCGTCAAGGTCGACTCCCATCGAAAACGGTAGCTATCACATTGAAACATCGGGACACCTTCACCTCTATCATGTGGTATCAAACTTCCAGGTTGCTCAATGAGATTTTCCAGTTTTTCATAGTTTAGATTGAGTCTGTTCTTCATACCTATAGTCCTCAAAAAAAGTCAAAAAATAGGGTTAGTTCATCATATCCAAACCAGTCTGAGCCATTGCATAATCTTTTCTGTATTTGCTTTGTTGAATTTGCAGTTGCATCGTCGTGTCTAGTTGCTGGTCTTAGCGTCTAGTGTTTTAGAGCTTCGAGTTCTGGTCACAGGTTGTCATGCTGCCGCCGCACCATCTTCATCACTACCATATACCACCACCCCACCATATACATCGTCACTGCCATATACCACCACCCCCACCATATCATTCACTTCTGCCATATACAACTACCAATCTGAGTCCACATATACCATCGCCATATACCACAACCAATCCGAATCCACATACACCACCGTCATATACCATCACTAGTTCGAGTTCCCCCAGATTCATCTCCGCCACCAGTTCGAGTCTAGTATTTAATTCCTTGTTATTGATTTCAAGATCACGCCCTAGTACCAGTCGTGATAACACCAGATTCCCCAACTTTCGTGCTACCCGTACAAGAAAAGTAGTGCCAGTTAAAAAAACTAAGTCTGGAAAATTCTGGCTAGGCAGTTTTTAGACCATTTGTAGATTTTTTCGGACAAATTTTGCGGAGCAAAAAAAGAGGGAAAAAGTGAAAAAAGGAAAAAAGGATTCAGAGTGTGCTCCTCCCTGTTTACGTGAATCGCCGTGATTTTGTTAGTGTTCTAGGATCGCGTCTCTAGCACGGTCTAGCCTAGGACCAGCATAATACCGCCGTTGAGCGTTTATTCAACTTTGCATCTCTAAATTGATTATTGCTAACATTTTTTGCTACCATATCATAAGCCTTCCCAGCTCCACATACATCTACATCGTGCGTTTGACACCACCTGGCAATCGCTCTGTCCAGGCTTTGAGAGTTTTGACTACAACGGTTGCTGATCACCACCTGCTGCTAGGTAAGAACTGGTAAGAATTTGAGATTTGCTCGACAGATTTGTGACACCCCACGACTGTCGCATCACAGGTTCGGGCAAAACCCTTGAGGTTTGAACACTGGGGTGCGTGCGAAGGTTTTCTCCCTATCGATCCACGCCCTAGCTCTCTAAGATCTTGCGGACAAACTCGACGAACTCACAACACAGAAACACACAAGATTTATACTGGTTCGGGCCACCGTTGTGGTGTAATACCCTACTCCAGTGTGGTGGTGGTGGATTGCCTCTTGGGCTGATGATGAACAGTACAAGGGGGAGAACAGCCTCTTGAGGTTGAGGTGTTCCTGTGCTTGGTGAACTTGTTTGGGTGGGATGCCTCTCGATCTGATCTTGATCCCCTCCTACTGTGGTGGCTAGTTCTACTTATATAGGCCCTGGTCCTCTCCCCAAATATTGAGTGGGAAGGGAGCCAACAACGGCCAATTTGAAAGGGGACAACTAGTACAACTTATCCTGACAAAAGGTGGTCTTCGCCTGCCAAAGACTCTGGTGGTGACGCCGTCCTCGGCTCCATGGTGACCTCTGTCTTGCCGTCCTTCTAGTCTTGGTCTCTTTGCACCAATATGGAAACCTTTGCTTGATGCCTTGGTACTCTGCGCCTGTGCTTGCCCCCTTGGCACCAAAGAGGAAGCAAGGACACTGCGTGCGCTGGCTCCCACCTGGTCTCGATCATCATGGCTCACATCATGAGGACCTCGCGAGGTTTTCCTTGCCTTGATCTCTCTGCCCCTCGTGAGGCTGCCTGGCGAGGCCGCTCCTAAGGAGGTCTTGCGTCGCCCGCCTCGCAAGGCTTGGCCCCTCGCGAGGGTCTTGAATGCCTTGTCGATGAGATGGGCTGTACAAACCTGCCAGCCTAGCCACGCCGTGGGCCACAGGCAGGCAAGTCTGGGGACCCCCGTTCCCAGAATGCCGATAGTATCCCCCGAGCCCAGGGCGCGCTCGGGCTTGGCTTCGAGGCGGAGCCAAAGGGCCAAGCACAAAGCATCGCGGGCCCCAAAAGCTTGCGGCCTCGGTTGACGCGTGGCGGTTGATTGGACGTGGGCGTCTCCGCTTCCCCACGCTGCCTCGGCAACTGCCTGACTTGACAAGTCCCTGCGACATGCAAGGAAAACCATCATTACCTGTGATCGTGGGGGTGTTGGTTGGCCTTCACCTGCTATAAATGGGGAGGGGGCAGAGCCCCCGTCGCCCATCTCTTCTCATTCTGCTCGCTTCTTCTTCCTCTGCTCCACTGCTAGCAGCAACTTCAATGGCGCCGATCCATAGGTTTTCGGCTGAGGAGAAGGGGAAGGTTCCCCTCGACGTGCCGGCGCTGCTCCCGCCGAAGAAGAGGTCGGTCCACCGCCGCGACACCGTGGATATGCAGGTGTGACGAGGCCTTGGTGCGAGCGGCCTCCTCCTGGGGCTCAGGAGGAAGGAGCGACGGGAATCGGCGTGTGCACCGCGGGCAAGGTCGACGCGCCGCGGCGACGAGCGCCGTCGCTCCTGGAGTCCATGCCGCGGACTCCTCACGCGAACTCGTGCTATGGATGGCGATGCCCCCAAGATCCTGGATCTGCTTCCCGTGCTTCTTCTCTGACGTGATGCCGCCGAGGGGGCCTCTCGAGCTCTGGTTGAGCATGCTGACTGCAAAGCTCCGGCGACCGAGGCAAAGGTTGAAGCAGTCTCCACCAGCAAGATCTTCATGACCCACGACTGGGGCGAGGTTGCACGGGTTTGTCGTGTGGAGGGCGCCCTCGCGATCCACTTCGAGTATGACGGCGCCTCCACGCTATTCTTCAAGGTCTTCGACGCGGAGGGTCGCCGCTTGGAGTGTATCCCCGAAGGGGAGCGCCGGGATGAAGCGCGCCCCGCTCGCGGCTGCTCTAGCAGCACCGGCTCTTGGGAGTCCAGCGGTTCTTCTGAGCTCTACGAGACTCAGGAGATGAGCGACGACAGCTACGTGCCCCCGAGCTCTCGTGCGCTCGGAGCAAGGCCGCAACGTCCGGCCGCCACCGTCGCTGATCTGGATGGGGTTGGCGCCAGCCTCCCGCGGCCCACTGTTGATGATGTCATCGTCTGCGCAGGGGGGGTGTAGATAGGATTCTCCAAGGTTTTTGTCTTTTGTTCCCTGCGAGGAATCTAGAAGTACCCCGTGGGGGCGTGTAAAGAGTTTGCAATGTCTTTTGTTGATGTTATCCTAATTATGGAAGCCTTGCGAGCGCAAGTCCTGTTTAGGCTCAGTCTTCCCTTTCCAATCTCGTAACAGCTTGTTGCTCTACACTGACAGGTCCCGGTCCCCAGGCAAGCTTCAGCCGTCGCTGGTATGCCAGGTCGCGTGCCATGGTCAAGGCCAGGAGGTGCATGGCCCGAGGTCCAGTAAGAGCCCCTCAGGCGCGATGCTTAGGGGGTCCCCTTTAGCGCTCAAGCCGCTGTGGTAAGATAAGAAAGGGAGGCGACATTGCCGCAATAGGTCTGCAGCGAGCGGGTCCCCTAGGTCCCAACGATTGGTCGTTCTGAGCTCGCGACTTATCTTGGCGGTCCAGGGTCGATTCTTTGTGATGCCCCAGACCGGTGCGCGAACATCCGCAGCATAGCTAGGTCAGGCCCGTACGAGCCCTCCCCTTCCTATGCTCTCCTTTGTGCTCTACGTCCTCAGGTCTAGGCCCTCGAGCGAGCTCAGCCGCCGCTGGTATGCCAGGGCATGTGCCGTGGTCAAGGCCAGGGTGAGGGCTGGAGAGCCAGTAAGAGCTCCTGAGTCGCGATGCTGAGGAGCCCCCCTTTTAACGTGCAAGAGGATTACTCGGAAGAGGTGGGAGCTCGCGGTGCCGCCTGGTGTTATCCTCGTGAGATTCCTGCGAGCCAGCACAAGGAAGAACATGATCTACCATTATGGTTGCCAGCCAACCGCTGGTTGCCCCGCGAGGGGGTGAAGGCACTGAGGGCCTGGTGAGCTGACGTGCGCGGGGCATGCCATGAGCCAGAGCTCGACCGCTCAGGTTTATCAACGTAGTAGGGACGGACCCGTGCACGAGCACCATGTCGGCATGAGGAGGCCCCATGGGAGGCAACGATTAAACATGTAGTAATCATAGGTAGATCAAACATGAGAGCAGCAGGCTTAAGTAAGTGCATGAGGGATATGTGCCACTGGGTCAGGCCCGAGCGGCTTCGGGATGATGCGGCCCAAGGGGTGCTCCCAACAAGGTAAGCTGAAGACAAAAAAGAGATACATACCACAGGGACGGACCCACGCGGCCTGGGAAGGATGCAGCCCGAGGGGCGCTCCTAGCTAAATGAACTTGGAAAGATGTCACCTAGTCATGTTGACGAAGGAGAGTTGGGGCAACTGAAGGTGCGCGGCAAAAGGGTTGCTCCTCACGAGCCACCAGGGCTTTGAGCCTCGGGAGGCTCTAGGGGCTCAGTTGGTTCCTTGAGGACCGTCTCCATCTCCATCAGGACGGCGTGGTTCCTGGCCTCCTGAGTCGCTAGGATGCGCCGCAAGTTGCACTGGCAGGCGGACGATACACTCGACAGGCCAAAGGGCATGCGAACGTAGCTGTGCGGTGGGCCCTTGCAGCGTCCTATGCGCGAAGGCCAGAAAGGCTCCTGAGAAGCGGCCCTGTTCAGTCCTGGAACGTCGATGCAGACATGCAGCTCAGCGTCCTCCCCAGGATGGGAAGCTGCATCTCTTGAGCGGCGGTCATCGCGCATGGCCCTTGCATCTTGCAATTCCTGGGTGGTCTTGGTGATGAACTCCTGAACGGTGGGCAATCCTTGCCCTGTGCTCTCCTGAGGGAAACGTGTCGCGAAGCACACCTCCAAGTGGTGCCCAAGCGCCTCCCTCGTGATGTGGGAAAGGTCTGGGGCCTTCCAGAAGAAAGCCCCCGAGCCCTGCCCGAGAAGGGCGCCGGGCGCGCCTTCCTATGCGATGGAGGGAGGCGCCCCTGGAGCGGGCGCTGATCCTGACGAGGCTCCGGCTGTGACGCCACCCTCCTAAGGTCCTGCACGGCGCAACTGCTTCTTCTTCTTGGGGATGGCCTCAGGAGGGCCCTCGCCCTTGCTGTCAGGGTCGCTGATTGCTGCAGCTTGGAAGGCACGCTCGAGGGAGCACACCGCATCTCTTTCTTCACATGGGACCGTGATTATCCCGCCGCTTCCCGGCATCTTGAGGACATTGTAGCCATGATGGGTCACCCCCATGAACTTGGCCAGGGCTGGATACCCGAGGATGGCATTGTACGGCAGGCGGATGTGCGCGACGTCGAAGTCGATGAGCTCGGTGAAGTAGTTCTTGCGTTCCCCGAAGGTGACAGGGAGGCGGACCTGCCCTATGGGTGTGGTGGAACCATCAGTCACTCTTGAGAAAGGCTTGGTAGGCTGAAGCTGGTCATATGGCACTTGGATGCTGTCGAATGTGTCGACGGATAGGACGTTGAGCCCTGCGTCGTCGTCGATGAGGGTGATACGTCTCCAACGTATCTATAATTTTTGATTGCTCCATGCTATATTATCTACTGTTTTGGGCAATATTGGGCTTTATTATCCACTTTTATATTATTTTTGGGACTAACCTATTAACCGGAGGCCCAGCCCAGATTTGCTTTTTTTTGCCTATTTCAATGTTTTGAAGAAAAGGAATATCAGACGGAATCGAAACGGAATGAAATCAACTAGAGAAGTTATTTTTGGAAGGAAACACACCCGATGGAGTTGGACCCCACGTCAAGGAAGGAACGAGGTGCTCATGAGGGTGGGGGGCGCGCCCCCCCTAGGGCGCGCCCCCTTGTCTCATGGGACCCCGTGGCTCCTCCGACGTCCTCCCTGCACCCATATATACCCACGTGACCTAAAACTTCCAGAACGGAGATTAGATCGAGAGTTCCGCTGCTAGAAGCCTCCATAGCCACCAAAAGTCAATCGGGACCCTGTTCCGGCACCCTGCCGGAGGGGGGAACCCTCACCGGTGGCCATCTTCATCATCCCGGCGCTCTCCATGACGAGGAGGGGGTAGTTCTCCCTCGGGGCTGAGGGTATGTACCAGTAGCTATGTGTTTGATCTCTCTCTCTCGTGTTCTTGAGACGATACGATCTTGATGTATCGCGAGCTTTTCTATTATAGTTGGACCTTATGTTTCTCCTCCCCCTCTTCTCTCTTGTAATGAATTGAGTTTCCCCTTTGAAGTAATCTTATCAGATTGAGTCTTTAAAGATTTGAGAACACTTGATGTATGTCTTGCTGTGCATATCTGTAGTGACAATGGGATACCACGTGATTCACTTGATGTATGTTTTGGTGATCAACTTGCGGGTTCCGCCCATGAACCTATGCATAGGGGTTGGCACACGTTTTCGTCGTGACTCTCCGGTAGAACTTTGGGGCACTCTTTGTCGGAGTAATGGGCCACGGGTAGGCCAACCAGAGCCCCATGACCTTTCAAGACATCGGGGCAGGCTGCGCCCCTCAAGACCACAGGGCGAAGAGCCGCCTCCTGGGGAGTCTACGGCAAGGCGGCCGACTGCCCGCTCACGGCCGAGTCCCAGGGACGACTTCCAGAGAAGCCGGCTTTGGGGAGTCGGCCGGCGACTCCAACAAACCGTGACCTCATCGAGGGGGACAGGGCAGGGGCATGGCTACAATGAAGCCCACTCCCCGCCCCTTACCCAGGGCAGGCATGGCTACAACGCGCCGTACTTGGGAAGACCTCCCCACGGCGTGGCACTGTTTCCCTGCCGGCCCTGACATTAGCACCACTGTACCTGGTCCTGCGCCCACGACGGCTTGTCTGTATGGCCTGGAGGCAGCAGGGCCCACCAGCCAGCGAGACCTCGGGAGACGACGGGAGCACCGCCAGTCGGACCCAACGGGAGTCGGCCCGGGGGAGTCGGCCGAGCCCTCCCCCGGGGCCCACGCGCCATTAATCGAGAAGAGATGGGGAGTGGCCACAGTGATCGCCCGCCAGGCGGCGGGGCTGTTGCCATGACCCCATGACCAAGGTTGCATCATCAGGAGCACGGCTACAGTAATCAGCAGCCAGCAAGACCTGCCCGCGGCGGACGCGGCCTGTCGGCTCCGTACCAGACCAGTCGGTGGGGCCCACCAGCCGATGGGCCCCAGCAGTCGGCGGAGAAGTCGGAGGTCGGAGACACTGACGGCTGGGCCCGCGCGCAGTCACATTACCATTGTACCCCTGGGGGGTAGGCCTATATAAACCCCCCAGGGCACCCATGCAAAGGGTTGGATCCCAGTAGTTCTATACCTCACCAGATAGAGGGAGAGAGCTAGCCTTGCCCTCTCCTACCACCATACACAGCTCAAGGAGCAACCGTGTAAACCCTTGACTATAGTGATCATGCGGAGACCCCGCAGAGCAGCAGTAGGGGTATTATCTCCCCGGAGAGCCCCGAAGCTGGGTAAGATTCGCCGGCGTGCATGTCTTCGCCTCATCCCGTTTCCAGGCTCCGGCGGTGTTCTACTCGCCCCCACCATGATAAGCCAACCATTGGCATATGTCACACCAAACCCCCAACATTTGGCGCCCACCGTGGGGCCTGGTGCACCGCCGTCCGGAGATCTATTTTGGACGGGAACCCTTTTCCTCCCTGGCGAGCGCAGCCAGCCAGGCACGCTAGACGAAGTTTGCGTCAACGCGCTGCGCGGCGTGGAGATCGCCTGCGTAGCTAGCTCCTTGGCTGAACTTGTCGGCGAGATCCGCCTCTCCGACGAACCTGCGTCCGACGCAGGCGTAGGCGCCCCCGAAAACCTACTCGCGGGCCTCCTTGATCAACTCCATGTTTCCGGCGAGCTTGCCATAGACTTGGAGTCCATAGGCTCCACCGACCCGATGCTGGTCGACTGCGACACCACGTCGGTCGACGCGTTCCCCTCCAACATGGTGGTCTACGACAAACCTCTCCCCACGCGGAGAGTGATGGGAGGACCGTCACTGAGGTGCTGGTCATCAGTCATGACGAGTTCCTTGGTGGAAGGGCGCCCGACTCACTCGGCGCGGCGCTGCAAGACCAAGCTGCGCCCATTCCGGAAGATGCTGACGCAGAGACGTTACAAGCGCGCCGCCTTCAGCTTGTTGAAGGCGCGATGACGCTAGCCAGCATGAGACGCTTGTTAGAAGCTTACCAGCGGGAGATGGATCGCGCTGTTGGCGGCTCGCCGGCTCCGGCAGGGCCCAGCCACCTTGGCGCGGTTCAGCAGTGCGGCGTAGCCATCGCCAGCCTATTTGGGGTTAGCTGCCTCGTGTATGCCACGCCAGCAGAGAACATCCGAGCCGCCCAGGCAGCGGCGGATGAGCTGGACAATTTCGAGTGCGAAGAGCGCCGCCTCATGATGGAGCGAGTCCAGCGGCTCCTCGACGCGACCGCTGCGCAGAATGAGGCCGGCTGCCGCACGGAGGCACCGCAGCGGCCAAACGACGACCCGCACCGAGATCAAAGCGCGACGTCTCGGACGCCGACTGGCGGTGCTCGAGGAAGGAAGGACAAGGAGCCGGCTATCAGCCACAGTCGGACTCGGATTACCATAGAGCGCGACCGAGAAGTCCACCCGAGAGCAGTGGAACGACGGGACGACTGTCCGCCTCCCCCTCCCCGCAAGGAGAGGCGAGTCTCCCCGCCGCCCGTTGACCATCCGACTCTCGGTGACCGCCTTGGCCGCCGAGAGGGAGTTGGGGAGAATGACGCCCGCCACCGGATCGACCGACTTCACCGGTCCCTGACGCTGGAAGAAGAAGACGAGCTGGGTCCACCTTGTTTCGAGCCCCGCATTCGGGACGAGCATTTTCCCAGAGGGTTCACGCTCCCAAGAGACACGCCCAAGTATACCAGCTCCGTGAAGCTGGAAGACTGGCTAGTCGACTATTCCACGGCTGTCAGCATAGCAAACGACAACAAGCGTGTCGCCGTAAAGTACGTTCCGCTCATGCTCCAGGGCACGGCCCAGACATGGCTGAACAGCCTAAAGCCCCGCAGCATCAACAGCTGGGTCGACTTCACCGAAGCATTCGTTCGCAACTTCACCAGCACGTACAAGCGTCCTCCCAAGCCGTTTCAGCTCTCCTTGTGCGTGCAAGGTCCTGACGAGTTGACTCGCGACTACCTCACGCGTTGGGCCGAGCTCCGGAACTCCTGCGAGGGCGTGCACGAAGTGCAGGCCATCGAGTACTTCACAGCCGGGTGCTGAGAAGGCACCCTCAAGCACAAGCTCCTCTGCGACGAGCCAGAAACCCTCCACGAGTTGCTGATCATAGCGGACAAGTATGCTACGGCTGACTCCTCCATGAAGACCGAAATTCAAATTAGCACGACTGGCAAAGTAGCTCCTCAGGCTCCAAGAACTCCGGCAGCAGACGCCGGCCAGCGAGAACAGCAGGGCGACCACAAGCGCAAGGCCCCGCAGCCGGCTTCCAGCAGCCGGCAGGTCGCGACCGTCGAAGCCTAGCAGCGAGAAGAGCAGCCTCCGCCCAAGCGACAGAAAGGCGGCAAGCCGAACTGGTTGTCGGACATCTCCTACGAGAAGACCTTGGATGGACCTTGCAAGTTCCACAGCGGCGCGAAGCCATCGAATCACACCACCCGGAAGTGCCACTGGCTCACCAGGATCGCCAAGGGAGACGGCCTACTACCACCCCCGCCTGCTGGGTAGCCGCCTCTGCCTCCGCCTCCGCCCCAGCAGCCGGCAGTCAGGCCAGTCGGTGCAGTACAAGACGAGTACCTTGAAGAGCACGGAGCCTACATGGTATTCACCAGTGTGGCTGATGATCGACGCAGCAGGCGGCTCCAGCGACAAGAGGTGAACGCAGACGCCAGAGTTCATGCACTGGTCAGAGAGGTCCATCAGCTGGAGCAGGGCTGACCACCCAGAAGTGATGCCGAGTCCGGGCTCCTATGCCTTGGTCCTGGGCGCCACCTTTGCCACGGACAAACGGGCAGCGCGTTTCTCGCGAGTTCTGATAGATGGGGGCAGAAGCATCAACATCCTGTACAAGGACACCATGGAGAAGTTAGGAATCAAGCAGAGACAGCTTCAGAACAGCCGGACTGTGTTCCACGACATTGTTCCTGGGCTTTCCTGTTCACCAATCGGCAAGATCCTGATTGACGTCCTCTTTGGGGACAAATATCACCTCCGAAGAGAGTCTGTTTGGTTTGACGTGGTGGACCTTGAGAGCCCATACCATGTGCTACTTGGCCAGCCCGCCTTGGCCAAGTTCATGGTGGTCCCCCGCTACGCCTACCTCAAGATGAAGATGCCCAGTTATAGGGGAATTCTGACTGTGGCCGGCGACTACCGGAAGTCGTTCGCTTGCGCGGCTGAGAGCAGTCGGCTGGCCGAGTCCCTGGTGATTGCGGCCGAGAAGCGACTCCTTGAGCGAGCTGTGGCGATGGCCGGCAAGCAGCCGGAGATATTTCCCGACCCGAAGGAGTCGGAAGCCGAAGGTTCGTTCAAGCCGGCCAAAGGGACAAAGAAAATACCCTTGGATCCGGAGCACCCAGAGAGGTACGCCGTCGTAGGTGCAAACCTCGACAACAAATAGGAAGGCGAGCTCGTCGATTTCCTCCGTGAGAATCTCCCAAAGACATGCCAGGTGTGCCGACGGAATTCGCCGAGCACAAGTTACACGTCCGATCTGATGCAAAGCGGGTTAGGCAGCCCCTGAGCCGCTTATCAGAAGAGAAGAGAAGAGTTGTCGGAGAAGAGATAGCCCGACTCCTAGCAGCCAGCTTCATTATGGAAGTTTTCTTCCCGGAGTGGCTGGCGAATCCGGTCCTAGTGCTAAAGAAGAACAAGCAATGGCGAATGTGTATTGACAACACGAGCCTCAACAAGGCCTGCCCCAAGGACCCGTTTGCTCTGCCAAGGATTGATCAGGTGATAGACTCCACAGCCGGATGCGAGCTGTTGAGTTTCTTGGATGCGTACTCAGGATATCACCAGATCAAGATGAACCCGGCTGACAGATTGAAGACCGCCTTCATCATGCCATTTGGAGCATTCTGCTACCTCACCATGACGTTCGGCTTGAGGAATGCCGGCGCCACCTTTCAGCATTGCATGCAGAAGTGCCTCCTCAAGCAGCTCGGCAGGAACGCCCATGTCTACGTGGATGATGTGGTGGTGAAGACGGAAAAGTGTGGAACACTGCTGGAAGACCTCAAGGAGACCTTTGAGAACCTGTGTCGGTTCCAGATCAAGCTCAACCGTGAGAAGTGCGTCTTCGGAGTACTAGCCGGCCAGCTGCTAGGTTTCCTGGTCTCTGAACGCGGCATAGAATGCAACCCAGTAAAAATCAAGGCCATTGAGAGAATGGAGGTACCCAGCCGACTGCTGGATGTGCAGAAGTTCACCGGCTGCTTGGCGTCCATCAGCCGATTCATCAGTCGGCTGGGCGAGAAAGCTCTCCCCTTATACCAACTCATGAAGAAGACCACTTTTTCGAGTGGAACCATAAGGCGGACGAAGCTTTCCACCAGTTGAAGAAGATGCTGACTACTCCACCTGTCTTGATGGCTCTGACTCCCAAGGAACCTATGCTCCTGTACATCGCCGCCACCAGCCGAGTAGTCAACACAGTCATTGTAGTAGAGCGCAAGGAGGAAGGCAAGGCGCTACCTGTCCAAAGACCAGTATATTACCTGAGCGAGGTACTGTCGACCTCCAAGCAGAACTACCCCCACTACCAGAAGATGTGCTATGGCGTACACTTTGCCGCCAAGAAATTGAAGCCTTACTTCGAAGAGCATCCAATCATGGTGGTCTGCATGGCCCCGCTTGCCGCGATCATCGGTAGCCGAGATGCCTCTGGTCGAGTGGCCAAGTGAGCCATAGAGCTAGCTCCTTAAACCATCTACTACCAGCCCCGCACCGCTATCAAGTCACAAGCACTGGCCGACTTCCTCGTCGACTAGGACGACTCCGGCAAGGAGACATAGCGGCCATGGAATGCAAATCCTCTCCGGAGATTTTACAGTTGATGCAGTATGTACCATGCTACCTTTTTGTATTAAAGTACCAAGACTTCGGGCCCCCCGAGACGAGCTCGGGGACTGCCCTCTTTTGTCTGTACGATAAAAATTATGCCTACAAGTATGTTACTCTTCGTCATGCCGCTTGGCACTGGGCTCGACAAGTCGGCCCGGGGACTTGCCGCCTTGCACTATGAAATGCTTCCTACAGTCGGACAAGTAGTGTGTAAACACCTAAGCCGTCTCCTACCAGAAGCCACAGCTTGCAGAGCGACTGTACGGTGGGCAGCAGTAAGGTAGAATGGGCATTCGCATGAAAAATGGCTAAGGACCCAAAGCATAAAACATAACTCAAGACGGCTTCCAAGCCTTTTTCGCAAAGCTGACTCTCGGACAGTCGGATTATCATTTTTTATCCAACTTGCTCAAAGAATCTTGAAATCGGCTAAGTACTTGCTTTCCCAAAGTAGCCTAGCACTTGATCCAGCGACAGTCTGCAGAGTGGCTGTCCAATTGGCAAGGCAGGCAACTAGGGGAAAGCGGCAAAGGAAAACAGGCAAAAGAACAATGAGCAAGAAAAGATAGACATATATATATATATATAACATAGGCCCTTGGCCGAATTGTCAAGCAGAGGTTCAAAATACACCCCGTGGGTGGAATTGTGCGAATTAACAAGTTCTTCAAAAGACTACTGAAGCAGATAAAACAAAAGACACAGCGGCAGCTTAGGAGGCGGCAGACGGAGTCGGGGGGTCGGAGGAGGTGCCAGCGTCAGTTGTCGGGGCGGTCGGCCAGCTAGTCTCGGCTTGATCGCCTCCGGTAGCAGTTGGATCGGTCGCACGCGGCTCGTTGCTGGAGGTGCGGTCGGGCTGAGGCTGGCCGTCTGCTCCGTCTTCTGGTGCCTCCGCCTCGTCCTCCTCCTCGACGTTGGAGCCGATCACCTCCGCCTAGTCTTTGCCGTAGTCTGGGTTCATCCCAAACCACTCCAGCGGGACCTCCTCGCCGTCTTCAGACCACTCGGGGACAAAGACGCTCGTATCGGTGTACTCGGCGATCACCGCAACACGCTTGACGAGGGCGTCTTCCGCAGCCGCCAGCTCCGGCTGGGCCTCCGACCGAAGCGTGGCCAACCGGTCTAGATCCAGACCCGGGTACCACGCCTTGACGAAGTCCAAGGCCCGGCACGCTCCAGCCCAGGCCGAAGAGCCCTTCCAGGCCTCTAGGCGACCAGCCGCGACCTCCAACTAGTTGGCCGTCAGGCTGGGGGTGCGTGGAGCCTGCATATCCGGCCAAAGGGCGGAGATCGCCTGGGCGCCGACGCGCTGAAGTCGGCGCAGCATCCGGTGAGCCGGCCAGAGGCGAGCCTCAATACTCAAGATGTGCTCATCAAGAGTTCGGGGGGCATCGGCGGCGATCTCTGCACCCTCCGCCCTCCGACTTGCACGATCGGCCTCGATGGCTTGGATAGCGGCCTGAGACTACCCAGGGAAGAAGTCTGCAAAAGACACGAAGAAACAAAAAAGCAAGTCAAAAACCAGGAGTCGGCACGACCTAGGTCGGCGGCTCAAAGAAAGAAAACAAAGAGACTCACCATCAATGATGTCTTCGATCTCGTGGAAGCCGGAGGACAGCAATGCCTCCTTGTTAGACCAGGAAGAGCGCTCGCTCGCGAACTCGGCCAGGAGGGTGGCCTCCGTCTCCTCCGCCTCCCTCTGCGACTTCGCGAGAAGCCCCTTCTGCTCTGCCAATTGAGTGGTCAGCAGATCGCGCTCCGCGGCGAGCTTGTTGCACTCCTCCCCTTTGGCGAGCAGGGCGGAGTTGGCTTCGCTCATCTGCTGTTGAAGAGCAGCGTTGGCCCCTGAAGGAAAGAAATAAAGACAGTAGTCGTCAATAAAGTAGGTCGCCGGGGAGATCCGGCCTGACTGCTCAGCAGTCGGCCCGAATCTCGGGGACTACAGCCCGTGGGTGCGCTAGCGCGCCCCCGCAGAGAAGAGAAAAAGGAGAAGGACTTACTCCGGCTCTCCGCCAAGTTGGCGGTCCGCTTGCCCAACTCTTCAACATTACGGTTGAAGGCGGTGACGCGAAGGTTGTGGTAGTCCTGCAACAAGCATTTCAGACAAAGTTAGTACGCAGAAGTTCATCAAATTGGAGTTCCGGGCCTCCTGCTCAGCAGCCGACCCGGAACTCGGGGACTACACCTAGTGGGTGCACTGGCGCGCCCCCACAGAGAGGAACAAGAAAAATAAAGGCCCAAAGAAAAGACATACCCGGACGGCCGCTCGCGACGCCAGGAACGCCTTGGTGCAGCTCTGGAGGGCGTCGCCCTCAGCACGGAGCTTCGCCTGGACGTCCAGGAGTGCCCGGTTCAGCGGCCCTGTGCCGCCTCCCTGCACCCACCCAACAGGTGCGGCGCTCGTCGCCTCGGTGTCTGGAGCCGCCGAGCTGGCGGTGCCGGCTTCCAGGGGGCGGGGTGCCGAAGTCGCCTTCTCCAGACGACGGTGCGCTGGCGAGCCGACCTGGAGGAGTAGCCTCGCCACGGCCTCTTCTTCGGTCAGCGACACTGGAGGGTCCGCTGGCTGATCGCCTTGCACGCCTTCAGACGGTGGCGGAGGCGGCGGCGGAACGTTCACGCCCGGAGTAGAGGGCTCGCCGCCTTCCCTCTCCTCGACGAGATTCTCCCCGCCGGCTCCTCCAGTCTGCCCCGTGAACTCCGGCGGCGGCGGCGCAGAGTTCAGCGGGATAACAAGCAAGGCCGCCTGGCGGTGTGCAGCTTCCTCAGCCTGCTGCTTCGCCGCGGCGGCGGCTTCGGCCTCCGCTAGTTTTTTCTTGGCGGAGGCCTCCGCCCTGTCGGCCTCCCTCTTCTCCAGGCGGAGGGCCTCTTCTTCATTGCGCTTCTCCTGCGCATTCCGCTCCGTCGCCTCCCGAAGGTCGGCAGCGGGGTCTATCCGCCGAGTGGTGGCGGGCGTCTCCGCTGACCCCATGACAGAGGCGGCGGCGACCCGCTCAAGAGAGAGGGGAGCCCTGAAGAAAGAAGGGCGAGCAGAGACTCAGACAAAACACGAAGAAAGAATAAACTTTGAAGTCAGAATACTTACGCAGAGACCAACAGCGGCTTCTTCACTTCCTTACGGAAGAGGATGGCCTTCGCGGCTGCCTCGTCCCGCTGGGTCGCCGCAGCCGAGCCCTTGGGCTTCTTCGACCGGCTGCCAAACAAAGTCGGCGCAGCCCGGCGCTTCTTCCCGCCGCCTGGAGCGCTCGACGCGGCAGAAGAGCCCGCGCCCGGCTGGCTGGCTCCTGGCCGATGGTGAGGGGCGACTCCTCCCTCGGCGTCGTCTTCAGGCCAGTCGGCAAAGGTAGCCGAGGGCCTGAAGTCGCCTGTCGTCCCTCCTCCTCCCTCAGCGTCGTCTTCTAGAGCCGCCGCCCCCAGATCGGGGTCGTCGACGTCGCTCTCCGCCCGATCGGCGGCGAACTCACGGGCCGGCCCCGAGGTGCCGGCTGGTGGGTGAAGAAGGGGATTCTAACCGAAAAGCAGACTGATTAGAACAAGACTCGGCAAGAATAAGACAATCTAAAGAAAAGAAAGGCGACTCACCACGGGCGGGGGGTTGACGCGGGAGTATGGCTCCTTGCCGAATCGCCAGTCCTCCGGGAGCCTGCTGTCCGAGAGGTAGTTCACCATCAGGGCCACCTCTTCGTGAGGCATGTCCTTGGTGCACATCCGACTCGGGTCGCGGCCCCCGCTCATCTGGCATATTAGGTGAGGGCGGCCTTGGAGTGGGAGAACTCGGCACGAGACAAAGGCGGCCAGCAGGTCCGGGCCAGTCAGACCCTCCGACTGCGTCAGCACTCGGAGTCGCGTGATGGCGCCGGCTCCCGCAGGCATCGGCGACCTGGCCCGATACGACCAGTTGGGAAGTCTGCCAGCCGGCGGGCCGTCTTCGAAAGCCGGAAGATTAACCCAGTCGCCCCTCGTGGCGACGTTCCTGACGTAGAAGTAGGACCGCTGCAACATCTTCACCGACTTCAGCAGCGAGATGGAGGGGAAGTGGTTGTCGGCTCCTGTCCTTCGCACGGCGATGAAGGCGCCGCACTGAGCCAGCACGCCCGCGGCCTGGGTGCCGAGCTTGGAGAAGAAGAACTCCCCCCAGAGCTCGAGGGTGGGGAGGACTCCCAGGAAGCCCTCGCACAGAGCCACGAAGGCGGACAGCAGCACCACTTTGTTGGGGGTGAGGTGGTGCGGATGGTGTCCGTAAAACTCCATGAACGACCGGAAGAAGCTGCTCGCTGGCAGCCCCAGCCCGCGCAGGCAGTGCGAGCGGAAGATGACCCGCTCGCCCTCCCGCGGGGCGGGGGAAATCTCCCCCTCCGGCGCGAGATGCACCTGCACGCGATCCTCGCCGGGAAGCCGATGGGTCCGGTGGAGGAACTCGATATGGTCTTCGTGGACCTCGGAGCCGTCCCAGGTGCCGGAGCGCACTGGGGGAGGCACGACAGCGGAGGAAGAGCTCATCGCGAAGCTGTCGCCGCGGTGTTCGCCGGAGCTTGGGCGTGCGGCGAGGCGAAGAAGAGAAGAGGAAGCAGGAGAGCGAGGAGCTGCGAGGAGGAAGAAGCGAGGGGTAGTGGGAAGGAGGGGCGCGCGTGCCCCCCTCTTCCCCCTACTTATAGTCCTATGGGCTGCGAAGCCGAGGGGGCAGACGTGGGGATTTACTATGCCCGCAGCCCCACGACCCCCACGATCCACGTAAAGTTACTGCGTGCAGTAACTTCGTGGGAATCTCAACCGCCCGCCAGGGCCGCAGCGGATCCGCTCGGGCGCCGAGGCGCGGCAGCGGCGGGCCCCGCCTATTGGCCTGTCCCGTCGCGTGCGTGGGATGGCAGAACGGCCTGGCCATGTGCCCTCGTGTGACAGGCCCGGAACGGGCGACGGCCTGGAAGCTTAGCTAGCACGCCACTTGAAATCCCGCCGTGACGTTCGAACTACTGAGCAAGTCAGAATTGAGTGAGTCCGAGTTGGGCGAGTCCGACTCCTTCTAGTCAGCCCGGCGGAAGTCAATCAAGACCATGTGTTGCACCCGGAAAGAGAAACAGTTGAGGCTTCTTGGCCGATCATCCGTGGCGCCTCACCAGCTTCGGGGACTACTGTCGGAGTAATGGGCCACGGGTAGGCCAACGCGAGCCCCATGACCTTTCAAGACATCGGGGCAGGCTGCGCCCCTCAAGACCACAGGGCGAAGAGCCGCCTCCTGGGGAGTCTACGGGAAGGCGGCCGACTGCCCGCTCACGGCCGAGTCCCAGGGACGACTTCCAGAGAAGCCGGCTTTGGGGAGTCGGCCGGCGACTCCAACAAACCGTAACCTCATCGAGGGGGACGGGGCAGGGGCGTGGCTACAATGAAGCCCACTCCCCGCCCCTTACCTAGGGCTGGCATGGCTACAGCGCGCCATACTTGGGAAGATCTCCCCGTGGCGTGGCACTGTTGCCCAGCCGGCCCTGACATCAGCACCACTGTACCTGGTCCTGCGCCCACGACGGCTTGTCTGTACGGCCTGGAGGCAGCAGGGCCCACCAGCCAGCGAGACCACGGGAGACGGCGGGAGCACCGCCAGTCGGACCCAACGGGAGTCGGCCCGGGGGAGTTGGCCAAGCCCTCCCTCGGGGCCCACGCGCCATTAATCGAGAAGAGATGGGGAGTGGCCACAGTGATCGCCCGCCAGGCGGCGGGGCTGTTTCCATGACCCCATGACCAAGCTTGCATCATCAGGAGCACGGCTACAGTAATCAGCAGCCGGCAAGACCCGCCCGCGGCGGACGCGGCTTGTCGGCTCCGTACCAGACCAGTCGGCGGGGCCCACCAGCCGGCGGGCCCCAGTAGTCGGTGGAGAAGTCGGAGGTCGGAGACACTGACGACTGGGCCCGCGCCCAGTCACATTACCATTGTACCCCTGGGGGGTAGGCTTATATAAACCCCCTAGGGCACCCATGCAAAGGGTTGGATCGCAGTAGTTCTATACCTCACCAGATAGAGGGAGAGAGCTAGCCTTGCCCTCTCCTACCACCATACACAGCTCAAGGAGCAACCGTGTAAACCCTTGACTATAGTGATCATGCGGAGACCCCGCAGAGCAGCAGTAGGGGTATTATCTCCCCGGAGAGCCCCGAAGCTGGGTAAGATTCGCCGGCGTGCACGTCTTCGCCTCATCCCGTTTCCAGGCACCGGCGACGTTCTACTCGCCCCCACCATGATAAGCCATCCGTAGGCATATGTCGCACCAAACCCCCGACACTCTTTGAGGTTCTATGTGTTGGTTGAGTAGATGAATTGAGATTGTGTGATGCATATCGTATAATCATACCCACGGATACTTGAGGTGACAATGGAGTATCTAGGTGACATTAGGGTTTTGGTTGATGTGTGTCTTAAGGTGTTATTCTAGTACGAACTCTAGGTCTGTTTGTGACACTTATAGGAATAGCCCAACAGATTTATTGGAAAGAATAACTTTGAGGTGGTTTCGTACCCTACCATAATCTCTTCGTTTGTTCTCCTCTATTATTGACTTTGGAGTGACTCTTTGTTGCACATTGAGGGATAGTTATGTGATCCAATTATGTTAGTATTGTTGAGGGAACTTACACTAGCGAAAGTATGAACCCTAGGCCTTGTTTCCTAGCATTGCAATACCGTTTACGCTCACTTTTATCACTTGCTACCTTGCTGTTTTTATTATTTCAGATTACAAATACATTTATCTACCATCCATATACCACTTGTTTCACCATCTCTTCGCCGAACTAGTGCACCTATACAATTTACCATTGTATTGGGTGTGTTGGGGACACAAGAGACTCTTTGTTATTTGGTTGCAGGGTTGCTTGAGACAGACCATCTTCATCCTACGCCTCCCACGGATTGATAAACCTTAGGTCATCCACTTGAGGGAAATTTGCTACTATCCTACAAACCTCTGCACTTGGAGGCCCAACAACGTCTACAAGAAGAAGGTTGTGTAGTAGATATCAAGCTCTTTTCTGGCACCGTTGCCGGGGAGGTGAGTGCTTGAAGGTATATCTTTAGATCTTGCAATCGAGTCTTTTAGTTTCTTGTTTTATCACTAGTTTAGTCTATAAAAGAAAACTATAAAAAAATGGAATTGAGTTTGTCTCATACGCTTCACCTTTTTAATATCTTTCGTGAGTATGATGGAAATGATAATTGTGCTCAAGTGCTAGAAGAAGAAATCTATAAAATGTTTGGAACCCAATATTTGAATGATGAGCATGATTGCAATGTTGTTATTATGAATTCCTTGAATATCTATGATGCTAATGATATGCAAAGCCGCAAGCTTGGGGAAGCTATGTTTGATGAAGATGATATTTTTTGTCCCCCAAGCTTTGATGAGCAAATTTATTACGATGAAAGCATGCCTCCTATCTATGATGATTATTGTGATGACACTTATGATTTAAAGAATGATAATGAACCTTGTCAACTTGATCTTAATTTTCAATCACATGATAGTTATTTTGTTGAGTTTGCTCCCACTACTATTCATGAGAAGAATTTTGCTTATGTGGAGAGTAGTATATTTTGCATGCTTGTAGATCATGAAAAGAATGCTTTAGGTGCTGGTTATATTGTTGAATTCATTCATGATGCTACTGAAAATTATTATGAGGGAGGAATATATGCTTGTAGGAATTTCAATAATATCAAGTTTCCTCTCTATGTGCTTAAAGTTTTGAAGTTATGCTTGTTCTACCTTCCTATGCATGTTGATTCTTGTTCCCAAAAGTTGTTTGCTCACAAAATCCCTATGCATAGGAAGTATTTTAGACTTAAAATGTACTAGTCATATTCTTCATGATGCTCTCTTTATGTTACAATTCTTATCTTTTATGTGAGCATCATTGAAATCATCATGCCTAGCTAGGGGCGTTAAATGATAACGCTTGTTGGGAGGCAACCCATGTTTACTTATTTTGATGAATCTATGGCTAGTAAAACAGTTTATAAACCATAGAGAAGTTGGAATACAGTAGGTTTAACACCAATATAAATAAATAATGAGTTCATTACAGTACCTTGAAGTGGTGATTTATTTTCTTATACTAACGGAGCTTATGAGTTTTCTGTTAAGTTTTGTGTTGTGAAATTTTCAAGTTTGGGTAAAGATTCGATGGACTATGGAATAAGGAGTGGCAAGAGCCTAAGCTTGGGGATGCCCAAGGCACCCCAAGGTAATATTTAAGGACAACCAAGACCCTAAGCTTGGGGATGCCCCGGAAGGCATCCCCTCTTTCTTCTTCATTCATCGGTAACTTTACTTGGAGCTATATTTTTATTCACCACATGATATGTGTTTTTCTTGGAGCGTCAATTTATTTTGTTAGGATTTGCTTGCTGTTTGAATAAAATACCAAGATCTGAAATTATTAAATGTTAGAGAGTCTTCACATAGTTGCATAATTATTCAACTACTCGTTGATCTTCACTTATATCTTTCGGAGTAGTTTGTCGTTTGCTCTAGTGCTTCACTTATACCTTTTAGAGCATGGTGGTAGTTTATTTTGAAGAAATAGATGAACTATCATGCTTCACTTATATTATCTTGAGGGTCTTAAATAGCATGGTAATTTGCTTCAAATCCTAATATGCTAGGTATTCAAGAATAATAAAATTCTCTTATGAGTGTGTTGAATACTAAGAAAAGTTTGATACTTGATAATTGTTTTGAGATATGCAGATGGTGATATTAGAGTCATTCTAGTTGAGTAGTTGTGAATTTGATAAATACTTGTGTTGAAGTTTGTGATTCCCGTAGCATGCACGTATGGTGAACCATTATGTGATGAAGTCGGAGCATGATTTATTTATTGATTGTCTTCCTTATGAGTGGTGGTCGGGGACGAGCGATGGTCTTTTCCTACCAATCTATCCCCCTAGGAGCATGCGCGTAGTGCCGAGGTTTCTGATGACTTGTAGATTTTTGCAATAAGTATGTGAGTTCTTTATGACTAATGTTGAGTCCATGGATTATACGCACTCTCACCCTTCCATCCTTGCTAGCCTCTTCGGCACCGTGCATTGCCCTTTCTCACATTGAGAGTTGGTGCAAACTTCGCCGGTGCATCCAAACCCCGTGATATGATACGCTCTGTCACACATAAACCTCCTTATATCTTCCTCAAAAAAGCCACCATACCTACCTATTATGGCATTTCCATAGCCATTCCGAGATATATTGCCATGCAACTTTCCACCGTTCCATTTATTTTGACACGCATCATCATTGTCATATTGCTTAGCATGATCATGTAGTCAACATAGTATTTGTGGCAAAGCCACCATTCAAAATTCTTTCATACTTGTCACTCTTGATTCATTGCATATCCTGGTACACCGCCGGAGGCATTCATATAGATTCATACTTTGTTTTAGTATCGAGTTGTAATCGTTGAGTTGTAAATAAATAGAAGTGTGATGATCATCATTCAATAGAGCATTGTCCCAAAAAATGAGAAAGGCCATAAAAAAAGAGAGGCCAAATAAAATAAAGGCCAAAAAAGGGACAATGCTACTATCCTTTTTCCACACTTGTGCTTCAAAGTAGCACCATGATCTTTATGATAGAGAGTCTCTTGTTTTGTCACTTTCATATACTAGTGGGAATTTTACATTATAGAACTTGGCTTGTATATTCCAACGATGGGCCTCCTCAAGCGCCCTAGGTCTTCGTGAGCAAGCAAGTTGGATGCACACCCACTAGTTTCTTTCGTTGAGCTTTCATACATTTATAGCTCTAGTGCATCCGTTGCATGGCAATCCCTACTCCTCGCATTAACATCAATCAATGGGCATCTCCATAGCCCATTGATTAGCCTCGTTGATGTGAGACTTTCTCCTTTTTTGTCTTCTCCACATAACCCCCCTCATTATATTCTATTCCACCCATAGTGCTATATCCATGGCTCGCGCTCATGTATTGTGTGAAAGTTTATGAGTTTGAGATTACTAAAGTATGAAACAATTGCTTGGCTTGTCATCGGGGTTGTGCATGATTTAAAGATTTTGTGTGGGGAAGATGGAGCATAGCCAGACTATATGATTTTGTAGGGATAACTTTCTTTGGCCATGTTATTTTGAGAAGACATGATTGCTTAGTTAGTATGCTTGAAGTACTATTATTTTTATGTCAATATGAACTTTTTTCTTGAATCTTTCGGATCTGAATATTCATACCACAATTAAGAAGAATTACATTGAAATTATGCCAAGTAGCACTCCACATCAAAAATTATGTTTTTATCATTTACCTACTCGAGGACGAGCAGGAATTAAGCTTGGGGATGCTTGATACGTCTCCAACGTATCTATAATTTTTGATTGCTCCATGCTATATTATCTACTGTTTTGGGAAATATTGGGCTTTATTATCCACTTTTATATTATTTTTGTAACTAACCTATTAACTGGAGGTCCAGCCCAGATTTGTTGTTTTATGCCTATTTTAGTGTTTTGAAGAAAAGGAATATTAGACGGAGTCGAAACGGAACGAAATCAACTGGAGAAGTTATTTTTGGAAGGAAACACACCCGATGGACTTGGACCCCACGTCAAGGAAGGAACGAGGTGCTCACGAGACAGGGGGGCGCCCCCCCCTAGGGCGCGCCCCACTGTCTTGTGGGACCCGCGTGGCTCCTCCGACGTCCTCCCTGCACCCATATATACCCACGTGACCTAAAACTTCCAGAACGGAGATTAGATCGAGAGTTCCGCCGCCAGAAGCCTCCGTAGCCACCAAAAGTCAATCTGGACCCTGTTCCGGCACCCTGCCAGAGGGGGGAACCCTCACCGGTGGCCATCTTCATCATCCCTGTGCTCTCCATGGCGAGGAGGGAGTAGTTCTCCCTCGGGGCTGAGGGTATGTACTAGTAGCTATGTGTTTGATCTCTCTCTCTCTCTCTCTCGTGTTCTTGAGACGATACGATCTTGATGTCTCGCGAGCTTTGCTATTATAGTTGGATCTTATGTTTCTCCTCCCCCTCTTCTCTCTTGTAATGAATTGAGTTTCCCCTTTGAAGTAATCTTATAGGATTGAGTCTTTAAAGATTTGAGAACACTTGATGTATGTCTTGCCATGCGTATCTGTGGTGACAATGGGATACCACGTGATTCACTTGATGTATTTTTTGGTGATCAACTTGCGGGTTCCGCCCATGAACGTATGCTTAGGGGTTGGCACACTTGGGGCACTCTTTGAGGTTCTATATGTTGGTTGAGTAGATGAATTGAGATTGTGTGATGCATATCGTATAATCATACCCATGGATACTTGAGGTGAAAATGGAGTATCTAGGTGACATTAGGGTTTTGGTTGATGTGTGTCTTAAGGTGTTATTCTAGTACGAACTCTAGGGCTGTTTGTGGCACTTATAGGAATAGCCCAATGGATTGATTGGAAAGAATAACTTTGAGGTGGTTTCGTACCCTACCATAATCTCTTCGTTTGTTCTCCGCTATTAGTGACTTTGGAGTGACTCTTTGTTGCACATTGAGGGATAGTTATGTGATCCAATTATGTTAGTATTGTTGAGGGAACTTACACTAGCGAAAGTATGAACCCTAGGCCTTGTTTCCTAGCATTGCAATACCGTTTACGCTCACTTTTATCATTTGCTACCTTGCTGTTTTTATTATTTCAGATTACAAATACCTTTATCTACCATCCATATACCACTTGTTTCACCATCTCTTCGCCGAACTAGTGCACCTATACAATTTACCATTGTATTGGGTGTGTTGGGGACACAAGAGACTCTTTGTTATTTGGTTGTAGGGTTGCTTGAGAGAGACCATCTTCATCCTACGCCTCCCACGGATTGATAAACCTTAGGTCATCCACTTGAGGGAAATTTTCTACTGTCCTACAAACCTCTGCACTTGGAGGACCAACAACGTCTACAAGAATAAGGTTGTGTAGTAGACATCAGAGGGTCTTGGTAACTTGCACATTGCTAATGACTGGGGAGCAAAGCATCGGGAGGGTGCCTGCGGTAGCTGCGCACTTGAGCTGATCTGCCGAGTTGAACGTGATGGGGCACTGGGACCATCTGAGCGGGCACATGGCTTCGAGCTTGGGGAGGACTGCATTCACTTCACGAGAAAACTGCTTGAAGACACGCTGCGAGGCTGGGGCCTGGGCTCTGCCCAAGATGCAGGCGATAGCACGTGGTTCCTGGAAGCCCCCAGCCCCCTCGTCCTGATGGTGTTCGTCATTTCTTCTTGGCGGTGGTGGCAGCGGAGGGTGTCCGGCGTTGCCTTGAGGACGATCCTGACGAGGCTGATCCCTCAAGGCGCCCTTGCGAGGCTGATCCTGCCAGCGGTCCTTGCGAGGCCGGTCGCACCATTCCTGGCGTGGGCCACGGTCCTCCCAGCGTCCGCCACCACGTCCTCCTCCTCGGCCGTAGCCCCGGTCGCCGCGCTCGGGGCGCCGACCGAAGCATCCTTCGCGAATGGCTCTAAGCTCTTGACACTCGCTTGTGTTGTGGGTGTTCAGGTTGTGGAAGGCACAGAACGGACGACTGCCCTTGGATGACTCTGGTTGGTCTCTGCCACGCTTGGTGTGTGGTTCCGCTGCGAGCACGGCTGCTCCCTTGCGCTTCACGTCCTTGGCCTTGGTTTCTTCTCCTCTGGGTCCGCAGCAGGGAGCTCGAGGAGGGAGAGGCGCTCCACCTTAGCTCTAGCACACTTGGTGGCGATGTTGAATAGCTCTAGGGTCGTGCACAACTCTTCACGGATGGCGAGGTCCTCGTTCATCTTGACGTCCTGAACACTGTCGGAGAAAGCTGAGATGATGGCCTCGTTGGTCACCTTGGGGATCTTGATCCGTGTGCTGTTGAAGCACTGGATGTACTTCCGCAGGGTCTCTCCTAGTTGTTCACAGGTCGCCCGTGACCGGGGGACAGTTGCGAGTGCCCTGGAAGTTGGCGACGAAGCAGGTGCGCATCTCGTCCCAGGAGGAGATTGAGCCCGGAGGCAGGTTCAGGAGCCAGGAGCGGGCGCCCTCCTTGAGAGCCATGGGAAACCAGTTCGCCATGAATTTCTCGTCACCGTTGGCCGCTTCGATGCTCAGCTCGTAGAGCTGCAGGAACTCCTCGGGGTCGGGGGTGCTGTCGTAGCAAGGAGGCAGATCTGGCTTGAACTAGCTCGGCCAAGCGACGCTACGCAGCTCGGGGGTGAAAGCGCGGCAGCCGACTGTGGTCACCGAGACCCACCTTGGGGGTGGAGCTTGGTCTTGATGGGGTTCGCGCCCTGCCGCTACAGGTGGCACGTGGTTTTGCCGTAGCAGCCGGTCCTGGCACGGTGGCGCGAGGAGCGGCGGAGCGTTTTCTTGCGGTCGAGGGACTTCTTGACAACTTCTTTCTTCACGCGTGGGCACGGGACACGGCGGGTCGCGTCGCGGAGCCGCGCGTCTTGGCGCCAGGGTGCCGTCTTGGGGCTGAGGTGGTGGAGGCACTCCATGAGCTACGTCGCCCGTAGCTGGCGGAGGGCGAGGCGGAGAGAGGGACAGCGCAGGAGAGCCCCCTGCGTCACGGACAAGCTCGACGATGCGGCTGAGCCAGTCCTCGTAGAGGTCGTCCACCGGGCGGTAGCGTAGAAGCTCGTGCGCCATGAGGAGCGGGCCCCATGCGTCCATGGGAGGACGACGTGCATGGGAAGAAGAACCGGCCGAGGTCGGCGATGGAGTGGCGGTGCGGCCGTCCCGCCGCACCGAGGGGTGCAGTGAGGACGCTTGCTGCTCGTTCCCCGCTGGGCCGGTGGCAGCTTTGGCGGCGGGCGACGGGGAACGACAAGGTGGCCCGCCGACGGGAGCCGTCTGAGCGACATGGGCGGCGAGGGCAGCCCGACGCTCAGCACGAGCGCGGCGTGCGTCTGCCATGGAGACGACGGGGCGACGGGACGCGGAGCGACGGACGGAGGCTTCGGCGCACCCCTACATGGTGCGCCAAATGTCGGATCACGGGTTCCGGCAAAACCCTTGAGGTTCGAACACTAGGGTGCGCGCGAAGGTTTTCTCCCTACCGATCCACGCCCTAGCTCTCTAGGATCTTGCAGATGAACTCGACGAACTCACAACACAGAAAAGACACAAGATTTATACTGGTTCGGGCCACCGTTGTGGTGTAATACCCTACTCTAGTGTGGTGGTGGTGGATTGCCTCTTAGGCTGATGATGAACAGTACAAGGGGAAGAACAACCTCCTGAGGTTGAGGTGTTCTTGTGCTTGGTGAACTTGTGTTGGTGGGATGCCTCTCGATCTGATCTCGATCCCCTCCTATTGTGGTGGCTAGTTCTACTTATATAGGCCCTGGTCCTCTCCCCAAATATTGAGCGGGAAGGGAGCCAACAACGACCAATTTGAAAGGGGACAACTAGTACAGCTTATCCTGACAAAAGGTGGTCTGCGCCTGCCAAAGGCTCTGGTGGTGACGCCGTCCTGGGCTCCATAGTGACCTCCATCTTGCCGTCCTTCTGGTCTTGGTCTCGTTGCACCAATCTGGAAACCTTTGCTTGATGCCTCGGTAGTCTGCGCCTGCGCTTGCCCCCTTGGCACCAAAGAGGAAGCAAGGACACTGCGCACGCTGGCGCCCGCCTGGTCTCGATCGTCATGGCTCATGTCACGAGGACCTCGCGAGGTTTGCCTTGCCTTGATCTCTCCGCCCCTCGCGAGCCTGCCTGGCGAGGCCGTCCTGAGGAGGTCTTGCATCGCCTGCCTCGCGAGGGTCTTGAATGCCTTGTCGATGAGATGGGCCGTACAAACCTGCCAGCCCAGCCACGCCGTGGGCCGCAGGCAGGCAAGTCCGGGGACCCCCGTTCCCAAAACGCCGACAACGACCACCAGTTTCTAGTAGTCTGTAGGATCATATTCTTGTGTGTTTCCATTGCCGCTAACCATGGCAGGACCACAAGCCGACGAGATTGACTGGGAGAACATGACGAAGAAGGAGCTTCATGATAAGTTTCAGCAAATGTTGGTTCAACAGGTGGAAGATGTGATGGCCAACTTTGGAAAGGCACTAGCGAGTATTGATGACATTGAGAAGACAATTGACACCAAGTTGGACGCCAAGTTAGATGAAGTACTCGCGTGTCTATCACAACCACCAACCACATCTGCTGCACCATTGCGATCCAGCAAGGCGAGCGCAGCATGTTTCTCTTGAGCCAGGACAAACTTCTGGTGTCGCTACTACTGCTGTTCATGCTTCTGTAGCTCCTGCTGCTACTGTAGTGGAGGAGGACTATTACGAGGATGAGGTTGATCAAAATAAGAACTACGTGCAAGCACCAGCACCACCACCACCACCAGGGGTCCTCATGCATATAATCGCAATGGTAGGGCTGCACCACGACCTCAGGTACGAGATCATGACCATCTTCCTAAACTGAAATTGAATATTCCACCATTTGAGAGTAGATATGTTCCTGACATATATAGTACTCGGGAGTTAGAAACTGAACAATGTTTTAGATGTTTACAATATCCCGAAGAGAGATGTGTTGCTACTACTATTTGTGCTTTCACTAGTTTTGCATGTGTATGGTGGTCTAAACATTGTAGATTATATCCTATTTTAGCTACTTGGACTGCTTTGAAAACCGCTATGCGTACTCATTGGGTTCCACCATATTTTCAACGTGAATTACTTCAAAAATTGCAGTGTTTGAGACAAGGAATTTTTTTAGAGGAATATTATCAGGATTTACAAACTAGTATGATTAGATGTGGAATTGTTGAGGATAATGAAGCTATGCTTGCATGTTTTATGGGTGGATTAAATGGAGAGATTCATACCATTTTAGAGTATAACGAGTATATCAATATCACTCGTTTATTCCATCTTGCTTGCAAAGCTGAACATGAAGTGCAGGACCAACAGTCATTGGCGCGAACTAACTTTTCTGCAGGTCGACCTTCATCATGGACACCATGGGCATCCTCTACTTCCACACGTTTTGCTGCACTGGTGATACATCTCCATCATATCTACTTTTCCAAACTCTTTTGCCTTTGTTTTGGAATCTAATTTTCCTGGAACTAACCCGGGCATACATTGTTTTCAGCAGAATTGCCATGGTGTTATTTCTGTGCAGATCAAAGTTCTCAGATTGACCTGAAAATTTACAGAGAATTTTTGTGGAATATATAAAAAAATACTAGAATAAATAGATACCAGAGGGGGGCCACCCATGGGCCACAAGCCCATGGGGTGCCCTCTCGGCTTGTGGGGCCCCTGGATCGCCTCCGACCCTAATTCCAACTCTATGTATACCTATTCGCGGAGAAAAAAATTAGAGAAAAGGATTCATCATGTTTTACGATACGGAGCCACCACCTCCTATTCTTCATCAGGAGGGCTGATCTGGAGTCCATGGGCTCTTTATTAGATCAACAATAATGCATATGAGAGCCACTCAACATTTTCATCATGGTCTTCTCCTCTCGACCCCCAAAGAAAAGAAAATAATTTCAAAGAAACACTAAAATATTTTTGGAGTTTTTGTTCTTCTGAAGAAAGGGAAACAAGAACGAGAAAAACTATTTACACGGGAAAGCTCCCAACAAGCAAAAGAAGAATGAGAAATATTTTTGGGTTTCCTATTAATACTACTACTAAGCATGCATAGGGAGTAAATTAACTACAACTAATTTTTTTGTTTTTCTTAAGGTTTTTCAAACACACAAGAAGAAAGCGGGAAAAAGAAATAAACTAGCATGGATAATACAATGAAAGAGTATGAACACCGACAACTGAAAATGAGTGTGTGAACATGAATTTAAAGTCGGTGAGAAATACGTACTCCCCCAAGCTTAGGCTTTTGGGCTAAGTTGGTCTACGCCCACGGCTGGCCTGGTGGATATCCAAAGTTTAGTCAGGGTTGTACTGATATGCAGCAGCTACCTCTTGGCGAGCTGCCTCCTGGAGGCGAGATGCCTCCGCTGTTCGCTCATACTCGTTTGTCTCCTCTCTAGTTATAAAATATCGCCCATTTTCGTGAAAGTTAAAGAAAGCAAGAGCATGAAGAGTAACATGGACGGCGTGTCGATTATCAAAGATTAGTCGGTACTGGAGGAACTGTTTGTTCCTCTTAAGAAACTAGTATTGTACCATAGCCTCATAATCTAGAAAAGAAGGTGGCAACTCAATATCATACCCTCTTATGGGTACACCCAAATAATTAGCTAAATGAGTTGCATAAATCCCACCAAATAAATCTCCATCTTTAGCATTATGGTGTAATCTCCTAGCAATAATAGCCCGTAAATTATATCGTTTATCATCCAACACCACACACTTGAGGACACTAAGATCTGAGGCAAAAAGGTGGCTATGATCATGCTTAACATTAATGCATCTTCCTATAAAGAGAGCAAAATAATGTACGAGGGGAAAATGAATGCTCCCCATGGAAGCTTGTATGATATTTCTAGTTTCTCCAACAGTGATGCTAGCAAGGAAATCATTATATTCAGCTCTGTGAGGCTCACTAAGAAGGCCCCATTATGGAATTTTGCATGCATCACAAAAATCTTCTAGGTCCATGGTATAAGATTCATCATAAAGATCAAACAAGACAGTATGAGTATTACGCTTAGATGAAAACTCAAACCTCCGCACAAAGGAATCGGTGAGATAATAATATTGTAGGCACTTGTCTGATAAGAAATCCTCAAGGCCGGCATTCTGTACGTATGCATAAAATTCATCCTTGAAACCTGCTCGATCCATAAATTCATCTGACGGCCATTCACACGGCTTCACTTGAGCTTCCCGTGGTGGTTCAGGGTCCAGTTTGCGTATCGCACACCTCGGTGCTTGCTTCCTTGAAGAACCACCTTGGTACATTCTCCTAGACATTTTTCTTTCTCTAAAAAATTTCTGAAATTTTTAGTGACTCAAAATAAAAATGAACCAAACTCAACAAAATTGATAGCAACTACTCCTATAAGTGCCTAGAGGCTATATCATGCATCAAAACTACTTTGGACCATAAAATTTTGACATGTAAGCTCAAGAACAGGGTCACCACGGGAGCAAAAATTTGCAATTAATAAAGCATTAGAACAAAAACTAATTGGACCATTGGAGGAGTCACATACGGAGGAACAATCCCCCAAAGTAGTTTTCTGAATGGAGCTTTGAGCAAGGAGATCGAAAATGGCAGCAAGATGAGCAAGAATACGAGTTTGGGCTATGGAGTGATTTTTTCTGGAGGAAGAAGGAGAGGTTGGGTGCTGGAATAAGTGGAGGGGGGCACGTGGGATACACAAGGACAGGGGGCGCGCCCACCCCCCTGGGGCGCGCCCTCCACCCTTGTGGCCAGCAGGTGAGGCCCGCTGGTGTGTTTTGGTGCCAAACATTCTAAAATAATCTATAAAAAATCATACTAAATTTTCAGGACGTTTGGAGAACTTTTATTTTTAGGAATTTTTTTATTGCAAGGATAATTCAGAAAACAGACAGAAAATACTATTTTTTCGATATCTATACCAATATAAAAAGACCCAAAGGGGCAAATCCAATTAATCTCGGCCATCAAATCATGTCAATCCAACGACCTAGACTGCTTCAATGTCGAGCGCTCAACGTGTTTAGCGTGTAGTTAATTTCATCCCAAATATAGTGCTAATCACATAATGACACACAAATAGATAATATCCTACTTAATATCCGCATGCAGTTAATATACTTCCAAATTAATGTGCAACTAATTTCATGCCAAATAGTGCTAATCACATAATAACATGCAAATAATATCCTACTGAATATCCGCATACACTTAATATACTTCCAAATTAACGTGCATTGCACGTACACATTGCTGCCTCTTGAGCATGTGTTGGTTTTCCCTTGAAGAGGAAAGGGTGATGCAGCAAAGTAGCGTAAGTATTTCCCTCTGTTTTTGAGAACCAAGGTATCAATCCAGTAGGAGATAACACGCAAGCCACCTTGTACCTGCACAAACAATCAAGAACCTCGCAACCAATGCGATAAAGGGGTTGTCAATCCCTTCGCGGTCACTTGCGAAAGTGAGATCTGATAAAGATAGTAAGATAATTTTTTTTGGTACTTTTGTTGTATAGATTGGAAAGTAAAGATTGCAAAATAGTAAACGAGATGCGATAATAAAAAGAGATGCAATATAAAAAGAAAGAGACCCGGGGGCCATTTGTTTCACTAGTGGCTTCTCTCATGATAGCATGTATTACGGTGGGTGAACAAATTACTGCCGAGCAATTGATAGAAGAGCGCATAGTTATGAGAATATCTAGGCAATGATTATGAACATAGGCATCACGTCCGTGTTAAGTAGACCGAAGCGATTCTGCATCTACTACTATTACTCCACACATCGACCGCTATCTAGCATGCATCTAGAGTATTAAGTTCATAAGAACAGAGTAATGCTTTAGGTAAGATGACATGATGTAGAGGGATAAACTCAAGCAATATGATATCAACCCCATCTTTTTATCCTTGTTGGCAACAATACAATACGTGCCTTGCTGCCCCTACCGTCACTAGTAAAAGACACCGCAAGATTGAACCCAAAGCTAAGCACATCTCCCATTGCAAGAAAGATCAATCTAGTAGGCCAAACTAAACCGATAATTCTAAGAGACTTGCAAAGATATCAAATCATGCATATAAGAATTCAGAGAAGAACCAAATATCATTCATATATAAACTTGATCATAAATCCACAATTCATCAGATCTTGGCAAACACATTGCAAAAAGAATTACATCAAATAGATCTCCTAGAACATCGAGGAGAACTTTGTATTGAGAACCAAAGAGAGAGAAGAAGACATCTAGCTAATAACTATGGACCCGAAGGTGTGTGGTAAACTACTCACACATCATAGGAGAGGATATGGTGTTGATGTAGAAGCCCTCCGTGATCGAATCCCCCTTCGGCAGATCGCCGAAAAAGGCCCCAGATGGGATCTCACGGGTATAGAAGGTTGCGGTGGTGGAAAAGTGGTTTCGTGGCTCCCCCTGATGTTTTTAGGGTATAAGAGTATATATAGGCGAAAGAAGTATGTCGGTGGATATTCATGGGGTCAACGAGGGTGGGGGGCGGGCCTACCCCCCTGGGTGTGCCCTCCTATCTCGTGGAAGCTTCACGGAGTTCCAGACTTCCACTCCAAGTCTCCTGGTTTGCGTTTGTTCCAATAAAGATCCTCGCGAAAGTTTTGTTCCGTTTGGATTCCGTTTGATATTCCTTTTCTACGAAACACTGAAATAGGTAAAAAAAACAGAAACTGGCACTGGGCCTCTGGTTAATAGGTTAGTCCCAAAAATAATATAAAAGAGCATATTGAAGCCCATTAAACATCCAAAACAGATAATATAATAGCATGGAACAATCAAAAATTATAGATACGTTGGAGACGTATCAAGCATCCCCAAGCTTAATTCCTGCTCATCCTTGAGTAGGTAAATGATAAAAACAGAATTTTTGATGTGGAATGCTACCTAACATAACTTTCACGCAATATATGAGCGCGAGCCATGGACATAGCACTATAGGTGGAATAGAATGGTGGTTGTGGAGAAGACAAAAAGGAGGAAGACCGTCTCACATCCACTAGACGTATCAATGGGCTATGGAGATTCCCATCAATAGATATCAATGTGAGTGAGTAGGGATTGCCATGCAACGAATGCACTAGAGCTATAAGTGTATGAAAGCTCAGCAAAAGAAACTAAGTGGGTGTGCATACAACTTGCTTGCTCATGAAGACCTAGGGCAATTTGAGGAAGCCCATCATTGGAATATACAAGCCAAGTTCCCACTAGTATATGAAAGTGACAACATAAGAGACTCTCTATCATGAAGATCATGGTGCTACTTTGAAGCACGTGTGTGGAAAAATGATAGTAACATTGCCCCTTCTCTCATTTTCTCTCATTTTTTGGGCCTTCTCTATTTTTATGGCCTCTTTTTTTCGTCCGGAGTCTCATCCCGACTTGTGGGGGAATCATAGTCTCCATCATCCTTTCCTCACATGGGACAATGCTCTAATAATGAAGATCATCACACTTTTATTTACTTACAACTCAAGAATTACAACTCAATACTTAGAACAAAATATGACTCTATGTGAATGCCTCCGGCGGTGTACCGGGATGTGCAATGAATCAAGAGTGACATGTATAAAAAAACTATGAATGGCGGCCATGCTACAAATATGATGTCAACTACATGATCATGCAAAGCAATATGATTATGAGGAAGCGTGTCATAATAAACGGAACGGTGGAAAGTTGCATGGCAATATATCTCAGAATGGCTATGGAAATGCCATAATAGGTAGGTATGGTGGCTGTTTTGAGGAAGGTAAATGATGGGTTTATGGTATCGGCGAAAGTTGCGTGGCACAAGAGAGGCTAGCAGTGGTGGAAGAGTGAGAGTGCGCATAATCCATGAACTCAACATTAGTCATAAAGAACTCACATACTTATTGCAAAAATCTACAATTCATCAAAACCAAGAACTACGCGCATGCTCCTAGGGGGATAGATTAGTAGGAAAAGACCATCGCTCGTCCCCGACTGCCACTCATAAGTAAGGCAATCAAAGAACACCTCATGCTTCAAATTTGTCACACAACAGTTACCATACATGCATGCTACGGGACTTGCAAACCTCAACACAAGTATTTCTCAATTTCACAATTACTCAACTAGCACGACTCTAATATTACCATCTTTATATCTCATAACAATTATCAAGTATTAAACTATTCAATGCACTCTATATGAAAGTTTTTATTATACCCATCTTGAATGCCCATCATATTAGGACTAATTTTATAACCAAAGCAAATTACCATGTTGTTCTAAAAGACTCTCAAAATAATATAAGTGAAGCATGAGAGATCAATAATTTCTATAAAATAAAACCACCACCGTGCTCTAAAAATATATAAGCGAAGCACTAGAGCAAAATTATCTAGCTCAAAAGATATAAGTGAAGCACATAGAGTTTTCTAATAAATTTCGATTCATGTGTGTCTCTCCCAAAAGGTGTGTACAGAAAGGATGATTGTGGTAAACTAAAAAGCAAAGACTCAAATCATACAAGACGCTCCAAGCAAAACACATATCATGTGGTGAATAAAGATATAACCTCAAGTAAAGTTACTGATAGAAGAAGACGAAAGAGGGGATGCCTTCTGGGGCATCCCCAAGCTTAGGATTTTGGTTGTCCTTGAATTTCATCTTGGGGTGCCTTGGGCATCCCCAATCTTAGGCTCTCGCCACTCCTTATTCCATAATCCATCAAATCATTACCCAAAACTTGAAATCTTCACAACACAAAACTTAAATAGAAAATCTCATGAGCTCCGTTAGTATAAGAAAACAAACCACCACTTAAGGTACTGTAATGAAATCATTCCGTATTTATTTTGTGTTAAGCCTACTGTATTCCAACGTATCTATTGTTCATAACCTCCGATACTAGCCATAGATTTATCAAAATAAGCAAACAACACGCGAAAAACAGAATCTATCAAAAACAGAACAGTCTGTAGGAATCTATAGGTTTCGAATACTTTTCTAACCCCAAAAATTCTAAAATAAATTGATGGACGTGAGGAATTTATCTATTAATCATCTTCAAAAACAATCAACCTAATCTCACTCTCCAGTGAAAAATGGCAGCAAATCTCGTGAGTGCTAAAGTTTCTATTTTTTACAGCAAGATCGCAAAGACTTTCCCCATGTCTTCCCAAAGGTTCTACTTGGCACAAACACAAGGTTTCTTAATAGTGGAATATGCAAGGTGCAAATTTAAAGAACAATCATAAAATTCGCAAAAACCTAACACATCACACAAAGTTTTTGGAATCGTGGAAACACTAGCACCCAAATCACACAAAGCATAGCATTCATAATCTTTAATTTTAATCTTAATAGTAGGTTCCTACTCATCATAAAGTTTTCTAGGAATAGAAACTTCTAGTTCAAGCTTTTCTTCATAAGATTGCATAAAATCATCAACGATATGTTTAGTAAAAGGTTTATTTTAATCATAAGCATGAGGGGAATTTAACACGGATTGCAACAAGGAACTACAATCTATCAAAGAGCAATTATCATAATTAAATTCCTTTAAATTCAAAATAGTGGGTTCATTGCTATGTAAAGTTTTGACCTCCTCAATCCCACTTTTGTTAATTTTAGCATCAAGATCTAAAAACTCCGAATCATTGGGACGCCTTTTAACTAAAGTTGACTCATCAATCACTTTTAGATCTTTATCATTATTATCATTCTTAAGATTCATAGTGGAAAACAAAGATTTAATAGGAGACACATCAATGACTTTTAGATCTTTATCATTATTATCATGAAAACCAGAAGAACACGCTTTCACAAAGCAATTTTTTAGCACGCATCCTAGCGGTTCTTTCCTTGCACTCATCAATGGAAATTCTCATGGCTTTGAGAGACTCATTGATGTCATGCTTAGGTGGAATAGATCTAAGTTTCAAAGAATCAATATCAAGAGAAATTCTATCCACGTTCCTAGCCAACTCATCAATCTTAAGCAATTTTTCATCAACCAAAGCATTGAAATTCTTTTGCAAACTCATAATTTTTTTAACATAAGTCTCAAAATCAGAGCGCATCTTATTAAAATTTCCATAGGATTTGTTGTAGGAATTACCATAATTATTAGAGGAATTATTAGGAAACAGCCTAGAATTAAAGTTTCCTCTATACGCATTGCTACCAAAATTGTTCCTACCAACAAAATTCACATCCATAGATTCATTATTATTCTCAATAAAAGTGGACAAAGGCATATCATTAGGATCAGAAGAAACACTGTTATTAGCAAACAATTTCATAAGTTCATCCATCTTTCCACTCAAAACATTAATCTCTTCAATCGCATGAACTTTTTTGCTAGTGGATCTTTCGGTGTACCATTGAGAATAATTAACCATAATATTATCTAGGAGTTTAGTAGCTTCTCCAAAAGTGATTTCCATAAAAGTGCCTCCCGCGGACGAATCTAAAAGATTTCTAGAAGAAAAATTCAATCCGGCATAATTTTTTTGTATAATCATCCATAAATTCAAGCCATGTGTAGGGCAATTATGTATCATTAATTTCATCCTCTCCCAAGCTTGTGCAACATGCTCATGATCAAGTTGCTTAAAATTCATAATATCATTTCTAAGAGAGATGATCTTAGCGGGAGGAAAATACTTAGAGATAAAAGCATCTTTGCACTTATTCCATGAATCAATACTATTTTTAGGCAAAGAAGAGAACCAAGTTTTAGCATGATCTCTAAGAGAAAACTAAAATAGCTTCAATTTAACAATATCGTTATCCACATCTTTTTTCTTTTGCATATCACACAAATCAACAAAGTTGTTTAGATGGGTAGCGGCATCTTCACTAGGGAGGCCCGAAAATTGATCTTTCATGACAAGAATCAACAAAGCAACATTAATTTCACAAGATTCAGCATTGGTAATAGGAGCAATCGGAGTGCTAATAAAATCATTGTTGTTGGTACTGGAAAAGTCACATAATTTAGTATTATCTTGAGCCATCATGACAAACAATCAATCCAACACACAATCACACAAGAAGCAAGCAAAAAGAGACCAACAAAAAAAGGGCGAATAAAACGGCAAAGGTGAAGTGGGGGAGAGGAAAATGAGAGGCGAATGGGAAATAATGTAATGTGAGGGAGAATAGTTTATGATGGGTACTTGGTATGTCTTGACTTGAGCGTAGATCTCCCCGACAACGGCGCCAGAAATCCTTCTTGCTACCACTTGAGCATGTGTTGGTTTTCTCTTGAAGAGGAATGGGTGATGCAGCAAAGTAGCGTAAGTATTTCCCTTAGTTTTTTAGAACCAAGGTATCAATCAAGTGGGAGATAACACGCAAGTCACCTAGTACCTGCACAAACAATCAAGAACCTCGCAACCAACGCGATAAAGGGGTTGTCAATCCCTTCGCGGTCACTTGCGAAAGTGAGATCTGATAAAGATAGTAAGATAAATATTTTTGGTATTTTTATTGTATAGATTGGAAAGTAAAGATTGCTAAATATTAAACGAGATGCGATAATAAAAAGAGATGCAATATAATAAGAAAGAGACGCGGGGGCCATAGGTTTCACTAGTGGCTTCTCTCATGATAGCATGTATTATGGTGAGTGAAAAATTACTGCCGAGCAATTGATAGAAGAGCGCATAGTTATGAGAATATCTAGGCAATGATTATGAACATAGGCATCACATCCGTGTTAAGTAGACCGAAACTATTCTGCATCTACTACTATTACTCCACACATCGACCGCTATCCAGCATGCATCTAGAGTATTAAGTTCATAAGAACAGAGTAATGCTTTAGGCAAGATGACATGATGTAGAGGGATAAACTCAAGTATAAACCCCATCTTTTTATCCTCGATGGCAACAATACAATACGTGCCTTGCTGCCCCTACTGTTACTGGGAAAGGACACCGCAAGATTGAACCCAAAGCTAAGCACTTCTCCCATTGCAAGAAAGGTCAATCTAGTAGGCCAAACTAAACCGATAATTCAAAGAGACTTGGAAAGATATCAAATCATGCATATAATAATTCAGGGAAGAACCAAATATTGTTCATAGATAAACTTGATCATAAATCCACAATTCATCGGATGTTGGCAAACACACCGTAAAAAGAATTGCATTGAATAGATCTCCAAGAACATCGAGGAGAACTTTGTATTGAGAACCAATGAGAGAGAAGAAGCCATCTAGCTAATAACTATTGACCCGAAGGTCCGTGGTAAACTACTCACACATCATCGGAGAGGCTATGGTGTTGATGTAGAAGCCCTCTGTGATCGAATCCCCCTTCGGCAGATCACCGGAAAAGGCCCCACATGGGATCTCACGGGTACAGAAGGTTGCGGCGGTGGAAAAGTGGTTTCGTGGCTCCCCCTGATGTTTTTAGGGTATAAGAGTATATATAGGCGAAAGAAGTACGTCGGTGGAGCTCCGTGGGGCACACAAGGGTGGGGGCGCGCCCTCCTATCTCGTGGAAGCTTCGCGGAGTTCAAGACTTCCACTCCAAGTCTCCTGGTTTGCGTTTGTTCCAGGAAAGATCCTTGCGAAGGTTTTATTCTGTTTGGATTCTGTTTGATATTCCTTTTCTACGAAACACTGAAATAGGTAAAAAACAGAAACTGGCACTGGGCCTCCGATTAATAGGTTAGTTCCAAAAATAATATAAAAGGCATATTAAAGCCCATTAAACATCCAAAACAGATAATATTATAGCTTGGAACATTCAAAAATTATAGATACATTGGAGCCGTATCACACATTGACTAGTTTAATCTAAATAACAGAAATTAAAAGATGAGTACCAAAAGTTGTGCCTTCTAAATTCATCCATGTCATGCCCATCAAAAGGAATCCACTGACAAGGTTGATCAAGTCTTGTTAACAAATTTCTTCCGAATGACATGAAACCGGAGAATTTTTGAATAACACTAGGTTACTTCAACAGGGATATGCATTTCCCCAACAATAAGAATATCATATATCTTTTTGACAGTAGGAAGAGGAAATTCAAAACCTCCAACAGTAATAGTTGAAATTTTTCCGATAGAATTGATACTATGAACTTGAGGTTGTTTCTTCGGAAAGTTTACCGTATGCTCATTACCATTAACATGAAAAGTGACATTGCCTTTGTTGCAATCAATAACAGACCCTGTAGTATTCAAAAAGGGTCTACCAAGGATGATCGACATACTTTCGTCCTCGGGAATATCAAGAATAACAAAGTCTGTTAAGATAGTAACATTTGCAACAACAACAGGCACATCCTCACAAATACCGATGGGTATAGCAGTTGATTTATCAGCCATTTGCAAAGAAATTTTAGTAGGTGTCAACTTATTCAATTCAAGTCTACGATATAAAGAGAGAGGCATAACACTAACACCGGCTCCAAGATCACATAGAGCAGTTTTAACATAGTTTCTTTTAATGGAGCATGGTATAGTTGGTACTCCTGGATCTCCAAGTTTCTTTGGTATTCCACCCTTAAAAGTATAATTATCAGGCATGGTGGAAATTTTAGCTTCCGATATGTTTCTTTTATTTGTAACAATATCTTTCATATACTTAGCGTAAGGAGGCATTGTAAGCATATCAGTCAAACACATATGCAAAAAGATAGGTCTAAGCATTTCAGCAAAGCACTCAAAATCCTCATCATCCTTTTTCTTGGAAGGCTTGGGAGGAAAGGTCATGGGTTTCTAAACCCATGGTTCTCTTTCTTTGCCATGTTTTCTAGCAACAAAATCTCTTTTATCATAATGTTGATTCTTTGATTGTGGGTTATCAAGATCAACATCGGGTTCAATATCTACATCATTACTAGGTTGAGCACCAACATGAACATCGTTATTAACATTATCACTCGGTTCATGTTCATCGCCAGATTGTGTCTCAGCATCAGAAATAGAAATACCATTAGGATTCTCAGGTGTGTCTATAGCAGTTTCACTAGCCTCCAAAGTCATATTAGTTTTCTTTTTCTTTTTATTACTAGGACTAGGTGCATCAGTATCAATTCTTTGAGAATCTTGCTCAACTCTCTTAGGATGGCCCTCGGGATACAAAGGTTCCTAGGTCATTTTACCACCTCTAGTCATAACCCTAACAACATTATCATTATTCTTACTATTCAACTCATTAAGCAAATCATCTTGTGCCTTAAGTACTTGTTCTACTTGAGTTGTAACCATGGAAGCATGTTTACTAATAAGCTTAAGATCATTAATAGTTCTACTCATATAATCACCCAAGTGGTCAAGCATGTAAGCATTACGTTTCAATTGTCTACTAACATAAGCATTGAAATTCTCTTGTTTAACAATAAAATTATCAAACTCATCCAAGCATTGACTAGAAGACTTATTATGAGGAATATCACCTTCATCAAATCTACGGAGAGAGTTTACCTCTACTACCTGTGTCGGGTTATCAAGGCCATGTATTTCTTCAATAGGCGGTAAATTCTTAACATCTTCAACTTTAATACCTTTTTCATTCATAGATTTCTTTGTCTCTTGCATATCTTTAGGACTGAGAAATAGAATACCCCTTGATGTCTACTACACAACTTGTTCTTGTAGACTCGTTATTGTGGGAGCAAGTCTGACAGTAAGAATAGGGGGTACGTAGGAGGAGTCAAGGCCCTAGCTATGGCAAGGTTGTGCATGCAAGATTTACGAGTTTAGGCCCTTCTCGGAGGAAGTAATAGCCCTACGTCTCGGTGCCCGGAGGCTTAGTCGACTGGATTATATGTGAGAGTTACAGGGGGTGCGGACCCTTGTGCCAGAGGAGGGGTGTGGCTTATATAGAGTGCGTCGGACCCCTCCAGACCTCAGGTACACAAGGTTCAATGTATGTTATGGCAGGGGCGTTACTGGTAACGCTAGCTATGGAAGACTATAAATGACCTTTAAGACTACGGAGTGAATGCCTGGCCGTTTCCATCCTGGGGTGGCTTTAGACCTTCGATACTCATAGTGATTCTTCGTATGGTCTAGTGACTATATCTTGGTCGAATGGAATTGGGGTATCCGAGTGAGATAGCTGGTTGAGTGGATTGCACTCCAAGGTGATTTCAGTCGGTATCTTCTGTTGTACTCTGAATGTTCTTGACTCTAGGGCAGGGTCTTTGGGTAGGGTGTCTAGGACAGGCCTATGAACCAACCCTAGGTACATGTCAACGTCATTAGCCCCCGAATGGATTAAGGTCCGGGTGAAGAAGGGTTGAAGTTGGTTCTGACTCGATTCCATGCTTCGGAGGCATTCCACTGGAGTCTGGTAATCATGCTGAAGCTTCAACCTCGTTTCAGTTGCCTTGATCAATTCAGAGGTCGTCGAGTGAATTATGCTGACATTCTTCGAGTGTTGTTCTCGTGCGAAATCTTCGGCACGATTGGTTGCTCTGCGGTTCCCAAATCTCACGGTATTCGAAATTTTGGAGAAGCACGCAGGACGGAGCATGCCACAGTAATCAAAGCAGGTAGACAGAGGCCTCGATCCTCGCACCGACTTTTTCTCCATGTATCGAGCGAGTGACTGTTGCGGCATATGATAGGATTGCTCGGGCCCACGGGTCAGCCACTCGGAAGCAGATCCATAAAAGGCGTCGAGACCGATGCAATGTACAATATGACTCATTCAATCTCTTCTTCCTCTGGTTCTCCACCGTGCCCTTCTCTGCTCTCGAAGCCTTCGCTCGGCCCGTGCACATTCCTCTACCATGGGGAAGGACAAGACAACGGCCTTGGAGCATGCAAAGAAGTCGACGGCGGTAGCGAAAGGCAAGAAGACGGCTCGGGGGACATCATCGCGGTCCGGTCTACCGCCTGGTTGGATCCAGGGAGACTGGATCCGCTCCACCGTTGTGCAGGAAGACCTGGAGAGGCTCGTCGAGGACGGGATGATTGCTGACAAATCTTGGAGGTTGCTGGAGGGGGAATCCGAGCCCCAGCCGCGCGAGGGTGAGCATGTCCTCCTCACCACATGTCGATCGAGGTTTTTCCCTTCCCCCACATCCGTTCTTTCGGGGTTTCTTGAACTTTTTTGGTGCCTAGATTCACCATTCCCCCCCAACACCATCACATACCTTGCTGCGTATCTCTTTGTGTGAAAACTTCTTGGGTTGCCAGCCACACCGGGGTCTCTTGAAAAAGATCTTTACTTGCCATTCCCAAATCGGTGAAGAGAGCCAATCCGACTGACGGGAAGATGCACGTGATTCAGATGTGCGGGGTGATAACCCACAAGTATAGGGGAGTTTTCGAGGGTAGAGTATACAAACCCATATTTATTGATTTGACACAAGGGGAGCCAAAGAATATTCTCAAGTATTAGCAGCTGAGTTGTCATTTCAACCACACCTGGATAACTTAATATCTGCAGTGAGGTATTTAGTATCAAAGTAATATGATAGTGGTGGTAACGGTGGCAAAAGGTAACGGTAGCAAAAGTAATATTTTTGGTGTTTTATAGTGATGATAACAATAGCAACGGAAAATTAAATAAGCGAAGAACAATATATGGAAAGCTCGTAGGCATTGGATCAGTGATAGAGAATTATGCCAGATGTGGTTCACCATGTAACAGTCATAACATAGGGTGACACAGAACTAGCTTCAATTCATCAATGTAATGTAGGCATGTATTCCGAATATAGTCATACGTGCTTATGGAAAAGAACTTGCATGACATCTTTTGTCCTATCCTCCCGTGGGAGCGGGGTCCTAGCGGAAACTAAGGGATACTAAGGCCTCCTTTTAATAGAGTACCGGACCAAAGCATTAACACATAGTGAAGACATGAACTCCTCAAACTATGGTCATCAACGGGAGTGGTCCCGATTATTGTCACTTCGGGGTTGTCGGATCATAACACATAGTAGGTGACTATAGACTTGCAAGATAGGATCAGGAACTCACATATATTCATGAAAACATAATAGGTTCAGATCTAAAATCATGGCACTCGGGCCCTAGTGAAAAGCATTAAGTATAGCAAAGTCATAGCAACATCAATCTCAGAACATAGTGGATACTAGGGATCAAACCCTAACAAAACTAACTCAATTACATGATAAATCTCATCCAACCCATCACCGTCCAGCAAGCCTATGATGGAATTACTCACGCACGGCGGTGAGCATCATGAAATTGGTGATGGAGGATGGTTGTTGATGATGACGGTGACGGATTCCCCTCTCCGGAGCCCCGAACGGACTCCAGATCAGCCCTTCCGAGAGAGTTTAGGGCTTGGCGGCGGCTCCATATCATAAAACGCGATGAATCTTTCCCCCTGGTTTTTTTCTCCCCGGACACGAATATATGGAGTTGGAGTTGAGGTCGGTGGAGCTCCAGGGGGCCCACGAGGCAGGGGGCGCGCCCAGGGGGGCAGGCGCGCCTCCCACCCTCGTGGCTAGGGTGTGGGCCCCCTAGCCTTGATTCTTTGCCAGTATTTTTTATCATTTCCAAAAATAATCTCTGTGGAGTTTCAGGTTAATCCGAAAACTTTTGTTTCTACACATAAATAACACCATGGCAATTCTGCTGAAAACAACGTTAGTCCGGGTTAGTTCCATTCAAATCATGCAAGTTAGAGTCCAAAACAAGGGCAAAAGTGTTTGGAAAACTAGATACGACAGAGATGTATCAACTCCCCCAAGCTTAAAACTTTTCTTGTCCTCAAGCAATTCAGTTGACAAACTGAAAGTGATAAAGAAAAACTTTTACAAACTCTGTTTGCTCTTGTTGTTGTAAATATGTAAAGCCATCATTCAAGTTTTCAGCAAGGATTGTGAACTAACCACATTCACAATAACACTTAGGTCTCATGGTTACTCATATCAATGGCATAATCAACTAGCGAGCAATAATAATAAATCTCGAATGACAACATTTTCTCAAAACAATCATGATATGATATAACAGGATGGTATCTCGCTAGCCCTTTCTGAGACCGCAAAACATAAATGCAGAGAACCTTTAAAGTTCAAGGACTGACTAAACATTGTAATTCATGGTAAAAGAGATCCAGTCAAGTCATACTCAATGTAAACTAGAAGTAATGAATGTAAATGACAGCGGTGCTCTCCAACTGGTGCTTTTTAATAAGAGGGTGATGACTCAAGATAAAAGTAAATAGATAGGCCCTTCACAGAGGGAAGCAGGGATTTGTAGAGGTGCCAGAGCTTGATTTTGAAATAAATATGAATAATATTTTGAGAGGTATACTTTCATTGTCAACATAATAATCAAGAGATGGAGATATCTTCCATGCTACACACATTATAGGCGGTTCCCAAACAGAATGGTAAAGTTTATACTCCCCCTCCACCAACAAGCATCAATCCATGGCTTGCTCGAAACAACAAGTGCCTCCAACTAACAACAGTCCCGGGGGAGTTTTATTTGCAATTATTTTGATTTGATTTGCATAAAGCATGGGACTGGGCATCCCGGTGACCAGCCATTTTCTCGTGAATGAGGAGCAGAGTCCACTCCTCTTGAGAATAACCCGCCTAACATGGAAGATACGGACAACCCTAGTTGATACATGAGCTATTCGAGCATACAAAATAGAATGTCTATTTGAAGGTTTAGAGTTTGGCGCATACAAATTTACTTGGAACGATATGTAGATACTGTATATACGTAGGTATGGTGGACTCATGTGGAACAACTTTGGGGTTTATGGAATTGGATGCACAAGCAGTATTCCCGCTTAGTACAGGTGAAGGCTAGAAAAAGACTGGGAAGCGACCAGCTAGAGAGCGACAACAGTCATGAACATGCATTAAAATTAATCAACACCGAATGCAAGCATGAGTAGGATATAATGCACCATGAACATAAATATCATAGAGGCTATGTTGATTTTGTTTCAACTACATGCGTGAACATGTGCCAAGTCAAGCCACTCGAATCGTTCAAAAGAGGATACCACCCTATGATACCACATCACAACCATTTTAATAGTATGTTGGCATGCGAGGTAAACCATTATAAGCTCTTAGCTAATTAAGCATGGCATAAGCAACCATAATCTCTAATTGTCATTGCAAACATGTTTATTCATAATAGACTGAATCAGGAATGATGAACTAATCACATTTACAAAAACAAGAGAGGTCGAGTTCATACCAGCTTCTCCCATCTCAATCAGTCCATCATATGTCGTCATAATTGCCTTTCACTTACACGACCGAACGATGTGAATAATAGTAACAGTGCACGTGCATTGGACTAAGCTGGAATCTGCAAGCATTCAATAAACGGGAGAAGACAAGGCAATATGGACTCGTGGTTAAATCAAGAATAATGCATATAGGAGTCACTTAAACAATTTAATCATGGTCTTCTCCTATCGACCCCCAAAGAAAAGAAAAGAAATAAAACTATTTACACGGGAAAGCTCCCAATAAGCAAAAGAAGAACAGGAAATATTTTTGGGTTTTATTTTTAATTACTACAACAAGAACGGAAATTAAAACTAGCTTAAAGCTACAACTATTTTTTTGTTTTTCTTAAGGTTTATCAAACACACAAGAAGAAAGCATAAAAAAGAAATAAACTAGCATGGATATTACAATGAAAAATTATGAGCATCGACATCTAGCAATGAGTGTGTGAACATGAATGTAATGTCGGTGAGAAATACGTACTCCCCCAAGCTTAGGCTTTTGGCCTAAGTTGTTCTATTGCCATGGATGGCCTGGCGGATATCCAAAGATGTAGCTGGGGTCGTACTGTGATGGATACTCAGATTGCCACTGGCTGGCAATCACCTCCGGATCCCACTAGTAATCAGACTGTCGTGGAGGATCAAATTGTGGTTCCGGCTCTAGCTTTGCAGTCGATGTAGGGTTCCGGTAGGCGTGAATGGCCTCCAACGGAACAAGGTACTTGCCTGCAGATAAATCAAACAAGGAAGGAGCAGGCAGGGTAATAGTCTTAGGATGATGTTTATCAAAGAACAATTTGTATTTAAGCTCATTTTCCCTATTCTTAACAATAAAATCATGTGCTACCATACTCTTATAATCTAAATGAATAGTAGGCAGCAATTTTTCTTCCTTTTCATAGTGCCTAATAGGTATGTTATAGTATGCAGCAAGGCGTGAACAATAGACACCTCCAAAGATGGGGCCCTTTGTACGGTTCAGACTTAACCGTTTGGCAATAATACCGCCCATACTAACAGAGTCATCACGGAATAAACCATGGAACAAAATAATAATATCAGGAATACTAAGGTTTCCACAGTTTCCGCGACCAATTAAGCAACGACTAGCAAATATTACAAAGTAGCGTAAAACAGGAAAATGTATGCTACTGATTCTTGCATCGGAAACTTTCCTACTTTCCCCTACAATAATAGTGTCAATGAACCCGTCCACATCTCTACGATGTGGTTCCTCTAAGCTACCCTCGAAAGGTATTTTGCAAACCCTGCAAAATTCATATAGTGACATCTTCTTAACCTCATCATATAAATGAAACTCTACTGAAGGAGGTGATTCCCTAGGATAATAGTAGAAGTTTTGCACAAAAGTATTGGCGAGTAAGAGATACTGTCCACGTTGGTCGCGGAGGAAGCCGGTGAGGCCTGCATTCTTAGCCAATTCATAAAAATCATCATAAATCCCGACTGCTCTCAAGAAATCATCTGAAGGCCATTCACACGGCCGAACCTCCGCGGTGCGAGGCAGATTATATTTGGGCCTCTCCACTTCTTCATTTTGCTTTTCCTTCGAGCTTCGGCTCGATGAGCCCCTCAAAAATATCTTCATTATTTTCTTAAAATTTATGAAATTTTTGGTAACTTCAAATAAAATTGAACCAAGCTCAAGAAAATTGATAGCAAATAGTCCTACAAGTGCCTAGGACCTATATCATGCATTAGAACTACTTGGGACCATATAAATTTGACATGCAAGCTCAAGAACATGGTCATCTAGGCAGCACAAATTTGCAATGAATAAAATACTATAACAAAAACTAATTGGACCAATGGAGGAGTCACATACCAAGGAACAATCTCCCAAAGAAGTTTTGTGAGAGGTGCTTTGAGCAAGGAGATCGGAAATCATAGCAAAATGAGCTAGCACTCGTGCTTGAGCTGGATGGTAATTTTTTTGGGAGGAAGAGGAAGTGTGTGGGTACAGGAATAAGTGGAGGGGAGCCACTGTGGGCCCACAAGGCAGGGGGCGCACCCTGGACCCTCGTGGCCAGGTGCTTGCTCCCCGTGCTGTGTTCTCAGTGCCACATATTCTCAAATATTCTAGAAAAAATCATATTAAATTGGCAGGGCATTTGGAGAACTTTTTTTTTCGAGGTATTTTTATATTGCACGGATAATTCAGAAAACTGACAGAAAATACTATTTTTACTTTATTTCAACTGAATAACAGAAAGTAAAAGGAGGGTACAGAAGGTTGTGCTTTCTAACTTCATCCATCTCATGCTCATCAAAAGGAATCCAGTAACAAGGTTGATCAAGTCTTGTTAACAAACTCATTTCGAGTAACATGAAACCGGAGAAATTTCGAATGACACTATGTTACCTGAACGGGGATATGCACATCCCCAATAATAAGAATATCATATTTCTTCTTGACAGTAGGAAAAGGAAATTCAAAACCTCCAAAAATAATTGATGGAATTTTTCCAATAGAATTGATACTGTGAACTTGAGGTTGTTTCCTCGGAAAGTGTACCGTATGCTCATTACCATTAACATGAAAAGTGACATTGCCTTTGGTGCAATCAATAACAGCCCCTGCAGTACTCAAAAAGGGTCTTCCAAGAATAATAGACATACTAACGTCCTCGGGAATATCAAGAATAACAAAGTCTGTTAAAATAGTAATCTTTGCAACCACAATAGGCGCATCCTCACAAATACCGACAGGTATAGCAGTTGTTTTATCAGCCATTTGCAAAGATATTGCAGTAGGTGTCAACTTATTCAAATCAAGTCTACGATATAAAGAGAGAGGCATAACACTAACACCGGCTCCAAGATCACATAAAGCAGTTCTAACATAGTTTCTTTTAATGGAGCATGGTATAATTGGTACTCCTGGATCTCCTAGTTTCTTAGGTATTCCACCCTTAAAAGTATAATTAGCAAGCATGGTGGAAATTTCAGCTTCCGGTATCTTTCTTTTATTAGTAACAATATCATTCATGTACTTAGCATAAGGATTCAATTTAAGCATATCAGTCAAATGCATACGCAAAAAGATAGGTCTAATCATTTCAGCAAAGCACTCAAAATCCTCATCATCCTTTTTCTTGGATGGTTTAGGAGGAAAAGGCATGGGTTTCTGAACCCAAGGCTCTCTTTCCTTGTCGTGTTTCCTAGAAACAAAGTCTCTTTTATCATAACGTTGATTCTTTGATTCCAGGTTATCAAGATCAACAGCAGGTTCAGCTTCTACATCATTATCATTGCTAGGTTGAGCATCAACATGAACATTATCATTAACATTATCACTAGTTTCATGTTCATTACCAGATTATGTTTCAGCATCATAAATAGAGATATCATTGGGATTCTCAGGTGTGCCAATAACAGGTTCACTAGAAGCATGCAAAGTCCTATCATTTTTCTTTTTCTTCCTCTTAGAAGGACTAGGTACATCAACATCATTTCTCTGAGAATCTTGCTCAATTCTCTTAGGATGGCCCTCAGGATACAAAAGTTCCTAGGTCATTTTACCACCTCTAGTCATAACTCTAACAACATTAACATTTTTCTTACTATTTAATTCATTGAGAAAATCATTCTGAGCTTTAAGTACTTGTTCTACTTGAGTGGTAACCATAGAAGCATGTTTACTAATGAATTTAAGTTCACCTTTAACTCTAGACATAAAATCACCCAAGTGTTCAATCATATAAGCATTTTGTTTCAATTGTCTACCAAAATAAGCATTGAAGTCTTCTTGCTTAACCATAAATTTATCAAACTCATCCAAACATTGGCTAGCAAACTTAGTAGGAGGGATTTCAGCTTTATCATATCTATAGAGAGAATTTAACTTTACTACCTGTGTCGGGTTATCAAGACCATGTGTTTCTTCAATAGGCGATGGATTAAAACCATATATTTCTTCAACAAGCGGTAAATTAAGACCATGTATTTCTTCAATAGGAGGTAAATTCTTAACATCTTCAGCTTTAATACCCTTTTCTTTCATGGATTTCTTTGCCTCTTGCATATCTTCAGGACTGAGAAATAGAACACCCCTTTTCTTCGGAGTTGGTTTAGGAATAGGCTCAGGAGTTGGCTCAGGAGCTGGCTCAGGAAGTGTCCAATTATTTTCATTTGTCAACATATTATTCAATAGAATTTCAGCTTCATCCGGTGTTCTTTCCTTGAAAACAGAACCAGCACAACTATCTAGGTGGTCTCTAGAAGCATCGGTTAGTCCATTATAAAAGATATCAAGTATTTCATTTTTCTTAAGAGGATGATCAGGAAAAGCATTAAGTAATTGGAGAAGCCTCCCCCAAGCTTGTGGGAGACTCTCTTCTTTAATTTGCACAAAATTATATATATCCCCTAAGGCAGCTTGTTTCTTATGAGAAGGGAAATATTTAGCAGAGAAGTAATAAATCATATCCTGGGGACTACGCACACAACCAGGATCAAGAGAATTAAACCATATCTTAGCATCACACTTTAATGAGAACGAAAATATTTTAAGGATATAAAAGTAGCGAGTTCTCTCATCATTAGTGAACAGGGTGGCTATATCATTTAAGTTAGTAAGATGTGCCACAACAGTTTCAGATTCATAACCATAAAAAGGATTAGATTCAACCAAAGTAATTATATCAGGATCAATAGAGAACCCATAATCCTTATCAGTAACAAAGATAGGTGAAGTAGCATAAGCATGATCATATTTCATTCTAGCATTCAGAGTTTTTTGTTTAAGCTTAGCTAATAATTTCTTAAGATCACTTCTATCATAACATGCAAGAAAGTCTCTTTTAGTTTCTTCATCCATAACATAGCCCGCAGGCACAACATGAAATTTATATTTATTAGGAGAGCCTTCATCATCACTTTCATCAATATTATCAGTTTCAATAATTTCATTCTTTCTAGCCCTAGCAATTTGTTCATCAAGAAATTCACCAAGTGGCACAGTAGTATCAAGCATAGAAGTAGTTTCATCATAAGTATCATGCATAGCAGAAGTGGCATCATCAATAATATGCGACATATCAGAATTAATAGCGGAAGCAGGTTTAGGTGTCGCAAGCTTACTCAAAACAGAAGGTGAATCAAGTGCAGAGCTAGATGGCAGTTCCTTACCTCCCCTCGTAGTTGAGGGATAAATTTTTGTTTTCGCGTCTTTCAAGTTCTTCATAGTGACCAGCAGATATAAATCCCAAGTGACTCAAAGAATAGAGTTATGCTCCCCGGCAACGGCACCAGAAAATAGTCTTGATAACCCACATGTATAGGGGATCGCAACAGTTTTCGAGGGTAGAGTATTCAACCCAAATTTATTGATTCGACACAAGGGGAGCCAAAGAATATTCTCAAGTATTAGCAGCTGAGTTGTCAATTCAACCACACCTGGATAACTTAATATTTGCAGCAAGGTATTCAGTAGCAAAGTAATATGATAGTGGTGGTAACAGTGGCAAAAGGTAACGGTAGCAAAAGTAATATTTTTGGTGTTTTATAGTGATGATAACAATGGCAACGGAAAAGTAAATAAGCGAAGAACAATATATGGAAAGCTCGTAGACATTGGATCGGTGATAGAGAATTATGCCGGATGTGGTTCATCATGTAACAGTCATAACATAGGGGTACACAGAACTAGCTCCAATTCATCAATGTAATGTAGGCATGGATTAGGAATATAGCCATACGTGCTTATGCAAAAGAACTTGCATGACATCTTTTGTCCTACCCTCCCGTGGTAGCGGGGTCCTAGTAGAAACTAAGGGATATTAAGGCCTCCTTTTAATAGAGTACCAGACCAAAGCATTAACACATGGTGAATACATGAACTCCGGTCATCAGCGGGAGTGGTCCCGATTATTGTCACTGCGGGGTTGCCAGATCATAACACATAGTAGGTGACTATAGACTTGCAAGATAGGATCAAGAACTCACATATATTCATGAAAACATAATAGGTTCAGATCTGAAATCATGGCACTCGGGCCCTAGTGACAAGCATTAAGCATAGCAAAGTCATAGCAACATCAATCTCAGAACATAGTGGATACTAGGGATAAAACCCTAACAAAACTAACTCGATTACATGATAAATCTCATCCAACCCATCATAGTCCAGGAGGCCTACGATGGAATTACTCACACACGGAGGTGAGCATCATGAAATTGGTGATGGAGCATGGTTGATGATGACGACGGCGACAGATTCCCCTCTCCAGAGCCCTGAACGGACTCCAGATCAGCCCTCCCGAGAGAGTTTAGGGCTTGGCGGCGGCTTCGTATCGTAAAATGTGATGAATATTTTCCCTGATTTTTTTCTCCCCGAACACGAATATATGGAGTTGGAGTTGAGGTCGGTGGAGCTCCAGGAGGCCCACGAGGCAGGGGCGCGCCAAGGGGGGCAGGCGCGCCCCCCACCCTCGTGGCTAGGGTGTGGGCCCCCCTGGCCTTGATTCTTTGCCAGTATTTTTTATTATTTCCAAAAATAATCTCCGTGGAGTTTCAGGTCATTCCGAGAACTTTTGTTTCTGCACATAAATAACACCATGGCAATTCTGCTGAAAACTGCGTCAGTTCGGGTTAGTTCCTTTGAAATCATGCAAGTTAGAGTCCTAAATAGGGGCAAAAGTGTTTGGAAAAGTAGATACGACGGAGACGTATCACAGGGGTTTAGGGATTCAAACTAGGGGTAGAATCGCCTTTCCTTCCATGACCCTTCCCGAGTCAGTCCGCGGATGGCAGTCGACCTGGTTTTACTAGAATGACGTCCCGACTCCTTGTCAGTCGACCGGTCTTCCCCCTTTCACTATGGAGCGATTCCGCCAACCTTCTTCACTGATTGTGACCCCGGAGGAGAAAGGCGAAGTGTCCCTTTTAGTCGACCAAGTTGTTAGCTTGGTTTGGGAGGGTGTTACTGGTATGGACCCATTGGAGGTGTTCCACATTTGGCAGATCCAGCCTCTCCAAGCCCATGACCATCTGATGTGGATGTATTTGGGCCCTGGAGACACCGCTCGGGTCCACCCAGAGGAGGTCGCCAAGGAGACGGTGGCCTAGTGGCCTAGGAGCATCGCTGGGAACAAAGATAACCCAGGGGGTCCAGGCGAGTTCGGCCATTCGACGCTGAACATGAGCCGAAAGAGGTTAGGCTCAAAATACCGAGTGTTTACTTCTTTTGATCTACAATTGTCTTTGAATCAGACTGACACTTGTAGTTTATGTCTTGCAGATTTATACCAAGATGTATTGACAACTCCAGGAGGGAGAGGAGAGTGTAGATGAAAGCACCGACTGGCAATCCAGAGATGATAGCGAAGATGATAGTGATGACTCGAGCAGTAGCGAGGAGGTTGGCTCACCGCCCCGCTCAGAGCGTCATTCCAAACAATCCCAAGATCCAGCAGGTGGGCGCAGCAAGGCAGTTCCACCAAGCATGCAAGTACCAAAGCGTACTCGGACCTCGACTCTAGATCCATCGGAGAAGGCCGCAAAATAGCCCAAGGTTGTCCCACCAAAGCCTCGGAAGGCCCTGCCCAAGATCAATGTGGATGTTCCGGTTGCTTCTGCGTAAGTGTTTGTTTCTTCTCTTTGTCTTTTATGTTACTGTCGACTCATTCGCTTGCTTAACCGAGTGAATTTTCGAGCTTCTAGTGCTGCTACCTTTGGGACTTCCATGGACATCGACAAGGAGCAGGACGGCGCGGAGACTGTAGACACGGCCACCTCTCGGGCGGGTAAATCTCGCCAGTCATGCTCTTACTTCGTCTATTATTCTGATGGTCGACTGAACTCTTACGGTTGAGTGTTTTGTAGCAACGCATGTTATCCAACTTCCAGATGATGACAATGATGAAGAAGCACCACTAAAGGATACATGGAGGAGGGGCAGGACTCTAAGCAAGAGGGTGCCTGCCAGCAAAGCATCTCACTCGACATCAGCATCAGAACCAATCGATCAACAACTTGGTGATCCAGTCCGGACTTCAGTTTCTTTTGTTGTGCCTCTATCGACTGACCATCCCTCGACGTCGACTGCCCATGCTCCTCTTCCGACTGTGCAAGTTCAAGCTTCAGTTCCACTGGCTATGGCTCCACTGGCTACATCATCAATTCCATCATCTCCTTTATTTGTTACTCACCATGTCCCTGAAGACCAAGTAGGAGCTGCCAAGGAGGTCATGCTTCAAGCAGGTCTAATGATGGACCGACTGATTGTGGTGTATGACAACAGCAAGGCCGCCTATGACGCCAGCTCCGCTCTCCAAGCCAATGTCCGAGTAAGTGGGATTGTAAGTTGATTTCCGATTGTTTTCCAGCTTGAACTTTGCTCTGTGAGGATATGCTATCTGAAAACTGCTGCTTTATTATTCGTAAGATGTTCGTGGATGAGAGTTTTGGAACTTTATGTGCATCTATCATGAGGTTGCACCCTGCATCTATTCACCCACTTAGTGTTTTGCCTTTTGCTTTGTAGCTCTTTCACTTGAGTCGACCAGGTAGTGTTGAGTGAACTCTTGACCAGTGGGGCACGCTGAGTGCACCCACTGGGTGTAGTCCTCGAGACTGCCGTCGAATGTTTGATTCGGCAGGGGTCTTTGCGAAATGTTTTTTGTAGTACTTCCACTCGATTTAGACAGGTCGTGTCGAGTGATAATCGAATCAGTGGGGGAACGCTAAGTGCACCCATTGGGTGTAGTCCCTGAGACCGCGGTCGACTGCGGGCAGTCGGTGGTGGTCTGAGAACATATGTTGTTGTATGTTTTTTTACTCCTTCCACTCGTGCTGGGCGGACCACGCCGTGTGGGAAATCAAACCATTGGGGGCATGCCAAGTGCACCCACAGGGTGTAGTCCCCGAGACTGCTGTTAAATGTTTGATTCGACAATAGTCTTAGAACTCTTTTTTTCATATTAATCTGACCTTGCAGCTTATCACTCGGAAGCGACTGACCCGTTTCTGTCGACTGACGTGTCTTGTTGTTGATTGCAGAAATCTTGTGAACATGGAACCAAATTTGCCGATCTGGAGAAGAAGCAAATCGAACTCAACCTCGATATGGAACTGGCCAAGAAGAATCTGAAGAAAGCCTAGGATGAAGCTGCTTCCCTGGGAGGTAACCACTTGTCGACTGCTCGCTTTGTGATCTTTTTCCTTTCATCCTCTGAGTCGAGTGATTCCACTCGAGTAGATGTGCATAGTGAAAACCGTCAACTACAAGCTCGTCTGAAGAATGTTATTTATTTAGACAAAATGAAGCAGGCTCTAGAGCAGAAGGATCTTGACCTTGCAGCGGTGCAGAAGACGACGCGAGAGAAAACTGAACTTGCTGACAAGAAGCTGGCTTTAGTCGAAAAGTTGGAAGAAGAGAACGCCACGTTGAGAACTACTGTTGATGAAGCCAAGAAGGAAGTCGTGCAGCTGAAGGAGGAGAAGGCGACCTTGGCAGACAGAGTTGAAGCTCTCACTCAGAAGAGAGATGAACTAGAAACTTATTTGGGAGGTCTTGCCAAGAAGATGTTCCGCATGCTGGAAGGTATTTTTCTGTATTTGAATGGCTGCAGAGAACCTTTTTTCATTATGTTACCGTCATCTCAAAACTTCTTGTGTATGCAGAATTCTGTTAGAACTTCGAGGAAGAAACCGGGCAAATCGAGACAAACTTGGACCCTATCAATTCTCTTGTCAAGGATGAAGCTACCATGAACATGTTGCGACTGGAATCCCGCCTCGCCAGTGTATTGAACTACCTTCCCCGACTGAAAGTGGCAGTGTCATGGATCGACACGGAGCTCTGGCCAGGTGCAACATTCCACAATGATCTCGATTCATTGATGACTCGACTCAATGGCATCCCTAACCGAGTGCGGGCATGGAAGAAGTCATCTGCTCACTATGGTGCTGACGTGGCTCTGTCGCTGGTCCGGGTCCATTGCAAGGAAGTTAAAGAAGAGAAGCTGGTGGTTCTCAAGGTTGCCAACACCAAGAAGCTTCAATTCCAATCCTTCATGGAGACCTTCATCAACGCTGCTACTCGCATTGCAGACGGCATCGACCTTGACAGTTTCATCAAGCCAGCAAGTCCTACTACCGCTGAGTGAAAACTTGATAACTTGATTTTTATTTGCCTCGGAATGCCGAGTGATCCTGTAATCATTAAAACTCTTTCGGGATTGACGCTCGAGTACTTCTGCTGGTGGTTCTGAACCTTGCTGGATTTATCCAAATCTTGGTTATTTCTATTGAATGAAGTTCCTTTGTCTTTATCATATTCAGATTTCTTCACTCGAACGAATTGGGAATCATAGCTGAATCTCCGAGTGAGAGGGTCACTCTTCACTTGGAATAGACATTGTACTTGTGGCGCAGCTCCGAGTGCAACCAGACATTGTACTTGTGGTGCAGCTCCGAGTGCAACCATACGTTGTACTTGTGGCGCAGCTCAGGGCGCATCCAGACGTTGTACATGTGGCGCAGCTCAGGGCACAGCAAGACGTTGTACTTGTGACATAGCTCAGAGTGCAACCATACGTTGTACTTGTGGTGCAGCTTAGAGTGTGTGGCCAAGTCCCCGAGTGAGAGGGTTTCTCTTCACTCGGAGTGTTTTTGTAACTTAGGCAAGTATGGGGTCGCAGCTAAGCCCCGGAGTGAGAGGGTTGCTCTTCACTCGAAGTGTTTTTGTAACTTAGGCAAGTATGTGGTCGCAGCTAAGCCCTCGAGTGAGAGGGTTGCTCTTCACTCGGAGTGTTCTTGTAACTTAGGCGAGTACAGGGTCAGAGCTAAGCCCCCGAGTGAGAGGGTTGCTCTTCACTCGGAGTGTTTTTGAAACTTAGGCAAATACAGGATCGCTGCTAAGCCCCCGATGAAAATATTGCTCTTCACTCGGAGTGTTTTTGTAACTTAGGCGAGTACGGGGTCGCAGCTAAGCCCCTGAGGGAGAGGGTTGCTCTTCACTCGGAGTGTTTTTGAAACTTAGGCGAATACATGATTGCAGCTAAGCCCCAGAGTGAGAGGTTTTCTCTTCACTCGGAGTATTTTTGTAACTTAGGCGAATCGAGCTCGCGGCTAAGCCCCCGAGTGAGAGGGTTGCTCTTCACTCGGAGTGTTTTTGAAACTTAGACGAATACGGGATCATGGCTAAGCCCCCGAGTGAGAGGTTTCTCTTCACTCGGAGTGTTTTTGTAACTTAGGCGAGTACGGGGTCGCAGCTAAGACCCCGAGTGAGAGGGTTGCTCTTCACTCGAAGTGTTTTTGTAACTTAGGCGAGTACGAGGTCGTAGCCACTACAAAAAAATACACTTCCGTGATGATACGTGTTTGTCACAGTAGGTCGCTTTTTTTGTCATGCATGTACATCCATGACAAATTTATGACAGAATCAAGATAGTCATACCTGTGCTGTCATAGAAGTGTTCCATGACATTACCAAAATAATCATCATAGAAGTGTCCACTTCCATGACGATAAATCGCGCGTCACAGAAGTGCTTTCGTCAAGGGTGACCGACACGTGGCATCCACCGTAACGGAACGCCGTTAAGCTATCGGGTCGGGTTTTGGATCCGATAACCCGTTAACAGCCCCGACCAGTGGGGATTTTCCACGTGTAAAATCATCATTGGCTAGAGGAAACACGTGTCGGCTCATCGTCAGGACAGATGTCATCCACTCACTGGACAGAAGGCGCCTATGATACGTCGACACGTGGCACGGCCCAACAAGTTTAAATGGGCCGGCCCAACTAGATGCCCACAAGATTTTGCAGACCATAATGGGCCGGCCCAGCTAAAGGCCCACGAAATTTTGCGGACCATAATGGGCTGGCCCAGCTAAAGGCCCACAAGATTTTGCGGGCCATAATGGGCCGGCCCAGGTAAAGGCCCACAAGATTTTTTTGTGCCATAATGGGCTGGCCCAGGTAAAGGCCCACAAGATTCTTGCAGGTCATAATGGGCCGGCCCAGCTAAAGGCCCACGAGATTTCACCGACATTAATGGGCCAGCCCAGCTGTAGGCCCACAAGATTTTGAGGACCCTAGTAGGCCGGCCCATTAACTGGCTGCCATGTTTTGGGCGAAATGCCGGCCCATATTTGTTCCGGTCCATTAATGGCCTGCCACGCTCCGGGCCTAATAGTGGCCCATATGAGATCCGGCCCGTTAAAAGCCTACCACGTTCTGGGCCAAATTACGGCCCAGATCAGGTCCAGCCCTTTAAGAGGCTTTGGGCTCAATTATGGCCCATATCAGATTCGGCCCGTCAACTGGACACTATGCTTTTGGGCCCACTTTCTAAAGGCCCACTTAGTAATTCAGCCTGATATTAGTTTTTGGCTTGTTAAGGGCCCGTTTAACATTTCGGCCTTATATTAAATTCAGCCTGTTAAAAGCCCGTCATATTGTTGGGCCTAACTACGACCCGGTTTGCATCCGGCCTGCTCGCAGCCAATATATGATTGGGCCAAACAAGGACCCAGACAATTTTGGCCTGTTAAAAGCTCATGATTTGATTCGCACAATCATGGGCCGGGGTTCATTTCGGGCTGCTGCGTAACTAGTAGGAATTAAGAACAAACCTACTCTATACAATAAAGAAATTGCGGCATAGTAACTAAGAATAAACCTACACTACACAATAAAGGATTTAAGGTATATTACATCCACTGGGCATCAAAGTTCTCCACCAGTGATCATAAAGTGCAACGAAGAAGCAGATTACAAAAACTGGGCACCATTGCAGCGTAACAAAATAATACTGAACCGAGACCACTTCCAAGACAGTTCAAGAAAGGTTAGCCTTGTGGGGGAACTGCTGTGCAAGCTGCTAAGCAAGGCTGTGAGACCGGCCTAGCATGTCGGTCATAGCTTCTAGGTGTAGCTGTTTAGCGATGAGGTTCTCATTGGTGTTCTCCGCAATCTTTCTTTGAGATAGGACTTCAAGTCGAAGTTGAGTTGCAGAATGCCTTTCTGCTAGAACTTGGGACTGAAGTAGTCGAACTGATTCAGACAACGAATTCTGTGAGCTTGTCTGACTGTTAGTCTCAAGTAACTTGGACACTGCATCAAGACAAGACTTTGGGGTTGTCTCGCTATCTTCAAGATGTTTTGCCTTCTTTGCTGCAATATATGTTGGGTTTATCTCACAGCCTTCAGCAGACTTGTGCATGCCATCAGGCATATCACCCTGAAACAAAGCAGAGATATGACAGGTTTTGCACGTGTATAAACAAAGATGATAACTGTTCTGTCAATTCTATCCAATTTCAAATTAGAAAATAAAGAGTATGTTCAAAATATCAATAGCATAATTTGGCATTGTTCATAATGCGAGGAGCTTCACCACACTACTGGATTACCATGTCAACATAACAAGCATAGATGAAGGGCAAAGAAAATCATTGTATCTATTCTGGATAATGTGCATGGAATGTTGTTCATATCATCAGCCACATCAGTAAGATAAAACAGGAGATGACAAGGTGCAAACATGGGCTGCTTCACCACACACTGGATTATAGATCCACAAAAACAAGCATACATATAGGGAGTATTAAGTAATGTGCATGGTATGAATAAGGAATTTGGTTTTACAAGTAAAACTTAGAACTTACGGTTCTTACGAACATACATTTTGGTAGAAACAGCAAACTAAACAGCAGTAAACGATAGGGAGTATGAGCAAATTAAACAGCAGTTGAGGATAAAGGCTTTAGAAGGACTGACTTACATTAACAGTTAACACCGACTTTATAATGCCCTTCTCCATGGCAAGGGAAGGATAACTCAAGAATTTCAGCACAGAATCTTCTTCATAAGCATTGCCTGTACTCTACATTTTGTTGAGAGTAATTATAGATATGATAATACTGGAAGGGATTGAGGATAATGAAGATAAGATGCAGACTGATGCTACATAATCAACTACCAATCCCTGGAAGTACAAGCGTTACAGGACAAAATGTACTGACAAGAGCAATGGGCTACACTTCCGCACTGGCATTGTCTGTGTATTCTACTTGTTGATAAGATTAAATATAGATCTGATCTTTTTTAGTAAATGGTGGGCAAGGGAGATAAGATGCAGAATGCTACAAAATGAACCAATCCCTCTTCCCATAATACAAGAGTGTTTTGAACACTGGTGTACTGTACAAAATGTTCTTATATTATGGGACGGAGGGAGTAGCTGTTAATGTAAGTACAGTGATAGACCACGTTCAGTCCTTACAAGAGGACTGCAGAGCTAAACCTCTTCAAAAGCATTGGGTTGATTCTAAATTTATGTAAGAGTCCATCCGGATCTTATAATGTCCACCAAATGGATGATTACGAGGCTAACATGTGCAGTGATGCTACATAATCGAACAGCTATGAAAGTAAGTATGGTCATACATGGCAAGAGGTACTCACAAGAGCAATGCAGTGTGCAGTATAGTTGCGAGATTCTGTGGTCCCTTCAGAATGAATGTTCTTCTGCTAACATTTTTCATACAAGTCAGACATTAAGGAAAATGCAGAAATGTAGTTCAAATTGTGATGTGATATCATAGACAGTACCTTACGCTGCAGCCGAGAGCAATGCTTAACAAGATTATTCCAGTCACCATCGGATAAATGTAGCACCAGAGAATTTACAGAAATTTTGTTCAGAGGCTTGCCATCGAAGTGCGCTGGCCTCATGTAGGAATGATACTTCATCAACGAGTGCTTGAAAAAGCACAACCAACCCTTGCTCGTCATCACAACCCAGTTTGCGCCTCGCCTATTTAAAAGAATGAAATCTTGTGTCTTCTGTCAGCAGAAACATATGCAGTAATGACCATGAATAACATTAGTATATTACTTACGCGTAAGTTGCGGAGGAAGACTGGAAATTGTTCTGTGTCTGCGGTATAATATTTCCATGAAGGAAAGATGCGCACAAAGTTCCTGACAACAACATAAGCTTAGTCTTCTAAACTGGGAAGAAATGGAACAAGGAAATTGTTCTGTGTCTGCGGTATAATCTTTCCATGAAGGAAAGATGCGCACAAAGTTCCTGACAACAACATAAGCTTCGTCTTCTAAACTGAGAAGAAATGGAACAGGGGTCCTATTTGCTGCAATTGGGGCTCTCTCTGGTTCGAAAAGGGATTTGGCAACTGGATTTGGTGTACTCTTTGCTGGAATGGGGGTTTTGCGTCGTACAGCTGGTGCTATGTCAACTGGCATAATCATACTGTTTACTGTAGTTGGGGTCTGCTGAGTTGGGGCATCAGAAATGACTAGTGTAGTAGGGCTAGAGTCTGCTAGAGTTGGGGTATTTTGTGGGTCAGGTGATATTGCAACTACACCTAATGGGCTATTTGATTTATCAGGTGCCACTACATTTTCCAAATACTTTGCTTGTGCTCCTCCATGATCAGCAATCGCCCTCTTCCTTTTGAACGTCTGATACACAAGAACAACATTTGAATGGATAAATATGGTATGATGACAGATGGAATATGTACTAAAAATGGATAGGCAGGGTGTATTCACATACACGATGTGTAAACTAAGCTAATGGCAGTTCAACAAAGTAGAAGCAATGCAAAGCATCAGTTGCAAGATATGTGCGAGCAATGTAACCTTGGAAAGTTAGAGCAAGTACCTTGATGGGTGAATAAGATAGGGCATCTTCCTCTGACTCCTCCACTAGGGAGCTACATTGACTTAGGTCTCCCTCTAGCTCAGAATCACTGTTAGGATCATATTCTGAGCATGAATCTATAGGTGGAGAGTGTTTGCATTGCATTGCATCCAGACTTGATTTCAGTCCCTTAATGCCAAGTTTGACAGCCATGTCATTGTTCTGCTTTATTCTTTTCATGCGCGCAAGCTCATAATCATATGATGCTATTCAGAATCTGAGATTCATGAAAACATAAAAAGTAGTCAGATTATCTATGGAATGCATTGCGGTTTCAACTCGGAGAGTGTCTCCCTATAAACCCCTGCATATGCAACGTTCAGCTCCCCAATCGTGCTGACCAGACCACACACAGAGATACACACTCGAGCGGGAAACATGCATTTTTGAAACTAATTTAGGAACATTTAGCTGACCCATTAAACAACTCTGTTTTAATAATATCAGATTCGTATTTGAACAACTAAGCTTGTTTAGCTTGATGGGTGGAGCAGTGTTATTATGACACGAAGCATGTATTCTGATCGTATAGTGATCATAAAAGGGGGAAACTCTAAGCATATATTTTTTTAGCGAAAGAGGGTTTCCCCTCTGATTTCTATTAAAGAAACCTCCACAGAACCAACATGATCAATCAAACCCTAAGCATGATCAATTAAACCGTATTATGGCTGTGCCATGGCAGATTTGAAGCTGCAAACCGGAGAAATGATATTTAGCATCCATTGTTTGCTTCGAACTAAGAACTAAATTCTAAGAGCTGAAAAGAAAGTAGAGTAACCAAGTTAAGATCTATTTTCTTGTTGAGATCAAAAAGTTGAGGAGATATGAAGTACCACCTCTCTTGCGGCGCTGTGTAGGCATCGGGGGTGCGATGGCTGTCGGTGGCGTTGAAGCAGATCTACGACGGTAGACGGGTGCATCGGGGGATAAGTCCCGTTGCGGTGGAAGAGAAGGTCGTGTGAGCGGCCCCGGCAAAGAGGACGACGGCGCCGATGAAGCGAGAGGACGCGATGCAAGGCTATTGGTCCGTCGCTGTGGATGAGAAACGTCCATCTCTAGCAGTGAATGACGCGGTCTTGGTAGGCGCTCCAGCATGGTGGAGGACGGTGGCGATGGATGTGGTGGAGGATGGCGGCGATGGATGGGGTGGCGGACGGAGGCTGGTGTGGGAATGGGGTGTTCTAGCACGGACGGTGTATGAATGGGAAAATGGAGGGAGAGGTACGGGGAACCATGTTTTTGGGACGCGCCTGTCTGAAATATGGGAAAGTTACGAACTTATCCCCCGTTTCAAATTTGGACGTCTCGTCGTTTGGGGATAGGACGGTAATCTCGCATCTCCCAAATATTTGCCGGTAACTATTTCGGGCGAGGAGAGGGTGTTTTGCCGCCCACGGTTGGCGCCCACGGTGTATGAACGGGGCTGACAGGTAGGGCGGTTGTGTGACGTCTGATGCAAGTTACACATCTGTCCCTATTTAAAATATTAGCCTACATCTATTTCGGACGAGGAGAGGGTGTTTTGCCGCCCACCGTGTATGAATGGGGAATGGAGGGAGAAACAGAGGTCTTTCGGACGAGCTTGCATCAAATGAGTTTTGCCGCCCATGTTTGACGCCCACCGTGTCGGAATGGGCTCAGAGGCAGTTGTGTCACGTCTAATTGAAGTTACCAACGTACCCCTATTTAGAGCAGTGGAAATCGGGCCGATGGATTGTCCGTGTAATGGGTAGACAGTAATTTCCATCTCCCAAACACTTGGCTTCAGGTAGCCGATGTGGGAGTGGACATTTTGTTGTTTCTTTTGAATTTTGGGACAATAAGCATCCACGTTTACCCTGGCAACTAAATTCGAATCCATTTTGTATTCCTATATGAATCTTTATAAATCATTCTATGTGTTTTTATATATCTTCGAAAGGACGACAAAGATGTATTCCACTGTCATATATGAATATGGTTTACAAATGCCGATACTCAAATTCAGACACTAGAATCCAGTTTAAGGTGAATTCGAATATTTGGAACACTTCATGTCCAACTCAAATGTCACATGCAGCATAATGTGTGCTCCCATTTAGATATGTAAACAAGCAATGTATCAAGATTCAAATACCGAGTCAATCAACCAAGAATGTACGGAACTAATAGACATATAAACACTTATAGAGTATATGGATCAATAATATCAACTAACGTACATAAGCCAGGCCGCTGTACTTTTTTTTTTGGCTACAACAGCATCCTTTTTTTAGCCAGCATCTTGGCCCTTTCCGATGCGTGCCACCTATGGTCCATCTATACTACTATTGCTGAATGCACATTCAGCCCGATTGGCATATTTGTAGGTCTGGCACATCAATCCAAATGAAATGTCTCCGAGTCTTATCAATTAATACAGACTTGTGCTCAAATAAAATTACAAACAAAAAACAATTATTACATGATCTCTAAAACAAATGGTTTGATTGATTACATGAACAGACAACACAAAGGTTATTCAACTATGCAAAGAACATTTCACCTATGATTTACCAAGTAGGAATTTAATTTCCTTTTTTCTTCAGGACCTTAACAATCTAGTCAGTCTCAGCTTGCTTCGTTTTGAAATCCACCAAATATTTAATGGTTGTCTTGAGTACTGCTTGTGATTGTGCTGTTTGCTTCCTCAACATGTCAACTTCATCTCTAAGTGCAGAAGCAGAATCTCTTTCTACCACTAGTTTAGCCTCTAGAGCATCAGGAGTTGGAAATACATAATGCACGATTGGGCCGGTGCCACTGCTGTGGGATGATGCAATGTCCATGGGGACCTCGCTCTTTGATCTTGGGCTAACCTGTTTTGCCATTAAAGTTCTGATTGGATTCAGAAAAGTTGAAGTTAGCAAAACATCTCAACTAGGAGTTATAATGGCAAACCAGTTAAAAAAACAAGGATTTAAAGAGTTTCAATTGGATGCTGAAAATTAGTTATGGACATGATTGTAACCCGCTGTTGCAGTAGCAAAGCAGTTAAACAAACAAGTAGATATTTAAGTTAAGGCAAACAGGTAATTCTTAACAGTAAGTATCAAACACATAGATAGGCGCAGTCTACAATATGATTAATAGGTTGTGCCATTATGTAATCAGTAGAAAACAAAATTAAGCCAAGCAACGTAATTGAACAATTTTGCAATAAGTGGCTAACTAAAATTCCGAGAAGCAGGTAACTGAACTTACGCTAGTTCTTTGTACAGGCACACTACAACTTCTTTTTCGCTTACAAGGTTGTACGAAGGAGTCCATGAAATCAATTGCTTGGATACGCAGTCCCAATACTTCTTTCTTCCCACACTGCATGGGTAAGTCGAATGGTTAATCTGGTAAGATGGTGCGTCCTTGATATGTTATATGAGGACGGGTAGTCAGACTAGTTGTAGCCAAACACATCACACTGGCTTTTACTGTATATTTCATGCGATTACTTTTGGCATATCGAGATCTAAGCAATCTACAATAGGATGAAAAGACTGGCATCCTTCACATTATTGGCGAACTCAGTTCATAGAAACAAGCAATTCAACCATTTTGTGGGTAAATCAAAAGCGCCACTGGAATATTTTTCACTATCCAATCATACACGCAAAAGGGGCGACGCCACCATAGGGGCTGGTATGGGCGGCCGCCTCAGGTGGCTGGAAAGTGTGCACCTAGTTTGAGTCGTCCAGGTTGGCCCACGCTAGTTTTGTTCATCCCAACGCACGAGCAGGCAATGTAAAAGATGAAGAAAAATGTTTCAATTTGGATGGCCCAATAACATAAGTGCAAGGCAGGCCCTATAGCAGGCTCGCGGCCCAAACGAGCGCCTCCCATATCGAGCGACAGCAGGAAAAATCCCAATTCATTCGCCCCAGCCTCCAGTCTGGTTCGCTCCTAACCTAGCCGCCGCTGGACAGACCGACACAGCACTTCCTCGCGCCCTCGTTGGAGGGCGGTCGACGGGCTTCAAGCGAACGGAAGGACAAGAAGATGAAGATCCAACTCTGGGTGTAGCCTGCATGGGAGGCAGCAGCGGTAGCACGGTCATGGCATCGAGCTTGCGCAACGGACAATCGCAGCTTGCGAGAGTAGCATGCGCAACGAGCAGGTACATCACATCCCTGATTATATCTAATTCAACTCTTCAATTTCTGGCCAATAGTTAAACCTGACGGTGTTGTAAAACTGCTTGTATGTAGGGAATCTATGAGAAAATGAAACCAGTTTCTACTTATTTTATAACTCCCCAATATTTACTGTACTGACTGAATTTGATGTATCTAATCAAGTTTCCGGTGCAAACATACAAGCTCATGTTGTTCTTGAGCCTAAAGTGTCTAATGAACAGACTGCTAATGAAGGATTTGATGCAAACATTTTACATGCTCCTGGTGATGAACATATAGTGTCTAATGAGGGATCTAATGCAGGCATTTTGCAAGCTCATTGAAGGATGTAGTGTCTAATGATGATCTACTATGTTGAGAGAGACAAAGATTTGCAGGCATTGATGACAAGCAAATTATAGTGCATTTTCATAGCTTGAGGAAACATCGAGGCCATCTACCAGAAAGTCCTCGTATCATGACAACATAGCATAAATACTTTTCTAATCTGTTGTTTGAAACTATTGGCATACTTTGTGTAGGATAGATATATTGATATGCAGTTTGCGCACTGGTTATACGTGCAATTACACTTCGATATTTTCAGCCAGAGAACGAATAATTTAAGCAGGTACAGACCATGTTTGTAGTCCTTGTACACCATGTTGCATTTTGTGTTTTTTGGTGCTTGCATCATTTAGTGTTTATAATCTGAACTACTTTGGCTCATTAGCTGGTTTTCAAAGTGCATGTAGCTTCACATTTCTGAAGTTATGTTGATTTCTGGAGTGCAAGTGCCTTCGTATTTTTTCAGTTAAATGTACGCCCCTGGTAACTTGAATTCATGGATCAGCCACTCCACACAAATCATACACGAATGCTAGTACGAATTAAATGAAATGCAGGGACTTACGCTAGCTCGTTGTACAGGCTCACTGCCGCTCTGCTTGCGCTTGGGATGTTCCATGTACAAGTCCATGTTACCACTTGCTTGGATGTGCATGCCTTGTGATCCTTGCATCCCCCTCTTCATTTTTGACACGGCGAATGGTTGATCCAATAAGAGGAATCGACCTTGATGTTGTATCGGAGGACAGATACTTACAAGGTTATACGGGTGTGCAGGATGTGTACCAGATCCCGTAGCGCCGTCATGCTTCGCTAAAATATGGATTTGCTTGTTTCAGATGATACCTCCAGAAGAAATAAGAGTAAAGGTCAGAGTTGCATAGGCAGCTAAACTAAGAGAGCAGTGAAAGGATATCCAAATATCATCGGAACAGTGCACAAGGGAGTGATGTGTGGATACCTAGTTCGGGCCGGCGTTTGGGCATGCTCGCCTAGCTAGAGTGCAGGTCACTTCAGAGCCGTTGAGGGTGATGCGCTGGCGTTGGCTGGCCACGCACGGATGCAGATCTTGAGTGGCAGCGGAGTGCTATGATGCAGTGGACGAGACCATTGGTGAAGCCCCAACGGCCTCGGGAGGCGGAGGTGCGATGATGTGCTCGGTGAAGTAGCCTCGGTGAGCTGGGAGACTGCGTCGGTGAAGTGCACCTGATGCGGTGGAACTCGGTGTCTGTGAGGCACGTCGGTTGCGGCGGCCGATGTTGTCGGTGGACCACCCAGTGCGGTGGACGAGGGCATAGATGAGGTAGCTTCGGTGCGGTGGTGAAGCGCGACCGTCGTCTTCGTCGTCATCGTCCGACACAGAGGTGGGGAACGGTGGGGAAAGAGACGAGACGAGGGGCGATTCGAGGGTTGGCGGCGAATTAGGGATTTGAGCAATCTGGGCGCAGAAGGGGACGATGGAGAAGAGAGATTTTGCAGGGATGGAATTGGGGCCGCCAGATATTTCAATCCGAAACGTGGAAGCACGAACTTATATTGTCGTCGTCATTTTTTTGGGGGGGGGGGGGTGGGTGGCTGGGTGCTACGCGTCCGTCCGACACACGCGACCACCCCGACAGGACTATGCTTCGGTGCCTTAAGGCACCTGCCTTTGTGTCCATGACATATGGACCCAACAGGTGGCTGGCCCACATGTCAGTGACCCAAAGGCAGTTGCCTTTAAGGCACCGAAGCAGCATCCACCTCGACACGACCCTGGTTTGCCTGGTGCGCCTACATTTGAGAATGCAAACGAATCTTCTTTCATTTGCAAACGAATATTTATGTATTACCATGCCCGTGTTTTCCTTGCAATAATTAGTCATTCCAAACAAGATACTCCATCCGTTCACTTTTGTCAGTCGTTTCAGAAAACTTAAAATGAACTGTTTTGCACATTGTCTGAAATGTCTTCAAGGTCTTATAAAAGTGAACAAAGGGAGTACTATAAATTAATTAATGAGGAGTTATTTGAAAAAAAATCGAAACGGTACCCACGCTAACGTGGATTAGAGTGTGTGTGTCACATAATTAGTTATTTGAATTAGAGTGTGTGTCACGTAGTTAGTTATTTGAATTAGAGTGTATGTCACGTAGTGATCTCCAATTCTAACGTGGATTTCGCATTTCACTGTATCCACACTACTTTTTTAATACAAGTTCATATGTATATGATGAACACCATGGTAGTGAGAAAACTTTTGGATGGATTCAAACATATGACCTACAAAATAGCACAACAAACTGAGTCAATGTCAACTTTTCGAAACTTAGTATGCCACGAATTCGAAATAATTACCCGTATGCCTGGTCCTCGGTTCAAATCTTACAATGTACACCGAATTGAAACATCGATATTAAGTCTCGTACTATGTACATTCAAATGTTGTTTTTAGCGCCCCCCCCCACACAAACCCTACATACTTTTTGTATCGGTCAATCTTCCTCTCCTAACCACCGTAGGAAGCTATCGGTTTCCAACACACGTTCATTCTTTCTCTCCATGTTTTGATCTCTTAGTCTCTCAACTACACAACCCCTTTTCCACTCTGTTACCAAATGTATTTACCTCACACACCCGCCATTGCACCCCATGCCGAGCTCTTTCTCTCTCCCCCCTCTCCCTCTCACCCTCTCGCGCTAAATACATGCATTGCCTATCTAGCCCCCCAACCTTTCGTGCATGCGCACGCACGCACGTTGTATATCTAGGTCACTCCCTCAAGACTATCTCACTCTTTCTTCCACACAGCGGGCCACACTCGCTCAATCTCGCTCTCTTTATCTGAGTCTCGTTTAACCTCGTTTTCTTTCACACATAAATGCTATATCTCCCTGTTCGGGCCTCGATCGACATACTCTATACTCTCTCATGCAGATTGTCTATCTAGGTCAGTATGTCGCCACCACCACTCTTTCGACCTCATGGTGGGCCATGCTCACTCAATATCTCTCTCTCTCCATATGTCTCGATTGACCTCTCTCTTTCTCGGAAAAAAACGATATATCACCATGTTGTGCCCAATTCGACCTATTCACATTGTATACTCTCTCACGCACATCGTCTATCTAGATCACTCTCTCCAACCCGTCTCACTCTTTTGATTGCACGGCGACACTATGTGATCCTTTGACCTTGCTTCCTCTCACGCACAAAATATATCTACACGTCTTTGACTGGATCATCTCTCAAGCTCTATCTTACAGCCCTCACCCTTGCCAAAAAGCTCAATCGGACAATATCTCTCGAGAGCATATATATTTGTTCAATGAATGTCGGACCACACTCACTTTGTCTCTCTATCTATATGTCTCTCGATTGACCTCGCTTTCTCACACCGTATCTTCCACGCGTTGAAGCTACTACCTCTCCATCCCTCGCAAAGCCAAAGCTATTTACATTGCGAGGGGCACTCCAACCTTGGATTAATTTGTGTAGGCATTTATTCCGGTTGGTTTAGATTATATTTTCGTAGCAATCGGCCCACAACTACTCCAATCACCGTAGCGGGTAATTAAGCTACGGGAGCACCTAATATGAGCACTAGGGAGCCGTTGGATCGAAGATGCAGTGGCACACACGAGGCCTGACTGTTTTATTTGCAAAAAAACCGTTGGAGAGTTAGGAAATTGCGCATAATTACAAAGACTACTCCCAAGCCATTGGATCTCACTTCCAACAGTGTAAAAACTCGTATCACCATAGTATCTAAGCTGCGGGGTGGATGTGATATTCTATGCCATTGTCATTTTTGTTTGTAAACTTGCAAAAAACGTGTAACTCGTGTCATTACTTGTCTAACCGCGCAAAGTGTTTGTTCAAAAAAAACCATCCTACACTGAAATATCGGAACAACACACGGGGGTCCCACTTGTCATTAATCAAATTTGGACCTAAAACTAACAAATCTGAAAGACGAGATTCGAACTGGCAACCTGGACTACAAAGCGTAAGTCGATAGCCTGAAAAAACGAACGGTTGTTGGCTTTGTCCCATAACTTGATTTTATACAGTACTTGCGTTGAGTAGAGTAGAGGGAGTGCCTCGTCAACACGTGCATGACCGTTATCTCACTTACTGGTGGGTCCCAGGTCTGCGATCTCAATCTTTCTTCTCTCCATCGTCTAACCTTTGCACGGGCACACACGAAGAGCGGCGCTAGCTTGCCGTGGTGTTATTACAACTAAAAACTTGCAAAATAGAAGAATCGCCCAGAACAAGAGACGTTGTGGCTGGTCGAGACGGAGCTAACCACATCTATCCTCCGTGCCACGTTTGCATGATGAAGCTGTGTGGCTAGTGGGGTGTTTTCAACCGACTGGCTGGGTCCCGAGGTCGAACCATAGGTACTCTACTACGTCTGATACAGTATATTTTTACACGCACATTTTTCCTCCGTGCCGAGACGTGGCACACCCTACCGCGCGGTTTCGGGGTCCTCCTGGGTGGTGCACGCATATATTCTTCCTGATGTGGGACGCCCTACCACGCGTTTTCTGGGTCCTCCTCGGTCATAGTGCCGAAGCAAGTAAATGAGTTGTCAAATCACGAAAGACCACCTTTCCCACCGAGTACATCAGTGTAGCACAGTGGCTAGCTAGTTGGGCTAGTTCGACCAATTAGCTAGGCCGCCACCACATTTGTTTTTTACCCCTTTTTTTATCTACTTGCCGGCAGGTAAATTTAAATATCCACCGCGGCGTTGCTCTGGTGTTTGGGTGCGGCAGGATTTTTAATTTTTTGATTTATGGGAGCAGGCGCGATAGGATTTTTAATTTTTTGATTGACGGGAGAAGGCGCGGCAGCAATTAGTCACGATGACTCCGCCTGTACCCACTGCTCCCTGATGTGAGAAGTCGTCGACTGGTGTTTTACCATGGTGAAAACCAAAAGATTCCCCTCTCCCTCCGCCTTCCCGTAGATTGCATTGCCTTTCAGCCGTTTTGCCCCCTTTGCTTCCTCTCCCAATTGCTTCTACCTGGTGCCATGGCGGCACAGCAGATCACGAAGTCCGAGGTGAGGCTCCTAAAACAGGAGCTCCATGCCAAGGATGCGGAGCTCAGGGCCAAGGACGTGGAGCTCCGTGAGCTCAAGGAGGAGAGGAGTGCCATGCTTCTCCGTTATGTGCGGGAGTTCACGGAGCTTCAAAAGCGGCAGGCGTCCACCACAAATATGCTCGAGGCGTCGGGGGCGTTCCTGCAGAAAGCGGGAGATACGATAGGCCGTCAGGGGAGCCGGCTGGAGCGCGAGCTGGCCGATTGTGACGAGGTCCTGGATCGCCTCAGCTACTTGGTTAACCAAGTTTCCACGCACGTGTTGCGGCTGCGCGATGCCTACCATCGTGCCAGCGCGACGATGCCGGCCGTCGGGCTAAACCCTCTGCATGGGCATGTCCATGTCTCGGCGCAACATGACCGTTGGATCAAACTCAGACGGTGCAGATCAGTCACTGTAGCACAAAGCGTGTGGGTGTGTTTTGTTGCATTCTCATCTCAATATAGTTGTTTCCTCTTCATGTATTTTTGTCAACCTACTAGTGTGGACTCATGCACCCTTCATGCACTCTGCCAAGCACCCAAAAGTGGGTCGAGAAGGGAACTTTTGCTCCCATCCCTTGCTCCCTTCATACACCCTGCCTAACACTATTTGTGCTTCATGTGGTTCATGTTTCATGGAGTACTGTAGCACCGTACTCCCCGTGCGCTGTGGACCTAATTCTGTTAACATTGATCTCACTGTCCATTCTCGACCGGACAGTCGAAAAAGCGGTACTATGTTACAATAGGAGTAGTTGACATGCGCACAACATCATTTGTTATCGTCATATCTTACTACACTAGCAACAAGATTGTGTAGTACTGACGTATGAACCACTGCACATGCCTAGTAGTAGGAGCACTGTGTATGTTCAAGTGGCTGCCGTGTTTCGCACTCCTCCGTCGTAAGAGTGGAAACGCTTGCTGTAATCATTTTTTTCTTCTGAAATACAGTGGACACGCTCTACCGTGCGGATCCTCCTGCAGCCATGCACTGAATTACTCACTTTCATCGACGTGTGGGACAGCCAGCATTGGGGTCCACCAGCCATGCACTAAATTACTCCGTAGTAGAGTGACGGTAGACTACCCCGATCGAAACGCCGCAGTAATGCCCAATGAGCCATCAAATCACAAAACCCCCTCCTTTCCAGCAGTAAGTTGGACGGACGAAGCAACCATCATTTCACTCTTCTCTCTCAGCTTCGTCTCTACCCAACCCTCGCTTCTGCCTCATATTTTTCCTCATTTCTTCAAGAAAACCCTGACCTGCTTCTGCCATTGTTCTTCTCTCCCAAAGAAGGAAAGGTGAGCACATCAATGGTGTTGATTCTGGCCAAGGCCCGGTCTTGCAACCCCGAGACTGATCCTATAACTCTCTCTCTTTTCTTCTTTTGGGTTTGTGATTATGGTTTCTTTTCTTTTATTTCTATTTGACAGTTTCTTGATGGACGCTGGAGCACCGGCCGAAGTGATGTCTATGGCTCCAGCCAAAACTGTCGAGGCTCATGGTACGAAGAAGCGCAAGCACCCCGCTGAGACTACCGCAGACAAGCTCAAAGCCATCGCCCTGTCCAAGTCCCCCTCTCCGGGATCCCTCATTAAGCAAGTCCAGGTAATATCTCTTCTTGACAATCTTTTTCTCGATCTTGATCGTGTTTTTTCATCTAACACGCAGTACTAGTACTAGTAGTACAACTTTCTGGGTGATCTTGCATGTAATTTTTGTGTGCCAAATGACGGTTCTAAATTCCTCTTTTGACCAAAACATGCAAGAGGTTGACATTGATTTCTTATAGATTACTTTCAACTACTCCCTCTGTCCCAAATTTCTTGTCTTAGATTTGTCTAGATACGTATGTATCTAATACTAAAATGTGACTTGATACATCCGTATCTAGACAAATCTAAGACAAGAATTTTGGGATGGAGGGAGTACTTTATGAACATCAATGCTACCTTTTAAGAGGGTATATTTGCCTCAGTAACTTGTGTTATGGATATTGCATGTAATCCCTCTGCTCTCATGCCTTTTAAGACATGTTCTAGTGTCTTTGTTCACTCATTTCTGTGCGTATATGTAGGCATATATGGAGTATAATATCGAGAATCATCCTATATTTCTGAACGGAGGTAGTAATAAAATATGGTTTCTGTTTGAATTAGAACCAGCTCCGCGGTGGAGATGAAGTTCTCAAAGTCATGCCGTGTGAACTGGAAGACCTGATGATGAGTTCTACTGCTGAACTATCCAGCTGATGTGTCCTTGTCGCCACGTGTCCTGAACTAGTGTTTTCCTGTAGCATTGTTGTCAGGCGTGTTCTCGAGGCTGTACTTGACCACAACAATTTCTTGGCTGTGCCTTCAATTACGAAGGGTGTGGTTCTTGTAAAGCTTCCCAACAAATCTGATGCGGCCTGTCTTCATCATCATGTTTATGAGTGGAAAGACCACTCTGTTAGGTTCTCCAAGGTTGACAAGATGGTGATGGTGCATGTAGACATCTCACACGAAGTCCATGGCCTAGTCAGTTATGCGGGGTTCATCCCGTAGGTCGGTGGCAAAAAATAGTCTGCAGAGTTCAGTTAGTGAAACTTTGCTTGTCTATAGCAAGTACTATTGTTCAATACTTGATTTGTGTTTGTGAACCCTGTATTGTTTATTCGTACTGCCGCTTTTGGTGTGTGGTCAGTCCTCAGAACGGTCTATGTTAATGTCTGTCCACTCAATTTAGTCTGTATATTTTGAAGTATCCATATCATATTTTTTGTGAGGACAGTCTATCAATTATGGTTACACTCCAATATCTGTATGCATTGCAGGGTTTATCGCATCCCACCAGGATTTCCAGCCCCATGGATGTTCGGTCCATACGATTTGTCACGACCTTTGGACTGCATCAATCTTCTGTTTAGTACTTCAACATAGTGATTTCCTGATAAGGATTCACTCATGTCACATCAAGTAAATCTTATTGATTTACTGTCTAAATCTTGTTGATTTAATGCCATGTTTTCTTTCTTTTCCTGCAATTTTATGATGCAGGTTTTGCCATGTGACAGTCATCACAGAATAAATCGTTTGGTTTTCTCTACGATGGCTATTTTTGCAGGTTTCACTTCTTATGTCGTGTCAGTAACGAAGGCACTGTCCATCACTTATATTACTGGAAAAAATTGGATCAGTCTGTTGTCTGAGTACAAGCTGAATCCCTATGATGAACTGCAGTTTGGTTTAACAAAAACGCCACAATTAGTCCTTCTCGCGTTTAAAAGAAATGAAGAAAAAGACTGGATCACGGTCACGGATCCTAGTCAAGTTAGAAAGCTGATCATAGCAGACCAGACACGATCGCCGCTGTCTCGCACAGATCGAGCACCGACAGTTGCTCTAGCATTGACAACGGCAGCAGCTCAGTCTGATACAGCTAAGGATTGGGCACCGACCACGTTAGCGGATCAGTCTGATCTACCGGAGGATCGGGCATCGACACCCCCGCCTGCTCCGACACTGGCACCAGCTCTACAAGGAGCACCATCTCCGGCAGCAGCAGCGGCTTCGGCACCTGCACCAACACTTGCACTTGCATCTGCTCCGGCCCGTGCAGTTGCACCGGCAACAGACTGGGCTGTAGTTCGCACTTCATATACCAAAGTCCTTACAAAAACCGACATGTCCACCTTCTTGGTAAGCATTGGCCGCCCAAGTGCTTCGTTCTTTTTTCTTTCCATGTTGTTTCACATGATTCACTGTGTTGATCTAATTGTTTGGGTATGTCTTCTTGTTTGCAAACAGAGAATTCCTATAGCAACGAGGGAGTCGTTCAACAATCCAGGCGACCGCAGCCAAGTTTCTCTTACCATGTGCAGCCTTGGTGTGAATGAACCTGCTCAATATATCGTAAGTACAAAGGATGGTCGCATGATGATTGATGCTAAAGGATGGTCAAGGTTCAAATCTAAATCATATCTTGCGGTAGGGGATGATGTCAAAATCGAACTTTCTTGGCAAGGAGAGCTGGTCCAAATCAACTTTTAAATTCTTCAATAGCAGCACGCAACTGCCTAACTGATCTATCCTCGGAGAGATTTTGATGTAATAATCTAGCATGGTGAAACAAGTGTCCTGTGTGTGTAAGCAGTACGATAGTATTATTTATCACATGGTATATCGTTGATAGATTGCAACTCTGATTGCTGGTTAGGAAATGTCGTTCGATTTCATTCCAACAGCTCCCGTGCTTTATTCAATTTTGTGTATTCGCCTTGCGACAGCATCTAAAACCAGCGCCGTACCGATCGCTTGCAATATGAAAAGCACTAAGGTAGAACACATGGGCCCCCAAACATGCAGGGTCGGCCTGCGGCCCAAAGTCCAGAACCTGGTTTCGAGAAGCACTAGCTCAGTGCAGAAGTGGCGTCCTCCTCCTGCTGTGGGTTGGGCGAAGATGAATGTTGATGCTGCGTTATCTCGCAATGGTTAAAGGGGAGCCCTGGCAGTTGTGAGCCGGGATCATACAGGCTTCTTCCTTGGAGCATCGGCACTAGTGTGCGAAAGTGTTACTGATCCAGAGATCCTAGAGGCAATGGCATGTTGCGAGGGGCTATCTCTGGATCTTGACTTAAACCTGCAACAAGTTCAGATTAGCACCGATTGTTCAGCAACAGTCAAGCATATCGGAGAGGCATACTTGGGGCCCAGCAAAGTTATTATGGTCGAGATCAAGATGAAGAAGAATATGTTCCAAACCATGGAGATCATACATGAAAAACGCGAGTGTAATGTTGAAGCACATGTGCTCGCAAAAGCTGCTACTTCTTTGCCCTGTGGATGCCATATTTGGCTCACAGGAACCCCCGAAATTATTTGTATACCTATGAATGTTAATCTTCAATAAAGCAAATTTTATCCCTCAAAAAAAATATCTGAGTATTATATTCTCAGCTGAACCTCCATAGCCCGTGCGTTGCAGAGGGAGTATTTTTCTCGGCAAGGTGAGCCTGTGATATAAAAGATTTGTATATTCCTTTACAGAGGGAGTATCTCTCTGTCAAAAAATATATTTATGTGTAACTAGTTACTCCTGTCTTTCTACTTCCTTTCGCTGATATGTGGGGAAACCGGCAACGGGGTCCACATGCCATATGCACAAATTAGAGTGCACAACTTCACGGTAGACACACCCCGGTCGTAGCGCCGCAGTAATGCCCAATGAGTCGTCAAATCACAACCCCCGCTTTCTAGCTTTAGCAGTAAGCTGGACGGATGAAGCGACAATATTTCACTGGGCCTGAATCCCTTTCTCCCTCGTCTGCTTGTGCAGAGAAAACCCCCTCTCGGCGATTGCATAGTGTTTTCTCATGGAGAACCAGGTACGAAATCTTCATCCATCCCCGATAAACCCAATTCCCTTGGTCACAGGTAATCCTAGGATGGCAGCCGCCGCCGTTGATGCATTTTTCTTCCTACTGAATCTAGTGTGTTTCATTTGCAGTGCCCAAAGTGCGAGTACCCTACAGGTTTCTGCGCCCTCGGCGAGACGCCACACTTGTCCCTTCTCATCCTAACACAGCATTTTGAAACGCGCACAGTATGTTCCTAGAATCCTCTTTTCTATCCGGGAGGGTGGGGTTTTTTTGAACATGCTGTGTTCTCATATTATTTTTCCTGCAGTGTATTATTTGCTCTGCCAGAACACATGTACTCAATATGCTCGGCTTTGCCATAACTTAATACACTAGTTTAATGGTCACAGTGAAGACAAGCCATGGATATAAGTTCCGAGTTGGGTTCATGAACCAAGAAGATCGCTGCTTTTTTATGGCCGAACTTGGATAAACTTTCTCAAGTGTTACGGACTGAAAGTTGGTGCACGAATGTTGATGGAAATAGCAGAACCTGGTCTCATCTTCACTGCGATCTTCCACCCCGACGTCATTCCAATTGTTCATCCATGTTAGTTTTGTATCTGGTTCTTGCTTGTTGCCTCGATTACTTCTTAATCCACCTATTCTGTCTAACTAATCACAATTTAACTTTAGAAGTACCAACAAATCTTTCACGAAGATGCTACTTCTAACTAATATTTTCTTATAATTGGTGGCACGTGTAGGTTTTTTCAGAGTAAAGCAGTCTGCTCGTTTGTTACTCTGCAATAACTCGGCTGTTGCTAATGGCACCGAAGTTGACTGGATCGACATCCAGAAGTTCCTACACTTTATTGATCGTCTTGAGGTCCTTGTGGGGTGTTTCAATGGTGGAAGGCTGCGTGGGATATGTGTGCCACTGCTGCACTCGTTGAACAGGTCCAACTGTGTCGAGAAACTTATGGTACGAGCTGTTTTCTGTTATATATGTTGTTCATAAACTATTGCTTATACACAGTTTTACAGCTGTGATCTTCTTGAAACAGGAACTGTTGAGTTCTATTGTTCCTATACAGATGCCTGACCATGGTTGGGTCAGACTTGCGCTTGGTCACAACATAATGTTTATGTTGACCTACTCAATTCCCCTTGGAGGTGAAAAGATACTTATTCATGGGTGGTCTCAAATAATGAAGGCCCGTCCATCTTGGAGAATAGGACAGAAGATTATGTTCATGCTTTTCCATGGCTCTAAAGCGAATATCCTGTTTATTGACCACGTTGTGAGATGAAGCCGCTTTTAGAAGGTTGTGGATGCGCGGGGTGGCGCCTGGGCCTTGTCTTGGGGCTTGGCGGCCTCACCCTTAGTTAACTGTAGGCGAAGTAGCACTGTTCGAGGCGTGCTTTGTACGGTTGAACCTGTATAAGTACTCATACTGCATTCAGCTTTGGTTGTTAAGTGCCCCTGCTGGTTTCAGTTAAGGTTGTTAAGTACTACAGTCTGTCGTGTTTCTTCAGTCCTGTCTTCCTCCAACCGCCAGAACCAAACCAGCGCCGGCGGGGCCGCCTGCTTCCGCCTCCCACGGCTGGCTGCGCCTTAGCGCACGCATCGCCGCCCCACCGTCTCCTAAATCGTTAACGCCGACGTCCTCCGCGCGCTTTGGTGCGCTCGCCGCGGCGCCGCCCTCTCGCGTTGTCAACATGGTCAACAAACAACAGGAATTGGCAGAAGTACGTGGAGTGGATGACAGTAGGGGCCCACCACATCAGCGTATGGAAAAATAAAATGCTTCCTCCTAGTGTTTTCCTGACATCTGGGACCCACGACATTGGGAGCATATATAGTCAATAGATAAGAGAACAACACAAGATCGGCTGACACCTGGGACGTATCTACTCGAGCAGTATTTTTTTGTTTGGTATTGTTGAGACGGAGCAGGGTTTGAACTGGCCTGTGGCCCGTCTAGCCCAGGCTTATATTTTATGTTCACCATGTGACCAGCCCAGCTATTTTTTCTTTGTGCAAATGAGCCCAGTTTATTTTTTCTGAAGAATACCCAATCCAGGCCTACTTATTTTTCTATGCCCTGATGGGCTGCAACTCTTTCAAGACGCCTGCAAATCTTGAAAGTAATATGAAATGGGTTGTAAATATAAAAACAGACGACAAATTGGCAATTACTTTGTAATTTCTGAATTTTATTACATTTTCATATTCCTATTTCACTGGGTATTAACCTAATTTAAATATATCTTCAAAGTACTTTAAATCTGGCTGGACATTTCGGTATTAAAAATAGTTTGGAACCCATAGAAATATGTGAAATTAGCCCTGGCCAACCAAAAAAAACGACTTCAATAAATTGCATAAGAAGTTGCCATGAGCTATATATAAATTATTAAAAAAAGAGGGAGTGGTCTGACTTGTGGGCCTGTTTAGTTGACGCCTATGCAAGCATTTTAGTTATTATATACGTCAACAAACCATTCTAGCAGACGTAACCGTTGGATGTCAATCCAACGGCCGTCGTATTTCTTCAATCTCTGATCTTCTTGCTCTAGCCGCCAAAGCAGCGTCGGCGGGACCACCTACTCCCGCCTCCCGTGGCCGGCTGTGCTGCCGCGCAGGCCTCAGCGCCCCTACTACTCCCACCGCTGGCCAGGGAATCCCTCTACTAACCCACACCCCCTGTTATTCTGCGGCGACGGCAGCCTCACACCGCAGCCTAACCGGTGAACGCTCGTACTCCTCTCTGCGTGGGCATCCACTGTCGCGTCTTCCCCGGCTCCGCGTCGTCCCCTTCCTATGCCTCGCCGTCGTCCACCGCCATGGTGCTCTCGGCGCGGCGTGGTCAATGTGGTCAACGACTGACTTCCACGGAACAGTACTGTACGTGGAGAGGCTGACAGCTGGGTCCACGGTAGCCGCAAGGAAGTGCCTCCTTATTACGCGCAAAATAATTATTCCTCCACCTGACAGCGGGGACCCACCGGACGGGTCACCAGTATTTTGCGAAAAAAACCGTTTCCCCCTGACTACTGGGACCCACCGGACGGGCCACCGAATTTCGCAAAAAAAACGTTCCCCCCGCTGTCAGCTCGGACCCACCGGAAGTGCCTCCTTATTACGCACAAAAAAATGAATACTCCCCCGCTTAGCTGGGACCCACCTTGGTGGGAGGCTGACTTGTGGGCCTACTAAGTTGGCGGGGACGAGGGCTTTGTCAACTTAGTCAATATGAACGATTCTAGCTCCAGTGACCGTACGATGTCCATCCAACGGCCGTAGTGCTTCTTCAACCTCTGGTCTTCTTGCTCCAGCCTCCCAAAGCAGCGCCAGTTGTGCCGCATGCTCCTGCCTCTCGTGGCCGGCTGTGCTGACGCGGAGGCCTCACCGCCCCTACTATTCCCACCACTGGCCAGGCCCTGCGGCGACGGTAGCCTCACACCGCAGCCGAACCAGTCAACCCTCGTACTCCTCTCCGCGCGGGCTTCCACTGCCGCGTCTTCCCCGACTCCGTGTCGTCCCCTTCCTAGGCCTCGCCGTTGTCCACCGCCGTGGTGCTCTCTGCGCGGCGTGGTCAATGTGGTCAACGACCGACTTCCGTCGGAAGAGTACTGTGCGTGGAGACGCTGACAGCTGTGTCCACGGCTGCAGCAAGGAAGTGCCTCCTTATTACGCGCAAAATAATTATTCCTCCACCTGACAGCGGGGACCCACCAGACGGGGCACCATATTTCGCGAAAAAAACATATGTCCCTAACTACTGGGACTCACCAGCTACATCTTCGCACGCAAAGAAGTGCCTGATAGTCAGGACCCACCTGGTCGAAGCGTACGTAGCGTTATCATTCTGGTCGCGAACGTGTACGTATATATATACTGGTCGATGTAGAGGCGTGCACGTGTCGTAGTAGAGGCGCGCACGTAGCATGTACACGTACGTACAACGGCCAGGGTGCAAGAAAGAAAATACGGCCATGTATGTGTACATACGGGCGGGCTCTCGAATGCCTACTCACGCATACGTATGGCCAGGGCTCGTGTACATGGCTGGGGCGGAACGGAGAAACAGCGTCGTCGTCGTGTTCATGGGGAGGCAACGGAATGCGTCGTGTTCATGGGGAGGCAACAGAATGCGTCGTGTTCATCGGGAGGCCTTGGATGGAACAGGCGATGGAAACGAGGCCTGGCGTACCGCAGAACGGAGGAAACGGCCTTGTGTTTGACCAGCCACGTTCGAAACAGGATCCTGTTCATCGGGAGGGGTCTGGCGTACCGCAAAACGGAGGAAACGGACCTCCTACGGTCGAAACAGGGGTCCTGTTGATCGGGAGGGGTGTGGCGTACCGCAAAACGGACGAAACAGACTTGTGTTGGAGCGCTACGGTCGAAATGGGGGTCCTGTTCATCGGGAGGGGTGTGGCATACCGCAAAACGGACGAAACAGACTTGTGTTGGAGCGCTACGGTCAAAACGGGGGTCCTGTTCATCGGGAGGGGTGTGGCGTACCGCAAAACAGGACTCCACGGGATACTGTTCATCTCCACCGTCGACCCCCTCCAGCCTCCACAAGCTACTGTTCATCCACCGTTGACCTCCTCCAGAATCCACCTGCGACTGTACATCCACGGGCTCCTGTTCATCCAGCCTCCACCACGCGCTACTCCACCGGCTACTGTTCAACCAGCCCTCTCCACGGGCTCCTATGTCAGGACCCCTATTCTAAGTCACACCGATCTAGCCTGTAACACCTCATATCACTTTGCGGCCTCACGCACTGTATCCCCACAGGTGTCGCCTTACCATGGCCCGGGACCGCTTGCGCCTTTTGGCTCACGTATATGATAGTGTCGCTAGCATCCATATGACAGAGACCCCGGTCTGACATGACTAGTCGTGAACCCAAAGTGGCACTAACTTACGGAGACAGGCATACATGAATCAACATCTAGCATGTCAGTCATCAGCGTGCGAATCCGGGCTGTAGCACTGGGCTAACAGGACTCCGGTGAACCGGGCTGTAGCATGCTAGGCAGGACTCCGGATGTCACCGCGTGACATTTCCCCGAAGGGACAGACACAGGAACGAAGTGAATCACATGCCGGCCAATCTAAGTGTTCCGGAGCAGTAGTGCTGGGCTAGCAGGACTCCGGTGAACCGGGCTGTAGCAGACTACCATGGCTCAGTGGAAGAACTAGACTACATTTCCCCATAAGAGAGGCTACCAAGGATAAACAACTAGGTTGTCGGATCCCACACATAGCAATACACGTCACACGTACGCATAACATGCAAGTATGTGTTGTACAACATGGCATCACAACATAACTCAAACTCATATAGATAAAGGCCCAGAAGAGCCGCATAGCATTAAATACAAACAGGGGTCACATGACCCATCATTCAGAGCATACAAGCAACGGAAGCATTACATGTCTGCGTACAGACAACTGCAAAAGAAAAAGGCCGAGAAGCCTGACTATCTACAAGTCCCTCCCAAGGGTACAAGATCGTAGCTGAGGTAACAAGCTACTCGTCGAAGTCCAAGTGGTACTACTAGTGAGACAGATGTCTCACCTGCAAAACATAAATAAAGCAAACGTGAGTACAAAGGTACTCAGCAAGACTTACATCAGATCCTATCATACATGCATTTGTATCAAGAAGGTAATGTGGGGTTTACTTGCAGCAAGCCAGCTTTGACTCAGTGGCTATCCTGTTCTACGACAACGAGAAACTTCTTTGAGGTGAGGCAGCGCACACGAGTCCACTAATCACCATATCAATACACAACTATGGATTCATCCTCGTCTCCTTACGAGAAGGCCATCCATAGCACTCACACTTGTCTTGAGCATTTTAGAGTATCCACTTTAAGTTGTCTATGTACCACGTAAGCATCCAAGAAGTCCATAACCGAGGACACGACTATTCGAATAGATCATGATAACCCTGCAGGCGTGTACTTCTTCACACACGCTCTCACCACTTATCACCATATACACGTCATGTATCTCGGCAACCTTCAAGCGGAAGCCTGGCGAGGGTGTCGGCCACGACCTGACTAACCACTCAAGACTGTTGTCCAGGTTTATCGCCTATTCGGGTTCCATCCGCAAGGAGATCCGGCCGAGGTTTCGCTCACGGCCCCAAACGATGTGTACAGGGTTCCCGAGCCCACCATCCGGGTGCCACTCGGTACACCGGGCCACGTGTGCCTAGTCTGTCCCAAGTCCACCCTGCCGGGTGCCACTCGGTAGAAAAATAGCACTACCTATAAACACCAGAAACTATTTGCAACTCCTGGACAGAGATCAAGTTGGCTAATAAGTCGAGAGGGGTCGAGTTACCAGAACCCAATGTGTGGTAGTAGCTAGTCCTTGGACAACATACACAGAACTCAGTTCTTAGGGACGGTTCCAGTGAGACAACCCACCATGTACTCCTACATGGCCTCTCACTGCTACCTTTACCAAATCATGTTCACACACTTAACTCTCAACATCAGAACATAGCACTGTACTCCAATTCATTTCCAATGTATCAGACCGGACATACTCTAAGCAATAGCAGGCAAAGCATGGTAGGAACACAACATGGCTCAATCAACTCCTACACATGCTAGTGGGTTTTAAATATTTACTGTGGCAATGACAGGTCATGCAGAGGAATGGGTTCAACTACCGCAGCATAAGTAGCAGTTGAATCGTTGTTGTCCTAATGCAATAAATGAGAGCAGGAGCGAGAGAGTAGGATCGTATCAAAATGAAAAAGAGGGTTTGCTTGCCTGGTAGATCAACAGGGGGGCACTGCTCCACTGACAGGTACTCTGGATCGGTCTTCGGAGCAGGACCTATCGAGAAGGAATGGTGTCGAAAATCAAGCACAAGCATATGCAACAATATGATGCATGAACGTGGCATGAGTATGTGATGTTGTTTGAGTTAATGCATCTAGCATTTATTTGTTAGAAGTCCATTTGAGCCAAGGGTTCAAATGCAACTCCAAATTAAGCTCTTAAATATGCCATTTATATGTTTTCATATATACATCCTGTATAGGTTGGTTTGTCATGCATGAAAATGGTACAAATGGATAGATTGGATTTTTCTGATAATTTTTCATATATAAATTATTTCAATCTGAGCTACGGTTGAATTTCTATGAAATTTTGAAGTTTATAACATTTTCTGGATTTTCCTGATTTATTTTAAATCCAGAAAACCATTACTACGTCAGCATGACAGCAGCATTGCGTCAGCAAGTCAAAGGCGGCTGACTAGGTCAAACCTGACGTGTGGGGTCGACACATCAGTGTCACAGTGTTAAACGGAGGTTTTTTTTTACTAATCTAATTAAAATTAGTGGTGCCGGGCCCATTGTCAGTGTCTCAGGGGTTTGGTTAGGTGGTGATTAGCCTTAAGCTAATCACCTGCCAGGTCGGGCCCGCACATCAGGCCGGCGAGGTCGTTGCCGACGACCTCAAGACGCGGCAGCGTCCGTGTTACAGGCCACGGGGGCAGCGGCTAAGGGCACCGGAGCGTAGCCCGGGCTCTCGCGCATCCAGGGGAGGCGATAGAAGGGCGCGGGGTGGCCAGAGCTCGTTGGTGCGGAGCTCGCAGCGGTGGCCGGAGCACGGCTCCGAGCGGGAAGTGGCTGCAGGGCACGACAGGAGCTGCGGGTGGTGGTGTTGGCCTTCTGGGAGGCTGCTGAGCGCGGTGGCAGGTGCGGGCACGGGCTGCGGTGGCTCTGGCCACGACGGGGCGGTACCACGGCGGCGCAACCGCTCGGGTCCGGCGGCTAGTGTGGCTACGGCACGAAATCGAGCGCAGGGACAGAGGGGAAATGGAGGAGAGCTCACGGGGAGACCGTAGACGTCGTCAGCGAGCTCGGGGAGGGTCGAACGCGAGCGGAACGGTGACGATGATCTCCGGTGGACGGTGATGAAGATGATGGCGATGGAGGCGCTGCAGGGGCGTCTGGAGAATCGTGGCTTGACGGAGAGGACGAGGACGACGACGCGGAGCGTCTGGGCAGGAAACGAGGGCCAGGCCGTGACGGTGGGCGCGGCAACGGCGAGCGGTGGCGACGGAGTGGTTCGGGGGGGGGGGGGGAGAGAGAGAGAGGTCCAGGGGAGGGGATGAGCATGGGGTATAGTGGGAGAAGGTCGAGGGGAGTGCGTGTCGCCCTCGGGTGCCTCCAGCGCCGAGCAGGGAAGCAGGAGGTGGCCGGCGTGTGCTCGCGCGCGGCGGCCACGCGCACGCTGTCCTTCTGTCAAAGGAGGAAGAAGACCGGGGAGCCCCTGGTGGGCCGGGCCACTTCTGCCAGGTAAGGCCCAGGTGAGGTGCACAGGTAAGTTTCTCCCCTTTTTTCTATTTTTTTTTGTTTCCTATTTTCTGTCATTTGTTTTGACTTAGTAATAATACTAAATCATTTCATTTAATTCTGTCAAATTTTGGTGGGTCCTAAGGGATTAATCCAAAGCCCCTCACCAAAATTTAGAATTTTTGGACATATATTATATATATATATAGCAAATATATATCCAAAGCAAATAATTACTGGATTAATTCCAAATGCCCAAAATAAATACTTATGAGCTATTAAAAATATTGTTTTGATTTTTATCTCTGTCCAATATTTTCAGAGAGCAACATGAGCATTTTCTTGGACCCTTTTGGAGCATTTTTTACTTGGGTCATTTTCAGAAATGAATCTGAGGGTTTCACAAATCCCCATTTCAAATTTAAATGGAATTTAAACATGATGCAAACATGAAGGCTAGCCTAGGTCATACCAGAACTAGGGATGTGACAACTCGCCCCCACTCGAAAGAATCTCGTCCCGAGATTCAGGAGTTGGCGGAAAGAAAGCGGGGTACTCAAGTCGAAGACGATCTTCACGCTCCCAGGTAGCTTCTCTCTTGGAATGATGAGACCACTGAACCTTGAGAAACTTGATGTTATGACATCGAATGACACGCTCTGCTTGATCAAGAATGTGAACAGGGTACTCTCGATAAGTGAGGTTATCTTGGAGATCTAGCATTTCGTGGTCCACTCCGCGGATGGGATCCGAGAAGCAACGCCTGAGTTGAGAGACGTGGACGACATCATGAACTCAAGAAAGATGTGGGGGTAGTTCCAACTGGTAGGAAACCTCTCCCCGTTTAGCGAGAATGCGAAAAGGACGAATGTAACGAGGAGCCAACTTGCCCTTGATACCGAAACGACGGGTACCCTTCAAAGGAGTAACCCGAAGGTAAGCCTTGTTGCCAACTTCATAAGCCACTTCCTTATGACTACGGTCATACTGGCTCTTTTGACGAGATTGGGCTGTTTTCAAATTCTCACGAATGATGCGAACTTGCTCTTCTGCCTCCTGGATCATATCCAGTCCAAAGAATTGTCTTTCACCGGTTTCTGACCAGTTCAAAGGTGTTCGACATCTTCGTCCATACAGAACCTCAAAAGGAGCTTTCTTGAGGCTGGATTGGTAGCTATTGTTATAAGCAAACTCGGCGAAGGGAAGACACTTCTCCCAATCCATACCGAATGAGATAACACAAGCTCTAAGCATGTCTTCGAGAATTTGGTTGACCCTTTCCACCTGACCACTTGATTGAGGGTGGAAAGCGGTACTGAAGGAAAGATGGGTGCCCATGGAAGTTTGGAAACTCTCCTAGAAATGAGAATTGAAGAGACTAACATGGTCTGAATTGATCTCTAGTGGAACACCATGAAGTGAAACTATTCGAGAAATATATAAGTCAGCGAGCTGACTAGCAGTGATACTCTCTTGAACAGGTAGGAAGTGAGCCACTTTGGAAAGACGATCATTGACTACGAAGATAGCATTATACCCTCTCTTGGTCCTGGGAAAGCCGGTAATGAAGTCCATACCAACTTTATCCCATTTCCACTCAGGAATAGCTAAAGGCTGAAGGGTGCCAGCAGGCCTTTGATGTTCTGCCTTAACGCGACGATAAACGTCACAGTTAGCAATGAACTCAGCGATTTCTCTTTTCATCCTAGTCCACCAGAACCTCTGGCGTAGGTCCTGATACATTTTAGTACTACCGGGATGAATCGTGAGAGGAGATTCATGCGCCTCCTTAAGGATTAATTGCCGAAGATGTTGCTTCTTGGGAACCACCAGACGATTCCCGAAGAGAAAAACACCTCGATCATCTATAGAAAAACTACCAGCAATGCCCTTGGCAATGTTTCTCTTGATCCGAGTAATCCCCGTATCATGCTTCTGGGCTTCTACGATATGATCCAGAAGAGTAGGTTTCGCCATCAAGGTAGAAAGGAATCCACGAGGAGCAATGTGAAGGTTGAGCTTACATAACTCCTCATGGAGAAGTGGTTGGCCCTGCTGCAACATGAGATTGTTGCAATAGGACTTACGACTTAGCGCATCAGCCATGACATTCCCCTTGCCTGGGGTGTAGGTAATCCCTAATTCGTAATCTGAGATCAACTCCAACCAACGTCTTTGTCTAAGGTTCAGATCTGGTTGGGTGAAGATATACTTGAGACTCTGGTGGTCGGTGTAAATCTCGCAACGTTTATCGAGAAGGTAATGTCACCATGTCTTAAGTGCATAGACTACGGCTGCAAGCTCTAAATCATGTGTATGATAATTCTCCACATGTGGATGCAATAATTCTCCACATGTGGATGCAACTGTCGAGATGCATAGGCAATCACATGGCGATCTTGCATAAGAACGCAACCTAGTCCCTGTCGTGAGGCGTCGCAGTAGATAACAAAGTTTTAGTGAAATCCAGTGGCACAAGTATGGGAGCGGAAGTCAGGCATATTTTTAGTTCCTGAAAACTGTGCTCACACTGTGGGGACCACTCAAACCTTTTAACTTTCTTGAGAAGTTTCGTGAGAGGTTTGGCCACTTTAGAGAAGTTCTCAACAAAGCGGCGACAATAACTGGCTAGACCAAGGAAACTCCTAACTTGCTTAACTATTTCAGGCGGAGTCCAATCAAGAACGGCCTGAACTCTCTCTGAATTGACGGCAATGCCCTTACCAGATATCACGTGGCCTAGGTAGGTCACTTCTGGCAACCAAAATTCGCACTTGGAAAACTTGGCATAAAGGCAGTGCTCTCTGAGTTTTTATAACACAAGTCTAAGATGTCCGGCATGCTCTTTCTTCGAGTAAATAATAATATCATTGAGGTAAACCACGACAAACTTATCTAAGTACTCCATGAAAATCGAGTTCATCAAGCGAGAGAGTGTAGCTGGAGCATTGGTTAGACCAAAAGACATGACAGTGTACTCGTACTGACCATAACGAGTGATGAAAGCCGTCTTAGGAATGTACCCATTTCTGATCTTGATTTGGTGGTAGCCTAAACTCAAATCCATCTTTGAAAAGACTGAGGATCCAGCAAGCTGATCATACAGGTCGTTGATCCTGGGGAGCGGATACTTGTTCTTTATCGTGACCAAATTAACGGGACGATAATCTACAACCATTGGGTCCGTACCATCCTTCTTCTTGACGAAGAGGACAGGGCAAGTCCAGGGAGAAGAACTAGGACGGATGAAACCCTCTTGCAAGGATTCATCGAGTGATTTCTTAAGCTCAGCTAGTTCTAAGGGTGCCATCTTGTAAGGTCTCCTAGAGATTGGAGCGGTTCCTGGGATAAGATCTATGACAAACCCTACATCTCTGTTAGGTGGAATACCTGGTAGTTCCTCTGGAAATACATACGGAAAGTCACGTACTATTGGGATATCTTCAAGGTCTGGAAGAGGGCTGGCATTAAGGGAATAGAGCTAACGCTTTGCAACTCTAGTGGAGACAGTGATTATCTTGCCAGATGGGTGTGTAAGCTGAACAGACCTTGTGTAACAATCAATCTTGGCATAATGAGCTTTCATCCAGTCCATACCCAAGATGATGTTAATATCTGTAGACTTGAGGGCTATAAGTGATGCAAGGAATAAAAGTCTGTCAACAAGAATTTCATTACGATGGCTTATTCTGGTAGTTTGCCATCTAGACCCTGGAGTTTGGATTTCAAGTGGAGTTGGCATATCACAAAATGACATGTCGTGCAAGCGAGCATAGCCTTCAGAGATGAAGGAGTGAGATGCTCCGGTATCAAACAGAACCGAAGCTGGATGACAGTTGACAAGGAGTGTACCCAGAATGACATCCAGATCATCATGAGCGTCTTTGGTTGAGACGTGATGCACACATCCACGTTCAGTGGGAGATGACTTGACACTAATCATCTTGGGTGATGGCTTACCATGGCCAACAGACTTCTCAGGCTAGGGTGGAGCATAGTTGGTTTGAGAGCAGTCACATGCATAGTGTCCTCGCTCTCCGCATGTGAAGCAAGTCCCTAAAGTAGGACGTGGACCCGCATTGACAAGCGGCCTACCAGTAGGCCTGGGTGGAGCATGTAACTGAACTGGGTGAGGCACCACATAAGAGGGCCTCGGTGAATAACTGGGTGGAAGAGCGGAGTTCGGAACCCAAATCCGGCGCTTCTGAGAACTAGAACCGAAGGGAGAACCCAAATCACGGGTGTGCTTACGAGACTCCTCATAAGTGAGTTGAGCTGTCTCTGCATTAATGGCCTTGTTCACAAGAGCCTAGAATGTATTGCAATGATGCAAGTGGAGATCACGATGCAACTTGGGGTTGAGACCCTTCTAGAACCTAGCCTGCTTCTTGGCATTTGTGGACACTTCTTCTGTAGCATAGCGAGCAAGGTTCTCAAACTCTCTACTGTAAGCATCAACAGCCATCTTATCCTGGGTGAAACTATAGAACTCTTCTCTCTTGCGGTCAATGAGAGCCAGAGGGATGTGATGATCGTGAAAAGCCTCAGTGAAATCTCTCCAGGTGGTTATCTGGCTAGCTGGAAGCATAGCCTCACAGTTCTGCCACCAAAGACTAGCAGGACCTTCCAGATGATAAGTAGCATAGGTGACCTTGTCACCTTCAGCTACGTTCGTAGAACACAGCTTGTGTGTGATACTACGGAGCCAGTCATCTGCATCGAGTGGTTCAATGGAATGATGGAAGGTAGGTGGTTTCAGACCAATGAAATCATAGATGGTCGTTGACTCTTTGCACTGATGGGAGGTGTTCTCCTCAATACGTGCTAACAAGTGGTTAGTCTCATGCTTGTTCTTCTCCATCTCTAACATGAACTCTGCCAACGAAGACTGGTCGGGAGGATCCTCATCCCTACCATCTCCGTGGTTCCGACTACGAGCAACAGAACTTCGGTTAACCGGCAACATCCTGAAGAATGAAACCAAGGAAAACAAGGATGGATTCAGCACCAACTATAGGATGCAGAAGGTATTACAAGAAATTAGTATCTCTCGAACTCCTAGGACAATTCCGGCAGCATAACGGCAGTAAAATGCTCAAAATGAGACATTCTGCAAAAGACGGGGTAACACCAAACTCAACATCCACAGTCAAGGTTCTGAGATATTACTAAACAGGCTACACCGGAGGTACTCGAACTGGGATATGACTCAGATCAACCAATCCTAAGAGACTACGGAGTAGTAGCACGTGATCCTGATAGACAGAAGAGAAAGCCTAGTTCCTTAACCCCGTAGGAAAGATAGGATGACTCAGATTAGAAGGCATGAGGTATAAGGACTAAAAAGAGCTTTACGTTTCCTTCCACAATCAATTCCCCTATATAGCTAAAGAATTTCTAGGCTCAACTTCGACCAGGTAGGCTTGGTAATCCAACAGGTAGTCAGGCTCTGATACCAAAGCTGTCAGGACCCCGATTCTAAGTCACACCGATCTAGCCTGTAACACCTCATATCACTTTGCGGCCTCACGCACGGTATCCCCACGGGTGTCTCCTTACCATGGCCCGGGACCGTTTGCGCCTTTTGGCTCACGTATATGATAGTGTCGCTAGCATCCATTTGACAGAGAATCCGGGCCGACATGACTAGTCGTGAACCCTAAGTGGCACTAACCTACGGGGACAGGCATACATGAGTCAACATCGAGCATGTCAGTCATTAGCGTGCGAATCCGGGCTGTAGCACTGGGCTAACAGGACTCTGGTGAACCGGGCTATAGTAGGCTAGGCAGGACTCCAGATGTCACCGCATGACATTTCCCCGAAGGGACAGACACAGGAACAAAGTGAATCACATGCCGACCAGTCTATGTGTTCTGGAGCAGTAGTGCTGGGCTAGCAGGACTCCGGTGAACCGGGTTGTAGCAGACTACCATGGCTCAGTGGAAGCACTAGACTACATTTCCCCATAAGAGATGCTACCAAGGATAAACAACTAGGTTGTCGGATCCCACACATAGCAATACACGTCACACATACGCATAGCATGCAAGTATGTGTTGTACAACATGGCATCACAACATAACTCAAACTCATATAGATAAAGGCCCAGAAGAGCCGCATAGCATTAAATACAAACAGGGGTCACATGACCCATCATTCAGAGCATACAAGCAACGGAAGCATTACATGTCTGCGTACAGACAACTACAAAAGAAAAAGGACGAGAATCCTGACTATCTACAAGTCCCTCCCAAGGGTACAAGATCGTAGCTAAGGTAACAAGCTACTCATCGAAGTCCAAGTGGTACTACTAGTGAGAGAGATGTCTCACGTGCAAAACATAAATAAAGCAAATGTGAGTACAGAGGTACTCAGCAAGACTTATATCAGATCCTATCATACATGCGTTTGTATCAAGAAGGTAATGTGGGGTTTAGTTGCAGCAAGCCAGCTTTGACTCAGTGGCTATCCTGTTCTATGACAACGAGAAACTTCTTTGAGGTGAGGCAGCGCACACGAGTCCACTAATCACCATATCAATACACCACTATGGATTCAGCCTCGTCTCCTTACGAGAAGGCCATCATAGCACTCACACTTGTCTTGAGCATTTTAGAGTATCCACTTTAAGTTGTCTATGTACCACGTAAGCATCCAAGAAGTCCATAACCGAGGACACGGCTATTCGAATAGATCATGATAACCCTGCAGGGGTGTACTTCTTCACACACGCTCTCACCACTTATCACCATATACACGTCATGTATCTCGGCAACCTTCAAGCGGAAGCCTGGCGAGGGTGTCGGCCACAACCTGAGTAACCACTCAAGACTATAGTCCAGGTTTATCGCCTATTTGGGTTCCATCCGCAAGGAGATCCGGCCGGGGTTTCGCTCACGGCCCCAAACGATGTGTACAGGGTTCCCGAGCCCACCATCCGGGTGCCACTCAGTACACTGGGCCACGTGTGCCTAGTCTGTCCCAAGTCCACCCTGCCGGGTGCCACTCGGTAGAAAAATAGCACTACCTATAAACACCAGAAACTATTTGCAACTCCTGGACAGAGATCAAGTTGGCTAATAAGTCGAGAGGGGTCGAGTTACCGGAACCCATTGTGTGGTAGTAGCTAGTCCTTAGACAACATACACAGAACTCAGTTCTTAGGGACGGTTCCAGTGAGACAACCCACCATGTACTCCTACATGGCCTCTCACCGCTACCTTTACCAAATCTTGTTCACACACTTAACTCTCAGCATCAGAACATAGCACTGTACTCCAATTCATTTACAATGAATCAGACCTGACATACTCTAAGCAATAGCAGGCAAAGCATGGTAGGAACACAACATGGCTCAATCAACTCCTACACATGCTAGTGGGTTTTAACTATTTACCGTGGCAATGACAGGTCATGCAGAGGAATGGGTTCAACTACCGCAGCATAAGTAGCAGTTGAATCGTTGTTGTCCTAATGCAATAAATGAGAGCAGGAGCGAGAGAATAGGATCGTATCGGAATGAACAAGAGGGTTTGCTTGCTTGGTAGATCAATAGGGGCACTGCTCCACTGACAGGTACTCTGGATCGGTCTCCGGAGCAGGACCTATCGAGAAGGAACGGTGTCAAAAATCAAACACAAGCATATGCAACAATATGATACATGAACATGGCATGAGTATGTGATGTTGTTTGAGTTAATGCATCTAGCATTTATTTGGTTGAAGTCCATTTGAGCCAAGGGTTCAAATGCAACTCCAAATTAAGCTCTTAAATATGCCATTTATATGTTTTCATATATACAACATGTATAGGTTGGTTTCTCATGGATGAAAATGGTACAGATGGATAGATTGAATATTTCTGATAATTTTAAATATATAAATTATTTGAATCCGAGATACGGCTGAATTTCTATGGATTTTTGAAGTTTATAACATTTTCTGGATTTTCCTGATTTATTTTAAATCCAGAAAACCATTACTACGTCAGCATGATAGCAGCATTGCGTCAGCAAGTCAAAGGTGGCTGACCAGGTCAAACATGACGTGTGGGGTCCACACGTCAGTGTCATAGTGTTAAACGGAGGTTTTTTTACTAATCTAATTACAATTAGTGGCGCTGGGCCCATTGTCAGTGTCTCAGGGGTTTGGTTAGGTGGTGATTAGCCTTAAGCTAATCACCTGGTAGGTCGGGCCCGCATGTCAGGCCGGCGAGGTCGTCGCCGGCGACCTCGGGATGCGGCAGCGTCCGTGTTACAGGCCACGGGCGCGGCGGCTAAGGGCATCGGGGCGTAGCCCGGGCTCTCGCGCATCCAGGGGAGGCGACGGAAGGGTGTTGGGTGGACGGAGCTCGCCGGATTGGAGCTCGCAGTGGCGGCCGGAGCACGGCTCCGAGCGGGAAGTGGCTGCTGGGCACGACAGGAGCTGCGAGTGGTGGTGTTGGCCGTCTGGGAGGCTGCTGAGCGCGGTGGTAGGTGCGGGTGCGGGCTGCAGTGGCTCTGGCCACGACGGGGCGATACGATGGCGGCGCAACCGCTCGGGTCCGGCGGCTAGCGTGGCTACGACACGAAATTGAGCGCGGGGATAGAGGGGAAACGGAGGAGAGCTCATGGGGAGACCGTAGACGTCGTCAGCGAGCTCGGGGAGGGTCGAACGCGAGCGGAACAGCGACGGCGATCTCCGGCGGACAGTGATGAAGATGATGGCGATGGAGGCGCTCCAGGGGCATTCAGCGACACGTGGCTTGACGGAGAGGACGAGGACGACGGCACGGAGCATCTGGGCACGAAACAAGGGTGAGGCCATGACGGTGGGCGCGGCAACGGCAAGCGGTGGCGACGGAGCCATTCGGGGGGGTGAGCGAGAGAGGTCCAGGGGAGGGGATGAGCATGGGGGAGAGTGGGGGAGGGTCGAGGGGAGTGCGTGTCGCCCTCGGGTGCCTCCAGCGGCGAGCAGGGAAGCAGGAGGTGGCCGGCGTGTGCTCGCGCGCGGCGGCCACGCGCGCGCTGTCCTTCTGTCAAAGGCGGAAGAAGACCGGGGAGCCCCTGGTGGGCCGGGCCACTTCTGCCAGGTAAGGCCCAGGTGAGGTGCACAGGTAAGTTTCTCCCTTTTTTCTATTTTGTTTCTGTTTCCTATTTTCTGTCATTTGTTTTGACTTAGTAATAATACTAAATCATTTTATTTAATTCTGTCAAATTTTGCAGGGACCTAAGGGATTAATCCAAAGCCCCTCACCAAAATTCAGAATCTGTGGACATATATTATATATATAGCAAATATATATCCAAAGCAAATAATTACTGGATTAATTCCAAATGCCCAAAATAAATACTTATGAGCTCTTAAAAATATTGATTTGATTTTTATCTCTGTCCAATATTTTCAAAGAGCAACATGAGCATTTAAATGGAATTTAAACATGATGCAAACATGAAGGCTAGCCTAGATCATACCAGAACTAGGGATGTGACATCCTGTTCAACCACCCCTCCACGGGCTACTGTTCATCCTGCCCTCCACCGTCTACTGTTCATCCTTCCCTCCATGGGTGGTCCTATTCATCCAGCCCTCCACGGGGTCCTTTTCATCCAGCCCCAACCAGCTCGATTGATCGGGGTCCTGTTCATCCAGAGGCAACACCACGGGGTCCTGTTCATCCACCCCCATCGGGAACTATTCATCCAACCCCCCCCCCCAACGCTCACTGTTTATCCAAAGGCAGCATCGATCGGCTTCAGTTAGCAGCAGTAGCGAAGGAATCGCTCGATCGGGTTCAATTAACAGCCATCGATCGATCGCTTGGGTTTAGTAACACGTAGCCTGGAATGCAATCGCTCGGGTTCAGTTAGAGCCCAACGCCTCGCTCGGGTTTAGTTAGATCCAATGCCTCACACACACGCGCATACGTGTACGAGAGAAACACGCATCGCTCGGCACCCAACCTCCCACCGTAACCGGGAACTCCCCGAAATTTTCCTCCCCCTCGCTTCTACCATGGTTTTTTCTGTCATGGACGGCCCAAAGAATGTCATGCAGCTGTGTCTCCGGCCCGCCCAGGATGAAAAGCCAATTTTTTGTCATGATTTTTTGTCATAGAAATAGGAGCCCACCACATCTATAATGATACCGAGTTTTGTCACAATTATCGTCATAGAACTGTCATATGTATGACAGAAAAAAAATTCGTTTGGCCCAAAATGTCACGGATGTGTCTTTTTTTGTAGTGAACTAAGCTCCCGAGTGAGAGGGTTGCTCTTCACTCGGAGTGTTTTTGAAACTTAGGCGAATACGATATCGCAGCTAAGCCCCTGAATGAGAGGGTTGCTCTTCACTTGGAGTATTTTTGTAACTTAGGAGAATCAGGTTCGCGGCTATGCCCCCGAGTGAGAGGGTTTCTCTTCACTGAGAGTGTTTTTGAAACATAGGCGAATACAGGATCGTAGCTAAGCCTCAGAGTGAGAGGGTTTCTCTTCACTCAGAGTGTTTTTGTAACTTAGACGAATCGAGTTTGCGGCTAAGCCCCCAAGTGAGAGGGTTGCTCTTCATGCAGAGTGTTTTTAGAAGTTAGGCGAATCGGATTCGCGGCTAAGCCCCCGAGTGAGAGTGTTGCTCTTCAGTCGGAGTGTTTTTGGAACTTAGACGAATCGGATTCGCGGCTAAGCCACCCACTGGGGGATTTGAACACACATGCTTATGTGAAAACAATAATTTAAGATACTGCAAAGATCATGTCTTTGATATGCAAACTGAAGGATTCTTATTACAAAATGTCGATCTGAGTGTTTAGGTATAAAATCGGCAGAGCAGGTCCGCATTCCACGAGCGTGGCTCGTCTTCTTTCTTGGCTACGTTGAAGAGGTGAGACGCCCCATTGTGGAGCACCTTGGTGATGATGAAGGGTCCTTCCCTGGCCGGAGCGAGCTTGTGAGGTTGCTTCTGGTGCACTCAGAGCACAAGGTCTCCTTCCTGAAACGCTCGACCTCTGAGATTTCAGGGATTGAATCGATGCAGGTCTTGTTAATAGATGGTCGACCGGATCAAAGCCATATCTCATTCTTCTTCTAGGAGATCAACTGCATCCTTACACGGCTGTTCTGCTTCGGCTTCAGAGAAGATTTCCACTCGGGGAGCATTGTGCAGCAAATCACTCGGAAGCACAACTTCAACGCCATATACCATGAAGAAAGGGTTTCGATCAGTCGACCGGTTAGGAGTTGTTCTCAATCCCCACAAGACATACGGCAACTCAGTCACCCAAGCTCCAGCCGCATGCTTGAGGTCGCGCATCAATCGAGGTTTCAACCCTTGTAGGATCAAGCCATTCGTGCTTTCTGCCTGCCCATTCGACTGTGGGTGCGCAACGGATGCGTAATCAACCCGAGTGCCTTGGGAAGCACAGAATGCTCTGAACTCATCATAATAAAAGTTGGAGCCGTTATCTGTGATAATGTTGTGAGGGACTCCATATCTATAGTGCAACATATTTGTGGCACTGCCATTTAGGTCATATTGGTGTAAAACGCATGAAGAAACTCCATGCAGATGGGCTTTTGGAATCACTTGATTATGAATCATTTGATACTTGTGAACCATGCCTCATGGGCAAGATGACTAAAACTCCGTTCTCCGAAATAATGGAGCGAGCTAATGACTTATTGGAAATAATACATAGGATACACTAAGGAAACATTTGGGTACACCTTCTACCACATATCCGATGGCAAGATCTTTGTTGCCGAGAATGGAACCTTTGTAGAGAAGGAGTTTCTCTCAAAATAAGTGAGTGGGAGGAAAGTAGAACTTGATGAGGTAATTGTACCTTCTCTCGAATTGGAAAGTAGCACATCAGTGAAATCCGTTCCCATGATGCCTACACCAATTAGAGAGGAAGCTAATGATGATGATCATGAAACTTCAGATCAAGTTACTACTAGACCTCATAGGTCGAATAGAGCACGTTCCGCACCAAAGTGGTACGGTAATCCTGTCCTGGAAGTCATGTTATTAGACCATGGCGGGCCTACAAACTATGAAGAAGCTATGATGAGCCCAGATTCCGACAAATGGCTTGAGGCCATGAAATCTGAGCTAGGATCCATGTATGAGAACAAAGTGTGGACATGGGTGGACATTTCGAATGATCAGCAAGCCATTGAGAATAAATGGATCTTCAAGAGGAAGAGGGACACTGATGATAGTGTTACTATCTACAAAGCTTGACTTGTCGTAAAAGGTTTTCGACAAGTTCAAGGAGATGACTACGATGAGACTTTCTCACTCGTAGCGATGCTTAAGTCCGTCTGAATCATGTTAGCAATTGCCGCATTTTATGAAATCTGGCAAATGGATGTCAAAACTGCATTCCTTAATGGATTTCTTCAAGAAGAGTTGTATATGATGCAACCAGAAGGTTTTGTCGATCCTAAAGGTGCTAACAAAGTGTGCAAATTCCAGCGATCCATCTATGGACTGGTGAGCATCTCGGAGTTGGAATATACGCTTTGATAAGGTGATCAAAGCATATGGTTTTATACAGACTTATGGTGAAGCCTGTATTTACAAGAAAGTGAGTGGGAGCTCTATAGCATTTCTGATATTATTTGTGGATGACATATTGTTGATTGGAAATGATGTAGAATTTCTAGATAGCATAAAAGGATATTTGAATAAGAATTTTTCAATGAAAGACCTCAGTGAAGCTCCTTACATATTGTGCATCAAGATCTATAGAGATAGATCAAGACGCTTGATAAGACTTTCAATGAGTACATACCTTGAAAATATTTTAAAGGAGTTCAAAATGGATCAGTCAAAGAAGGAGTTCTTGCCTGTATTGTAAGGTGTGAAGTTGAGTAAAGATTCAAAACCCAACCACCGCAGAAGATAAAGAAAGAATGAAAGTCATTCCCTATGCCTTAGCCATAGGTTCTATAAAGTATGCCATGCTGTGTACCAAACCTGTTGAGTACCTTGCCATTAGTTTGGAAAGAGGGTACAATAGTGATCCAGGAGTAGATCACTAGACATCGGTCAAAATTATCCTTAGAGGACTAAGAAAATATTTCTCGGTTATGGAGGTGATAAAGAGTTCGTCGTAAAGAGTTACATTGATGCAAGCTTTGACACTGATCTGGATGACTCTAAGTCTCGATCTGGATACATATTGAAAGTGGGAGGAATTTGCTAGAGTAGCTCCATGCAGAGCATTGTAGACATAGAAATTTGCAAAATATACACAGATCTGAATGTGACCGACCCGTTACTAAGCCTCTCTCACAAGCAAAACATGATCACACCTTAGTACTCTTTGGGTGTTAATCACATGGCGATGTGAACTAGATTATTGACTCTAGTAAACTCTTTGGGTGTTAGTCACATGGCGATGTGAACTATGGGTGTTAATCACATAGCGATGTGATCTAGATTATTGACTCTAGTGCAAGTGGGAGACTGAAGGAAATATGCCCTGGAGGCGATAATAAAGTTGTTATTGTATATTTCCTTATTCATGACAAATGTTCATTATTCATGCTTGAATTGTATTAACCAGAAACTTGATACATGTGTGGATACATAGACAAAACACTGTGTCCCTAGTACGCCTCTACTAGATTAGCTCGTTAATCAAAGATGGTTAAGTTTACTAACCATAGACATGTGTTGTCATTTGATGAACGGGATCACATCATTAGGAAAATGATGTGATGGACAAGACCCATATGTTAGCTTAGCATATTGATCATTCAGTTTTATTGCTATTGCTTTCTTCATGTCAAATACATATTCCTTCGACTATGAGATTATGCAACTCCCGGATACCGGAGGAATACCTTGTGTGCTATCAAACGTCACAACGTAACTGGGTGATTATAAAGATTCTCTATAGGTATCTCCAAAGGTGTTTGTTGGATTGGCATAGATCGAGATTAGGATTTGTCACTCCGAGTGTCGGAGAGGTATCTCTGGGCCCTCTCGGTAAAGCACATCATAAGAAGCCTTGCTAGCAAAGTAGCTAATGAGTTAGTTATAGGATGATGTATTATGGAACAAGTAAAGAGACTTGCCGGTAACGATATTGAACTAGGTATGTGGATACCGACAATCAAATCGCAGGCAAGTAACATACTGATGGACAAAGGGAATAACGTATGTTGTCATAACGGTTCAACCGATAAGGATCTTCGTAGAATATGTAGGAGCCAATATGTGCATCCAGGTTCCGCTATTGGTTATTGACCAGAGATGTGTCTCCGTCATGTCTACATAGTTCTCGAACCCATAGGGTCCGCACGCTTAATGTTTGATGATGATTTAATATTATATGAGTTATATGATTTGGTGATCGAATGTTGTTCGGAGTCCCAGATGAGATCACGGACATGAAGAGGAGTCTCGAAATGGTCGTGAGGTAAATATTGATATATAGGACGATGGTATTCGGACACCGGAAGTGTTCCAGAGGGTATCAGGTACTTATCATGTCACCGAAAGGTGTTTCGGATACCCCCAGCAATCCTATGGGCATATGGGCCTTGTGAAGGAACACACTAGCCCACAAGGGGCTGGTGCGCCCTATAAGGCTATAGGAGGAGGAGAAGGAAAGGGGGGAAGGGCAAGGAAAGTGTGGATTAGGATTCCCACTTCCTTCCCTCACCTCCCTCTTTCCTTCCCCTTCATCCATACATGGAAGGGGGGCACAGGGCAAGGCAGGGCCCCTAGGGGGCGGCGGCCAATCCTAGGGTGCCCCTAGCTGCCTCTCCTCCCATCCCACCTGGGGAGGGGCGCCTCACAAGCACGCAACATCAACATCAATTGTTAGCCGTGTGCGGCGCCCCCCTCCACAATTTACAACCCCGGTCATATTCTCGCGGTGCTTAGGCAAAGCCCTGCGCGGATCACTTCACCATCACCGTCACCATGCCATTATGTTGACGGAACTCATTTACTTCCTCGACACCTTGTTGGATCAAGAAGGCGAGGTACGTCATTGCGCTGAACGTGTGCAGAACTCGGAGGTGCCGTATGTTTGGTGCTTGATCGGTTGGAACTAGAAGTCTGACTACATCAACCACGTTGTCAAATGCTTCCGCTTTTGGTCTACGAGGGTACGTAGGCACACTCTCCCCCTCTCATTGCTATGCATCTCCTAGATAGATCTTGTGTGAGCATAGGAATTTTTTTGAAATTGCATGCTACGTTTCCCAACATATTTTTGGTAGACCTTTCTTGAACACTGTTAATGCTAAAATAGATTGTGAGAAAGAAATTGTTAGTGTAAGTACTTCTCCAAATTTTGTAGACAACCCCATGATAAAGAATTGCCTAGTAAATATGAAATTATTGGTCTTGATTCTATTGCCGTGCCTCCTACTGATCCTTTAGAACAATATTTCCTAGACCATGAAAATGATATGTTCATGAATGAAAGAAATGAATTGGACGAGATTTTCTTTAAACAAATGCCTGCTTTGAAGCACAATTTTCCTATCGATACTCTTGGAGATCCTCTACCACCCAAAAGTGATCCTGTGTTTGAGCTTAAACAATTATGTGATACTTTGAAATTTGCTTATCTTGATGAGAAGAAGATATACCCTTTTACTATTAGTGCTAACCTTTCAAAGCATGAAGAATTTTTTTATTGAAAACTCTGAGGAAGCATTGTGCTACTATTGGATATACTCTTGATGATCTTAAGGGCATTAGTCCCACTCTATGTCAACACAAAATAATTATGGAACCTGATGCTAAACCAGTCGTTGATCACCAGCGATGGTTGAATCCTAAGATGAAAGAGGTGGTAAGAAATGAAATATTAAAGCTTCTAGAAGCAGGTATAATCAATCATATTGCTGATAGTGAATGGGTAAGTCCCGTTCACTGTGTCCCTAAGAAGGGAGGTATTACTATTGTTCCTAATGATAAAAATGAATTAATACCACAAAGAATTTTCACGAGTTATAGAATGGTAATTGATTTTAGAAAATTAAACAAAGCTACTAGGAAAGATCATTTGCCTCTACCTTTTATTGACCAAATGCTAGAAAGACTATCAAAACATACACATTTCTCCTTCCTAGATGATTACTCTCATTTTTCTCAAATACATGTGTCACAAGAGGATCAAGAAAAACCTTCTTTTGCATGCCCTTTTGGTACTTTTGCTTATAGACATATGCCTTTTGGTTTATGAAATGCACCTGCTACCTTTCAAAGATGTAAGACTCCTATATTCTCTGACTTTTGTGAAAATATTGTTGAGGTTTTCGTGGATGATTTCTCCGTATATGGAACTTCTTTTGATGATTGTTTAAGCAACCTTGATCAAGTTTTGCATAGATGTGAAGAAACTAATCTTGTCATGAATTGGGAGAAGTGCCACTTTATGCTTAATGAAGATATTGCTTGGAGCATAAAATCTTCGAAAGAGGTATTGAAGTTTATAAAGCTAAAGTTGATGCTATTGAAAAAATGACGTGTCCTAAAGATATCAAAGGTATAAGAAGCTTTCTTGGTCATGCTGGTTTCTATAGGAGATTTATTAAAGACTTCTCTAAAATTTCTAGGCCTCTTACTAATATCTTGCAAAAAGATGTTCCATTCGTTTTTGATGATGATTGTGTAGAAGCATTTGAAATACTTAAGAAAGCTTTAATTTCTGCACATATTGTTCAACCACCTGATTGGAACCTACCCTTTTCAAATTATGTGTGATGCTAGTGATTATGTTGTTGGTGATGTTCTAGGACAAATAATTGATAAGAAATTAAATGTTATCCATTATGCTAGTAAAACTCTAAACAGTGCTCAAAGAAATTATGCTACTACTGAAAAAGAATTTTTAGAAGTTGTATTTTCTTGTGATAAGTTCAGATCTTATATTGTTGATTACAAAGTTACTATTCACATGGATCATGCTGCTATTAAATATCTTATGGGAAAGAAAGATGCTAAATCTAGACTCATTAGGTGGGTTCTCTTGCTACAAGAATTTGATTTAGATATTATTGATAGAAAGGGAACTGAGAACCCCGTAGCAGAAAACTTGTCTAGGTTAGAAAATATTCTTGATGACCCACTACCTATTGATGATAGCTTTCCTGATGAAAAGTTAGCTATTATAAATGCTTCTCATAGTACTCCATGGTATGCATACTATGCTAGTTATATTTTTGCTAAATTTATACCACCTAGTTTTACATACCAACAAAAGAAAATGTTTTTCTATGATTTAAGACATTACTTTTGGGATGACCCACACCTTTATAAAGAAGGAGTAGATGGTGTTATTAGACGTTGTGTACCTGAGCATGAACAGGAACATATCCTATGCAAGTGTCACTCCGAGGCCTACGGAGGACACCATGCTACAGATAGAACTGCACATAAGGTATTACAATCTGGTTTTTATTGGCCTACTCTTTTCAAGAATGCTCATAAGTTTGTCTTGTCTTGTGATGAATGTCAAATAATTGGTAATATTAGTAGATGAAAGGAAATGCCTATGAATTATTCACTTGTTACTGAACCATTTGATGTTTGGAGTCTTGATTATATGGGTCCTTTTCCATCCTGTAATGGGTATACTCATATTTTAGTTGCTGCTGATTATGTTACTAACTAGGTAGAAGCTATTCCATGTAGTAGTGCTGATCACAACACTTATATTAAAATACTTAAAGAAGTTATTTTTCGAGGTTTGGGGTCCCTAGATCTTTAATGGCTGATGGTCGTTCATACTTTATTCATGGTGCCTTCCGTAAATTGCTTTCTAAGTATGATGTTAACAATAGAATTGCATCTCCTTATCATCCTCAGTCTAGTGGTCAAGTAGAATTAAGTAATAGAGAAATAAAATTGATCTTGCAAAATACTATTAATAGATCTACGAAGAATTGGTCTCAAAAACTTGATGATGCATTATGGGCTTATAGAACAACTTATAAGAACCCTATGGGTATGTCTCCATATAAATGGTTTATGGAAAAGCATGTCACTTACCTCTTAAAGTAGAACGTAAATCTTATTGGGCAATTAAAGATCTCAACTATGATTTCAAACTTGGTCAAAAAATGGCATGACAAAAGTATACAAAAGCGTGAATTCAATGTAGGTGACCATGTCTTGCTATACAATTCTCGTTTAAGATTTTTTGCAGGAAAAATTCTCTCTAAATGGGAAGGGCCTTACATAATCGAAGAAGTTTATCGATCCAGTGCCCTCAAGATCAACAACACCGAGGGAAATAACCCAAAGGTGGTAAATAGACAAAGGATCAAACATTATATCTCGGGTACTCCCATAAATGTAGAAACCAATATTATTAATACCATAACACCGGAGGAGTACATAAGGGAGACCTACCAGAATGCTCCGGGCCCCCAAAAAGGAATAGGTATGTGATACGGTAAGTAATCCGACTCCAAAACTTTCCCAAAAGAAATTTTACTCCGTTTTGGAATATTTAAAAATTTAGGAAAATATAAAGTAGTCTGAATAGTGCACAAGGACACGCCTCCCGGGCTTGTGGCCACCTCGTGTGCCCTTCGGACTCCGTTTTCTCGTAGAATACTTGTTTTGCATAGTAAAAATCCATTATATAACTCCCGAAGGTTTTGACCACTCTATCACGGCAATATCCTCTATTCTTGTTTTGAGTTGTTTCCGTGACAGATCTAGATCGCCATGACGTCTCCAAGCGCCCCCAAGGACCAGTTCTTCAAGAGGGTCATCAACCCTTACCTTGCGTAGGTGCTGCAACACCCTCAAACCATTGAGATGCGTGAGGGGGTGCTTCACATCCGCGATGTTGAAGGGCCAAGGAGGACCAGAAGCGTGGAGTCCAGGCTCGAAAGCGGTGGAGCAAGAGGTGTTCAAGTGCAAAGGGATGGTGGAGCGCGGACTCAACGCCAATCAGTCCATGATCACGGATTTTACCCGTGGCCACAACCTGGAAGCTAGTGAGATTAGGAAGGCCATCTTCAAGATTCATGAGAAAATCGAGCATCTCCAAGCCTAGATCTTTGACCTGCAGAACTAGAACCGTGAGTATGAAATATAGATTTAAGAGGATGAGTTTGGCTGCAGATTTGAGGATTTCGGAGACTCATCCATCTTTCTATGATGGTGAACCTATGCCTCGGAAGATGGAGGACAAGCCCACAACACCATCAACTCCGTCATCACCACCTCTGAAGAAGGAAATTTGAGTGCATGGGTATGGGCACACCCTTGGCTTGTGCCAAGCTTGGGGGAGGTGCCCCGATATCGTATCGCCATCACATCTTCACCTTTATTGTCTTTTTTAGTTCGATCCTTTTGGTTATATCTTGGTTTAGTAGAATAAAGTTTTTCTTTAGTATGATCCAGTTTTGAGTTTTACTTTGTGTTCCCTCTATGTAATCGAGTCTGAGAGTTATATAATAAAGATTAGTTTTGAGTTGAGGGCTTAGCCTTCTTGCTTTGTGATGTGTGCTAGAACTACGTCGGTATTTCCCCAAAGAGGAAGGGATGATGCAGCACAGCGACGGTAGGTATTTCCCTCAGTTATGAGACCAAGGTTATCGAACCAGTAGGAGAACCAAGCAACACTATGTAAAGAACACCTGCACACAAATAACAAATACTCGCAACCCGAAGTGTTGAAGGGGTTGTCAATCCCTTTTGGGTAACGACGCCATAAATTGGCAAATGGACGTGAGAGAGTTGTAAATATTGATAGATCGAATGCCAAATAAAATAAATTGCATCAAGGTATTTTTGTATTTTTGGTTTAATAGATCTGAAAATAAAAGCAAAGGAAAATAGATCACAAAGGCAAATATATTAAGGAAGAGACCTAGGGGCCGTAGTTTTCACTAGTGGATTCTATCGAGAAAAATAACAAATGGTGGGTGAACAAATTACTGTTGGACAATTGATAGAACTTCAAATAATCATGACGATATCTAGGCAATGATCATTATATAGGCATCACGTCCCCGTTTACTATATTGCTATTAATGCCATTGAAAAAACAATTCATACAAGACACAAGAGAGTCATGTCCCCTTTTACTATATTGCTATAAATGCCATTGAATAACCTACAAGAAAAATGTAAAAAAATTAGGAGAACAAGATTACCCTGTACAGTACCACATCAATTCGCACTTCCCTCAACAACAACAAAAAACAAATCAATTCCCACCACAAGAAAGAGTCATGTCCCTTTTTATATGATTACAAATGCCAGGTTCTCGAATTTCAATTTTTGAATCCACGTTATGTTGAATTCGAATATATCATTAGGTGACCTTGTGATTTATAATGGATGTAGTCCTACATTTTGATCTTCCATCATATATGAACATTTACTGCAGTCTATGAACATATATATTGTCATCTACCATATGGAATAAATTTGAATAAATTTTCCTTATTTGAATACGATTGTTGTCAAGTTATACCATCACTTAAATATTATCTTGATGAAAAAACATGCATATAGCAGTAATCATCTTTCACTATGAACTACATGTATCATATGATCTCAAATTCAAATATTTGTATCCATTTTATGCTGAATTCAAATCACAGTACATTGGTCTAGGTAGCGAGATGTTCGGGATAATCTAAACCCTGTTTTCATATGTATAATTTTTGGCTGAATTGGGACAAGTTTTAGTATAAGCTTCTTGTAAAACCTGAGATTCTCTCAACAAGCCTCGCGGTTCCGAGAGGGAACGTGTCACCTTTCTGTGCAAAACGATATACGCTGCCTCCCCCTGATTTTCTTTACATAGGCAACATAGAACTATATGAGTGTCTTGTTAAATTTCGGAATTATTCCCGGTTCGTTAGGCCTTTTTTATACACTAGCAAAACATGCCCGTGCGTTGCAACGGGAGGAAAAAAACATCTTTCATACACACATCCGGCAACATCATCAACAAAAAATATTCTTAAGAGAAATCTTTATCGACACAATTTCAAACAATATGAAAATCAACTTTAAGCCTCTCGTTTACATAAAACTCGTATCAACAGTTTAATGTGCATCATCGTACAGGGGTTGGTTGTGCACTATGCAAAACAAAGATGATTATGTACTTGTTTTAACCTTTAGGATATGGTAGTTGATAGGAATCAACATCCCCTATAGTGCCAATAATAGATTATGTGAGAGAATCAAACTGTCATATCTACTAAATTTGAATAGGGTAGAAAGCATATATAATAGACATTTATTAAATGCCCCACATAGAGAAGATATTAATTAAGTTTGCATTTTGTTAAAATTTGGAATTATTCCGGGTTCGTTTGGCCTTTTTATATATTAGTTGAGTTTCCAAACATTTAATGTGCATAATTCAAATTTGAACTACAAGCACATGCTCCGGTACACAAAAGTTGGTTGAAAAATCACATGTCTGTCCATGGGTGAATTTCTAGGTCCCATGCAAGAAATGAGAATGAAATTCAAACATCTAGGCATCGTGACTCGACCGAGAACATTGAGAAACTTGGTTTTCAAATTCCTGTAAATCCAAATCCCGCCTGGAAATCATGAAACTTGGCATGGTGTCATGTCATGGCACTAATATGTGGTGGTAAAAAACTTGGCCGAATTGGAACAAGTTTTGGTATAAGCTTCTTGAAAAATGGAGCTTCTCTCAAGAAGACTCGTGGTTCTGAGAGGGAACGTGTCACCTTTGTGTGCGAAGCGATATACGCTGCACCCCGATCTTCTTTACAGAGGAAACATAAAACTATATGAGTGTCATGTCAAATTTTGGGATTAGTATGGGTTCGTTTGGCCTTTTTATACATTAATTGAGTTTCTGGTCATCTAATGTGCATAATTCAATTTTGAACTACAAGCACATGCTCCAGTGCACCAAAGTTAGTTGAAAAATAACATGTGTGTCCTTGGGCGAATTTCTAGGTCCCATGCAAGAAATGGGAATGAAATTAAAACATCTGGGCATCGTGGCTCGGCCGAGAACATTGAGAAACTTGGTTTTAAAACTCTTGTAAATCCAAAACATGCCTGAAAATCATGAAACTTGGCATGGTGTCATGTCATGGTACTAACATGCTGTGGTAAAAAAATTGGCCGAATTGGAACAAATTTTGGTATAAGCTTCTTGCAAACCATAGCTTCTCTCAACAATGCTCGTGGTTCTGAGAGGGAACGTGTCACCTTTGTGTATGAAACGATATACGCTGCCCCCCTTTGATTTTCTTTATAGAGGCAACATAGAACTATATTAGTGTCGTGTTAAATTTTGGAATTATTTCGGGTTCGTTTGGCCTTTTTTATACATTAATAGAGTTTCTGGTAATTTAATGTGCATAACTCAAATTTGGACTACAAGAACATGCTCGAATGCACCAAAGTTGGTTGAAAGATCACATGTGTGTCCTCGGGTAAATTTCTAGGTCCCATGCAAGAAATAGGAATGAAATTCAAACATCTGGGCGTCGTGGCTCGGCCGGAAACATTGAGAAACTTGGTTTTTCAATTCTTGTAAATCCAAAACACGCATGAAAATAATGAAACTTGGCTTGGTGTCATGACATGGCACTAACATGTTGTGGTAATTTTGCTGTCTGATTTGCGAACGCACACATATTAACAATCAACAAAGTCATTTTGGAACAAGTGTTGTCATGTTACAATCGGAAACACAAGTATTGTTGAAACCGTGGGAGCTCTACTTACCATTTACATACCGCCACACGTCCCCTTTTTTATTAGCTAGGAGGCGCCATGCAGGGTAGCTATTTGAGTATGGGAGGCATGCAATCAGACCCCTGTGCGGGCTTATCGGGAGGAGAGCTCTTTGACCTCCATCTGCTGCCCACCTCTCGCCCAAGGTCTCCATTAATGGCGCCTGAGCACCTGTTTAATGGTGTAGCTATGTTTCACTCGACTGAGATTTAAGAGAGAGAAAAGAAAATTTTGCACTGATCTTGATGTAAGATCCAACGGACCTATATAGCATCTATTGCGACTTATAGCAAGACTGGTGAATATATAAGGACGACGAGAATGCATAATAATTGTCTTACATAATTTGGATGATAATTAAAAAAGCCACATGCGGCTACGCCCGAAATACACAAGGGCAAAAGAAGAAGGAAGACGCATACAACGATCTGGCTCGCAGATCTCTACTTTCTTGATGCGCTACAGGTCGAGGAGACTAGTTCTCGTGGCGAGTGGAGATGATCTCTTTCATAAGTTTCATGTCCTTAACACGCTGCTTGGCAGCATCCAAAGATTCCTTCACCAGCCTTTCACGCTCGATGCGGAGCATGGCATTCCCGTCCATAAGTTTCTTGATGATGACGCATGTCCTCTTCAACAAGGCAGCAGTCTCCTCCGCCTTCTTCGCCCTTCCGGCCCAGAGCTTCTCATTGCCCTCCTGTAGTTGCCGGATGACATCCGTAGCCTATTCAAATGAGGCTTTCATGTCGTCCTACTACCTCGCCAGCCGGAGATCTAATCCATCTGGCTGTGGACAATCGCATGCATGCGCCCGTAAGAGTCGTCGCCTGCCTGCAAGACATTTTCCCAGGCTGGCGTGGCGCAGCGGGACATCTCAGCTGCATTCACGGCACGGTAGTACATCTCTGCTACTTCCACGGCGCGGCAAGACCAATCTGCTGCATCGATGGTGCGGTGGGACCTCCGGGCTGCTTCGGCGGCGCGGCGGGACCTCTGCTGCTACTTCTACGCGGCGGGACATGTCGACTGCTTTCGTGGCAAGGCGGTACATCTCTCGTGCTTCCACTTCCATGCTCGCCTCTCCCTAGTGGTAATCTCTCGACCTAGAACTCACACTGGCCATGGCAGATGCAAGGGAAGGATGTTGAATGACTTGTTTGTTTTTGTGGATGAGGAGTCGAGGAGGAATGTGCAGTCATCTTGGCATAGTAGTATTTATAACCGAGTATTAATACGCTCCTATGTGGGAAACCGTTTAGGTTATGATTGGTGTTAATAGGTTTGTAATTAAATATAGCGTGGTAGTAATTTGGAATGTGACGAGACACAAGCTCAAAATTTATTGATGGTTCTAGTTTTGAAGTGCGGCACTATTCCCGGATGGCGTAACTTGGGCACGTGTTCTCGGCGGTGGTGTAGCATATGCCATGGTACTTCTTTTTCTACTGCCGTGTATGTGCAATAACTGGCCCCGTCGGATACGTATCTTAAGGTTATTGGGGCGTTCGACAGGAATAGCCTCGTGGCGAGCTATAGACTAGTCTTGTTTTCACATGCATTACATGGACACATATCATATCTCTCCCTCTTTCCCACGCACACACCAATTTCTTGGGACTTCTCACACGCACCATATCTAGCTCCCTAGGTTGATGCCACCCACATACACTTGTACTCTGAGTTTAGTACGTTATACAGGAAGAGAAGAGGTGCGCACACGCACTCGTCCTATCTCACACATGCATCTGTAGCTATGAATTGTAGTGTTATCAACCATCCGATTGGCTCTATCACAGGTTTCCCGTTCCTCCTTGGCCTTGAGATTGAGAAGTTTAAAACGCAGAGTCTAAGCTGGAGGCGCAAGGTTTTGGTTAATATGTGGGCCGCACACAGTGCCAACACAACACGAGCTTCTTCTGCCTAGTGCGCAGTCGGGTGAGTTGTCCAAGTATAGACACAACCAAGCCCTCCTTGGTATCTCAGCCTCGACTTATGCGCAGAGAAATTAGGATCGGAGGGAGTACTACTACTTTGATGTGTCACGTCAACTCACACAAGTATGCAACACTTCCTGAACAAACAAGCATATAAGCTGTTATACTTCTTACCCGAAGGATCTTTATATCCAACAGACACAAAATATCTGTTCAACTATTGGAAATTACTTTAACTGTTGATCTGATGTCAAAGTAATTGCTGCATCGCCACCAAACCCCACCATCTCTTAAGCTAAAGTAGACCAAGCTAACCCCTATATTAGCGTATTACCATGATAAACAGAAGGCACTGTAGAATCATTTAGGAGGTGAGCTTGTCAATCTGAATGTGGCGGGACACCGTCCTCGACAACCCAGCCCCGACTAGCAGCTTGGGCGGAACTGTGAAGATGGTCAGCTCCTGCACGGCGACGTCGCTAGGATCCTTGCTGCTTATCACCTCCATTTCCACCTTGATGGCGTCGGTCCTTCCTTTGGACTCCCCTGGCGTCCATTCACACAGCTTGGCCATGTAGTGCAGAAGTGGGGACGCCCCCGCTCTGATGCAGATGACCGACATGGTGATAGGAGCGCCTTTGTCGAGCATGCCGCTGACCAAGAAAAACTCATGGTCGTCCTCCTCCGCAAATAGCAAGAGCCATGGCTCCAACAGTGGCACTTGCAGCTAGAGCACCTTGCTGTACCAGATCCTGTGCATGGGCATGGGCTGCACGGTGCTGATGTGGTGGGAGAGCGCCGGCGGTGGGCCTTCGTAGTCGCAGACGGGCACGGGGCATTTGTAGAGCGCGAGAAGACACACGCTCTGGTGATCGATGAGCTTGTGGTAAGTGACGTAGAGCCCACAGCCTTCGTGTGGGCACTCCACCCTGATCGAGGAGAGGACGGCGTCCACTGCTGTGTTCCGCATGTTGAAGCCACCGCTGCTTGCACTTCTAGCACTGCCACTAGTTCCCGGGGTTCTCGCCACGGCAGTCCGTGCAGGCCAGGTGCCCTCCCTTGCACTGCACAAATCAATCGAATAACACATCAATCAAGAAACCTGCACCTTTCTCGATCAGCCGAACGGACGAGGTGTATACGAACCTCATCACTGGAGGCTTCAAGGGGCGGAGCACAAGGGGTAGTGGAGCAAGGTGAGATCCATAGAGACCATAGAGAGCTCCATCATCGGGTCCTGTTTCGTCGGTATGATCTCGTCCTCCTCGTGCACAACCATCTCTCGCTTTAGGGCCGATGCATTACAAAGCTTTACCGTCACATATTCATACTACTTCAAGGTGCATTAAATCAACACATGCAAGTATCAAAAGGAAAGTCATGGCATGCATGCATGCATTGTAATTAATGCATCGATAAACGCAAATTATTGAAATATATCGAGTGCACTGCTTTGATGTGTCATGTCAACTCGTACAACAATGAGAAGTTTGATTACAATGCCCTCTCTCTCGCCCATCAGCATTGTGGCTCATAGGACTAGGAGAAGCTTTCGCTACACGCTCTCCTCCCGCACGCGGATGACATGCAGCAGTTCATTCGGTGTCAGATGGCCAGAAGCATACTGTAGTACTCCACTGCAGTGGTACCATCATTGTTTGACTTCCCGAAGAGGCGAAGAGCCAAGCGCAAGTCGGACGCTCGTGTGGTAGTTTCATGTGTAGAGTAGTCTAGGATAGCGTGTACCATGCCTCTACGCTTAAAACCATTGGGGTCGGCTCCATGCTATCAGGCCGTCTCAAAGCATTTTTGTGATTAAAATAATCTTCTAGCCCTACCTGTCATACTGGTGATTGTAGTTTGCATGCTCATCTGGTCAAGACAGGAATATATATTTTAATTTGTGGTAGGGTAAATGTTAGAGGTTGCTGCAAATATATTGTACAATGCGGGTATTTTAGCCAAGTTTAGAAGCAAGCATGTGGGGCCAGTGCTATAATGTGTCGTGTCAACTCGTACAATGAGGAGAAGCTTGATATTACTACTACACACCTTCTCCCTCGCCCATGCACGCGGTGGCTCACAGACGAGGACATGCTTTTGCTTACTACAACAAGCTATCCCCCCCGCACGCGGTGGAAGAACATGCAATAGTTGATTCGATACTGTAGAAGTAGTAACATCATTGTTCGTCTTCTTGAAGAGGCAAAGAGCCAAGCAACCCGAACGTGGCAATTGCGAACGCTTGTGTGGCAGTCTTTGTGTAGGGGCGGGGCGTGGTGCGGAGCCTTGGAGCACGCATATAGCAAGGCTCTTGCATGAGAAAAAATAGCTATGTAAGCAAGCTATAAGTCCACTATTGTAGTACTTGCCAGTATAGCCCTGTAAACCGGAAAGGAGTATTTGCCTTTCTAGGGATTTCAACAAGTGACTATACCCTAAATGAGTACATATGGAGCAAAATGAGAGAATCTACACCGTAAATAAATATGTAGTTCTCTCATTTTCCTCTCCGCCTTGGTCGCGGTGCACAATATTGAGGGCCTCTTTGATTCACAGGATTTTGAAAATGTAGGAATAGGAAAAGTATAGGATTAGAGTGGCATGTCTACTTGAATCCTATAGGTTTAGCAAAGAGTGTTTGATGCCACATGAAAAACAAAGGTATTGTAAAAAGGGGTTGGAGTGGATGTTAGCTTTCCTATTAAATGTAGTACAAAAGATTCCATAGGATAAATTCCTATGGGATCCAATCCTATGATCAAAGGGCCGACATAGGAAATATTCCTAAGGATTTCAATCCTCCAAAAACCCTAAAGAATTCCATTGAATCAAAGGAGCCCTGAGTATACTACTACTGCCTAGTCTCTTTTTGACACGCATTTACGTTGATACGACTTGAGTGCCAATGACGCAGAGGGTAGCGATTCCCGAAATGTTGAACGGTCAATGATGCCTCCACATTCAATTAGCATGCAGAGGTACGAGTAAGTAATTGGAGAAGCAGAATGGAGCCAGCATGATGTGAATGCAACGCAGTTTGGACTCTCATATAAAGGCTCCCCACCACTCCAATCTATCTACTCCTAGTCTCTGTGCAACACTGCTCACTCCAGTCCAAGACCAAGTGACCAGAAGCCACAAGCACCTATGGAGGCAATGGACGCGAGCGGCAGTCGGCTATGCCAGATCATCCAAGACGCCGACATGCGGCCCCGCACCACACAGTGTTTCCAGACGGTGCTGGCGACCGCCGGTGTCATAGCCCTCGCCAACGCCGGCTTCACTTCTCGCATGGACGACATGATGGTCCACTCCATCCACGAGTTCACCGCCATCAAGAAGCACGCGGATGACCTTGTCGTACTGCTCCAGCCCACGTGCCCAGGCTCCTCATTGCCTTGCACCCTCATCGGCCTCCATGGTGATGAATCCTTTCAAGCCCTGGTGGCCCTGTAGGTGCCGGAGGTCGCGACAAAGAATGTGCACCTCGAGGCCTCACTCACCGCACAACACCTCGCCATGCAAGAAACCGTCGACCTGCACATCGACGTCTATGAGGAAATCGTCTACATAGGCCACTACAAGGCCAGCAAGGACAGAAAGACGTTGGCCTTCTTCCAGCGCTTGGAATTTTTGCACGCCATTGTTCAGAAGCACGTCAACCTGGCCACGAAAGCCGCTGCTACTTAGCCGCCGTTCGGTGGGCTGGTGCCCTGAGTCGAGGAGGTGGAAGTCGTTGATGGATGCATCTTTTTTCTTGCCTCCTGTAACCAGCACTGCATCGCCTCGTGGCCTTAATGTTTTATTAGTAGTATATGGCATTTTTATTCCAGTCGTAATGTTTTCACTGTGAGGTGGGGCTGTAGTTGAGCAAACCGACCATCGGCAAATCCCCACCCCGCCCACCGCGCGTCGGCTGAGTTTAGAATTGGAAGAGAAACAAGGGAGAAGAGATACTTGTAGCACAGACGCTGTTGTCAGATGCGACTCGTGTTGATAGAATAGAAGTACCGAGCACTCGTACCTCTTTTTTAAGGGAAAAAGTAGTCGTACATCTAGTACCACTAGTTGGGTGCGTGCGACCTATACCTATCATCACTTTACATCTCCTTTTCCAACCGCACCTATGCATCATAGTACATATTTTTTCATGCATTTATCCTCCTATATGTACTCCTAGGCTATTTCCATGTGCTCCCTTTCACCGACATGTGGGACATAGAGCATCTGGGTCGTAGTGCATGCACGCACTGGTACGCGTCGGTCCTAAACAAACGGTTTTTAACCTCTTTCCGCGACAGCATTCGGAACCATCGCCAAGTGAGTGTGGGAGATAGGGGGGTCCTTCCCGCACGACCCAGAAACCATTGGGGATATGCCCTCCTGGCACACACGCTCGGCAAAATGAGGTCGTGTGCGACCGGCAAGCACTCAAATACAGAAATATGTACAGTAGTGCTAAAAATACAATTATACATGCGAAATCATTTCCGGTCGTAAGTACATCCCACACACTCAGTCACCACTAAACGTTTCCGTTCGTATCTACATCCTACACAGTCACTACAAGGAAAAAGTTTGTGCAAGGTGGCGCCACGCAAACGGTTTTGAAGAGAATGTCGTGTGTGATTGTTCATTGATCGAACACGGTTTATTCATAAAAACTGTGTGCTTTGCCTGAGGTCATCGCCCACGGTGTTTTCTCATCAACCGTTTGCAATAGGAAAACCCAACTAGCAAGCTAATTGGCCAATTAGCGGGCTAATTGCCCTATTATTAATAATCCATTTACTAATCTAATTCCCATTCATATTAAGCACATAATATATTCCGTTTCCATATTAAGGAAGTAGGATTTCATAATTGAAATACATCGGAGTACAACATGATATAGCTTCAGCACTCAGCAGCACCAGTACCAAGTTTCACATGCAACACCTAGAACGTTTCGAAATTAGCATCATAGACGGTACATAGAGAGATGCATGTCATCTATAAAACTGCTAAAGCGAAAGGCGAATATTGAGCCTTCATTCATGTTGAAGGTCTTTGCAACTTTTGGCCAGTGCCGATGGATGATTGACCGTCCATCCTTCGACCTCTTCAGGAACACTTCAATATTGAACCGTGGGTGTTGTATGAAAACTTTCCTTGCCTCCTGACCACAGAGGTGGTTTGAGTGGTAATCATCAGTGAACCCTAAAAACAAGGATGTGCATAAATATCACCTCTATATTGGAAATGGGGCAAAGGAATAAAAAAAGGCAAGTTATAATAGGTAGTACCATCTTGTAAACCTCTGTGCTTCCCATTGTATCCCTGCAACACATGTAATGTAGTTAGTCATCAGGTTAAGTAAGGGGTCACATGCTATCAATAAAATATGTTGATGAAAAATAAGCACATTGCAGATTCATCAGATTAATTCAAGCCACGTGGAAAATCCATTTATCCAAACCAAGCATGATTTAGAACTAGGAAATATAGCACTTGTATATGTTTCTCATGTATTAAGTGCAGCCAAATTCTATTTATTACTCACATGGTATACAATAACAAAATGCAGACACATGAATTGAACATCGCATTGCAGAATTGAACCAAGCAGTTAACTAAACACCACAACAAATGAACCAAACGTTAACTGAGCACCACATTCCACAATATAAGATACTCCTAATAGAAGATCAGATAGTTAACCAAACCAAGCATTCTTAACAACTTGGAAATATGGCAATTATATTTGTTTCTCATGTATTTAGTATAGCCAAATTTGATTTATTCCTCACATGGTATACAATAACAGAATGCAGCCACAACAATTGAACATCGCATTGCAGAATTGAACCAAGCAGTTAACTAAACACCACAACAAATGAACCAAACGTTAACTGAGCACCACATTGCACAATAAAACATACTCCTAATAGAAGATCAGCCAGTTAACCAAACCAAGCATGCTTAACATCTCGGAAATATAGCAATTGTATTTGTTTCTCACGTATTTAGTACAGCCAAATTTGATTTATTCCTCACATGGTATACAATAACAGAATGTACCACAACAATTGAACATTGCATTGCAGAATTGAACCAAGCAGTTAACTAAACACCATAACAAGTGAACCAAGCCACAACAAGTGAACCAAGCCACAACAAATGAACCGAGCAGTTAACTAAACACCAATTGAACAATATAACATACTCCTAATAGAAGGTTAGATAGTTAATTCAAACCAAGCATGCTTAACAACTTGGAAATATTGCACCTTGAAGAATTGAACATCACATTTATAGAATTGAACTAAGCAGTTAATTGAACACCACATTGCACGGCATATAGAATGTATACATTATAGCATAAGATTTCATGGGAAAAGTAGATAGCACAATTCACTAGAGTTAGTTAATGAAAGGCAGAAGCTAGCAAACTGCACATGGGTCCTTATAGTGAGCTAATAAGACAAGCTACTCCTCATTATAGGAGATATCGATGACGATTGGCTCCTTGGACATGGAAGAGGGCGAGGCCTCCAGATCATGGGTGCCCTCGTTGTAGTGGTGAGTTGCCTGAGCCACTCCAGGCACGAACCTGCTGGCTCTCGAGATGAGGTAAGCACGTGCACGCTGAGAAAGCACCTCGTAGTCTTCATCGAAGGCACCGATGGTGGCCTCGAGAAAACGCCATGAACTATCGTTTAAAGCAGCCGACCGCGTCGTGGCGTCAGCATGCGAGGCATCAACGGTGGCCTCGATGATGAGGTGCTCCTCCAAGATCTGGCGGTCGGCATGAATGGCAGCCATCGCGACCTCATCCGCTCGTGCGGCTGCAATTTGCTTCTCTGCTGCCAAATGCACCTTGAGGTCCTGGCTATACTACGTCCACCATGGCTTAGGCCGGGCGCTTACTTGGTGGAGGGGTCGGGGATTTGGGTGGAAGGTGTCGTGCTCGCGCCGGCGGTCGGGGCATGTGGGATGTGGAAGGATGAGGAGGATGGTGGTCGGGTGTGGATTACCTACCTGGATAGGCGAGGCCGAGCAGTGTGAAGGAGGGTCGCCGGTGAGGAGGTGGCGGCGCTGCAAGCAAGGAGTGAAGGTTTCAACTTGGAAAGGAAGGCCGAAATAGGGGAAATGTGGCTTTTGGTAAGGGGGAGGGGGCGGGGTGGTAGATATTTGCCCGAAAGCCAAAAATTTGGAATCGCTTCGGCCGAAAAACTGGCGTGCAAAGTGTCATCAGAGAAGGTCCCTTATTCAGACACGGTCCGAAGATATTTTGTGCCGCATCTCACACGGTTGGTTATAATAAACTATGTGGGATCTACTTTATTTTTCGTCTTGATTTCAATTACATAATGGGGTCACAGCGGCCATGGACGGTGTTTAAATTGCTAGACCTTTTATCTGCAGTGATCATGCAACTATATATGGGTCATAAAAGATTTGGAATTATTCAAGGTTCATTCTGACATTTTATGCATTAAGTGAGTTTTCAATGCATTTATGTGCATAATTCAAATTTGAACTACATGCACATGCTCCAGTGCATATAAATTCTTTGAAAAATCAAATCTTTGTCCTTGGGTGCATGCTTAGGTCCCATGCAAGAAATGGGAATGAATTCCAAACACCAGGGCACCATTGATTGCCGGCAAAACATTGAGATGCCTGGTTTTTAAATTCTAGTAAATCCAAAACTCATCTGAAATTCATAAAACTTGGCATGATATCATGGAGTGGCATCAACATGCCGTGGTAATTTTTTTGGCCCATTTGGGGTAGGTTTGGGTATATGCTTCTCACAAACCAGAGCTTCTCACAACAAGCATGATGGTTTCGGTAGGGAATGCTCCACCTTTGTGCACGAAACGATATCCATTGCCTCTTATTGCTTTCAAATTTTTTCTCGTGTCAACATACAACAACAGGAGTGTTGTGTCATTTTCTGTGATTTTCGGGGTTCATTTGGACATTTTTATGCATTAACTGAGTTTTCAATGCATTTATGTGCATAATTCAAATTTGAACTACATACACATGCTCCAGTGCATATAAATTGGTTGAAAAATCAAATCTGTGTCCTTGGGTGCATGCAAGAAATGGGAATGAATTTCAAACACTAGGGCACCGTTGAATGCCGGCAAAACGTTGAGATACTTTGTTTTTAAATTCTACTAAATCTAAAACTCATCTGAAATTCATGAAACTTGGCATGCTATCATGGAAGGGCACCCGAGATGCTGTGGTATCTTTTGTGTCCATTTTGAGAGGAGGCGCACTCGAATAATGACAGGCAACAAAGGCATTTTGAAAAAAATAGCTACCACTTTAATATCTCAAACATTTGTATAATTCAAACCGTGTGCGTTCGGTTAACCATTCATGTGACGCCATGTGTCTTGGTTTTAATGGCTATAGGAGGTGCCGTGTGGACAGCTGCTTGACTGAACGGGAGGTGTGCGAGCGTAGTCCAGTGCGTAGGCTCACCGGGAAGCGTACAAGCTACTGAACACAGGATCTGTGCATCTGTTCATGCAAACGGTTCAGATTACGGTATGCAAATTAAAGCCAGACTGCAGCGCTAAGCCAAGAGACACTGCGATTTGTCAAAATATGCAGCTAAAAATCAATAGCACTATCTATTTTTTGCAACTAAAATTCAATAATTAAGCATAGATTTCATTCATACTAGAGATTAAGTAGTCGTTCTCATCGGGAAGCGAGACAGCCTTGGACCGCCGCCCGGCTCGCTCCCACTGGTCAATATTAATGGCACCGCCGAGCGGCCGCACCCCGCACCCTCGCCACACACACAATATGGGGACAGAGGATTCTGTCCCTGACAACGAGGTGGAGAATGAGGCTGCCAACAAGCGGAGGCGGGTCGAGAAAGAACAACAAGAGACTCCAGCAGGCCTAGACTTCATCAAAAACCTCCTCGATGATATGTTGATAGTCATCATATCCCTCCCCCCAATCAAATATTGGGCGAGGACAGCCGCCCTTTCCCGACAATGGCGCACCCTATGGCTCTGCACCCCTTTCGACCTCCTCGACGCCCACAAGCTCTGCCATGGCTATCGCCAAAGTTTGAATGCGTTCTCCCAGATCCTTGGCAGTCATGATGGCCTAATCAAAGGCCTTATCGCAAGTTCCATTCCAATGGAAAGGACCGAGCCAAGCTTGACGAGTGGTTCTGATCCCGCGCCATAGATCAGCTCGAGAAGCTAAGTTATAATGATGGGCATATGCGCTTGCTGCCAACATCCCCGCTCTGCTTCGCGCCCACGCTGCACCTTGCCAAGTTCATGAACTGCCATCCCCCCTTAATGATGCGCCCGCTCTTTTTCTACCACGACGGAAGCACCTCGAGCTCGTTGTCGTCCGCATCCCAAAGGATGACATGGAGTGTGAGGGAGTCCTGGATTAGGGGGTCTCCGGACAGCCGGACTATATCCTTTCTCCGGACTGTTGGACTAAGAAGATACAAGATTGAAGACTTCGTCTGGTGTCGGGATGGGACTCTACTTGGCGTGGAAGGCAAGCTAGGCAATACGGATATGTATATCTCCTCCTTTGTAACCGACATTATGTAACCCTAGCCTCCTCAAGTGTCAATATAAACCAGAGGGTTTTGGTCCATAGGAGAACATACAATCATACCATAGGCTAGCTTCTAGGGTTTAGCCTCTCCGATCTCGTGGTAGATCAACTCTTGTACTACTCATACTATCAAGAATAAACAAGCAGGACGTAGGGTTTTACCTCCAACAAGAGGGCCCAAACCTGGGTAAAACATCATGTCCCCTGCCTCCTGTTACCATCCGCCTTAGACGCACAGTTCGGGACCCCCTACCCGAGATCCGCCGGTTTTGACACTGACATTGGTGCTTTCATTGAGAGTTCCTCTGTGTCGTCACCGTTAGGCTTGATGGCTCCTCCGATCATCGATAGCGATGCAGTCTAGGGTGAGACTTTTCTCCCTGGACAGATCTTTGTATTCGGCGGCTTCGCACTGGGGGCCAACTCGCTTGGCCATCTGGAGCAGATCGAGAGTTACGCCCCTGGCCACCAGGTCAGTTTTGGAAGCTTAAACTACACGACCGACATCCGCGGAGACTTGATCTTCGATGGACTCGAGCCCCTACCGAGTGCGTCGCATGGTCATGATGAGCATGATTTAGCTCTACCATCGGACATTGTTCCGGAAACTGCACCGACAACCGCTCCGACCCTCGATTCGGAGCCAATTGCGCCATCCATGGATGGGTGGATAGACCCCGCCACGGAGGCCGTATTCTCAGTGGCGATCGAGCCGAGTATCGACCTTACCCTTCACGAGAGCCATGATGCCAAACTGCCGGATCATTCCCCGGCCACGGACTCCGAACCGCCTGTGCCCGTGCCTATCGAATCCAACTGGGCGCCGATCATGGAGTTTACCTCCACGGATATCTTCCAGCACTCACCCTTCGGCAACATACCGAACTCATTAAGGTCCCTCTCCTTGTCATGAGAGTCCTGGACGAACTATGTCCGGCAGGATTGGGATGCGGATGATGAAGGAATTCGCCGCCCACCCACCACCCACTTAGTAGCGACTATCGACGATTTGACCGACATGCTCGACTTCGACTCCGAAGACATCGACGGCATGGACGACGATGCAGGAGGCGAACAAGAACCACTGCCCACAGGGCACTGGACAGCCACCTCGTCATAAGACATATATATGGTGGACACACCCAAAGAAGGCAATGGCGAGGGGACAACGGAGGATGACCCCTCCAAGATGCAACCCAAGCGCCGATGTCAGCGGCGCCGCTCTAAGTCCCGCCAAGGCGAAAGCGGTGATACCGGCACAAGAATAATAGCACTCCGGACAGTGCCGAAGACAACAACAATCCCCTCCAGCAAGATTTAGAGTAGGAGGATGGAGAAGCCAGCCCTCCTCGTGCACAACCATCTCTCTCTTTAGGGCCGATGCATTACAAAGCTTTACCGTCACATATTCATACTACTTGAAGGTGCATTAAATCAACACATGCAAGTATCAAAAGGAAAGTCATGGCATGCATGCGTTGTAATTAATGCATCGATAAACGCAAATTGTTGAAATATATCGAGTGCACTGCTTTGATGTGTCACGTCAACTCGTACAACAACGAGAAGTTTGATTACAATGCCCTCTCTCTCGCCCATCAGCATTGTGGCTCATAGGACTAGGAGAAGCTTTTGCTACACGCTCTCCTCCCGCACGCGGTTGACATGCAGCAGTTCATTCAGTGTCAGATGGCCAGAAGCATACTGTAGTACTCCACTGCAGTGGTACCATCATTGTTTGACTTCCCGAAGAGGCGAAGAGCCAAGCGCAACTCGGACGCTCATGTGGTAGTTTCATGTGTAGAGTAGTCTAGGATAGCGTGTACCGTGCCTCCAAGCTTAAAACCATTGGGGTCGGCTCCATGCTATGAGGCTGTCTCAAAGCATTTTTTTGATTAAAATAATCTTCTAGCCCTACCTGTCATACTGGTGATTGTTGTTTGCACGCTCATCTGGTCAAGACAGGAATATATATTTTAATTTGTGGTAGGGTAAATGTTAGAGGTTGCTGCAAATATATTGTACAATGCGGGTATTTCAGCCATGTTTAGAGGCAAGCATGTGGGGCCAGTGCTATGATGTGTCGTGTCAACTGGTACAATGAGGAGAAGCTTGATATTACTACTACACACCTTCTCCCTCGCCCATGCGCGCGGTGGCTCACAGACGAGGACATGCTTTTGCTTACTACAACAAGCTATCCCTCCCGCACGCGGTGGAAGAACATGCAACAGTTGATTCGATACTTTATAAGTAGTAACACCATCGTTCGTCTTCTTGAAGAGGCAAATAGCCAAGCAACCCGAACATGGCAGTTGCGAACGCTTGCGTGGTAGTCTTTGTGTAGGGGCGTGGTGCGGAGCCTTAGAGCACGCATATAGCAAGGCTCTTGCATGAGAAAAAATAGCTATGTAAGCAAGCTATAAGTCCACTATTGTAGTACTTGCCAGTATAGCCCTGTAAACCGGAAAGGAGTATTTGCCTTTCTAGACATTTCAACAAGTGACTATACCCTAAATGAGTACATATGGAGCAAAATGAGAGAATCTACACCATAAATAAATATGTAGTTCTCTCATTTTCCTCTCCGCCTTGGTCGCGGTGCACAATATTGAGGGCCTCTTTGATTCACAGGATTTTGAAAATGTAGGAATAGGAAAAGTATAGGATTGGAGTGGCATGTCAACTTGAATCCTATAGGTTTAGCAAAGAGTGTTTGATGCCACATGAAAAACAAAGGTATTGTAAAAAGAGGTTGGAGTGGATGTTAGCTTTCCTATGAAATGTAGTACAAAAGATTCCATAGGATAAATTCCTATGGGATCCAATGCTATGATCAAAGGGCCAACATAGGAAAAATTCCTAAGGATTTCAATCCTCCAAAAACCCTAAAGAATTCCTTTGAATCAAAGGAGCCCTGAGTATACTACTACTGACTAGTCTCTTTTTGACACGCGTTTACATTGATACGACTTGAATGCCAATGACGTAGAGGGTAGCGATTCCCGAAATGTTGAACAGTCAATGATGCCTCCACATTCAATTAGCATGCAGAGGTACGAGTAAGTAATTGGAGAAGCAGAATGGAGCCAGCACGATGTGAATGCAACGCAGTTTGGACTCTCATATAAAGGCTCCCCACCACTCCGATCTATCTACTCCTAGTCTCTGTGCAACACTGCTCACTCCAGTCCAAAGACCAAGTGACCAAAAGCCACACGCACCTATGGAGGCGATGGACGTGAGCGGCAGTCGGCAATGCCAGATCATCCAAGACGCTGGCATGCTGCCCCGCACGACACAGCGTGTCCAGACGGTGCTGGTGACCGCCGGTGTCGTAGCCCTCGCCAACGCTGTCTTAACCTCTCGCATGGACGACATGATGGTCCACTCCATCCACAAGTTCACCGCCGTCAAGAAGCACGCGGATGACCTTGTCGTACTGCTCCAGCCCACGCGCCCAGGCTCTTCATTGCCTGCCACCCTCATCGGCCTCCATGGTGACGAACCCTTTCAAGCCCTGGTGGCCCTGTAGGTGCCGGAGGTCGCGACAAAGAATGTGCACCTCGAGGCCTCGCTCACCGCGCAGCGCCTCGCCATGCAAGAAACCGTCGACCTGCACATCCACGTCTACGAGGAAATCGTCTGCATAGGCCACTACAACGCCAGCAAGGACAGAAAGACGTTGGCCTTCTTCCAGTGCCTGGAATCTTTGGACGCCATTGTTCAGAAGCACGTCAACCTGGCCATGAAAGCCACTGCTACTTAGCCGCCGTAAGGTGGACTAGCGCGCTGAGTCGAGGAGGTGGAAGTCGTTGATGGATGCATCTTTTTTCTTGCCTCCTGTAACCAGCACTGCATCGCCTCGTGGCCTTAATGTTTTATTAGTAGTATATGGCATTTTTATTCCAGGCGTAATGTTTTCACTGTGAGGTGGGGCTGCAGTTGAGCAAACCGACCATCGGAAAATCCCCACCCCGCCCACCGCGCGTTGGCTGAGTTTAGAATTGGAAGAGAAACGAGGGAGAAGAGATACTTGTAGCACAGATGCTGTTGTCAGATGCGACTCGTGTTGATAGAATAGAAGTACTGAGCACTCATACCTCTTTTATAAGGGAAAAAGTAGTCATACATCTAGTACCACTAGTTGGGTGCGTGCGACCTATACCTATCATCACTTTACGTCTCCTTTTCCAACTCCAGGTATGCATCATAGTACATATTTTTTTCATGCATTTATCCTCCTATATGTACTCCTAGGCTATTTCCACGTGCTCCGTTTCGCCGACATGTGGGACATAGAGCATCTGGGTCGTAGTGCATGCACGCACTGGTACGCGTCGGTCCTAAACAAACAGTTTTTAACCCCTTTCCACGACGGCATTCGGAACCATCGCCAAGTGAGTGTGGGAGATAGGAGGTCCTTCCCACACGACCCATAAACCATTGGGGATATGCCCTCCTAGCACACACGCTCGGCAAAATGAGGTCGTGTGTGACCGGCGAGCACTCAAATACAGAAATACGCATAGTAGTGCTAAAAGTTACAATTATACATGCGAAATCATTTCCAGTCGTAAGTACATCCCACACACTCAGTCACCACTAAATATTTCCATTCGTATATACATCCCACACAGTCACTACAAGAAAAAAGTTTGTGCAAGGTGGCGTCATGCAAACAGTTTTGAAGAGAATGTCGTGTGTGATTGTTCATTGATCCAACATGGTTTATTCCTAAAAACTGTGTGCTTTGCCTGAGGTCATCGCCCACAGTGTTTTCTCATTAACCGTTTGCAATAGGAAAACCCAACTAGCAAGCTAATTGGCCAATTAGCGGGCTAATTGCCCTATTATTAATAATCCATTTACTAATCTAATTCCCATTCATATTAGGCACATAATATATTCCATTTCCATATTAAGGAAGTAGGATTTCATAATTGAAATACATCGGAGTACAACATGATATAGCTTCAGCACTCACCTACCCCATTACACAACTGCACTAGCAGCAAGTTTCACATGCAACATCTAGAACGTTTCAAAATTAACATTATAGACGGTACATAGAGAGATGCATCTCATCTGGAAAACTACTGAAGCGAAAGGCGAATATTGAGCCTTCATTCATGTTGAAGGTCTTTGCAACTTTTGGCCAGTGCCGATGGATGATTGACCGTCCATCCTTCGACCTCTTCAGGAACACTTCAATATTGAACCGTGGGTGTTGTATGAAAACTTTCCTTGCCTCCTGACCACAGAGGTGGTTTGAGAGGTAATCATTAGTGAACCCTAAAAACAAGGATGTGCATAAATATCATCTCTATATTGGAAATGGGGCAAAGGAATAAAAAAGGCAAGGTATAATAGTTAGTACCATCTTGTAAACCTCTGTGCTTCTCATTGTTTCCCTGCAACACATATAAGGTAGTTAGTCATCAGGTTAAGTAAGGGTTCGCATGCTATCAGTAAAATATGTTGATGAAAAATAAGCACATTGCAGATTCATTAGATTAATTCAAGCCACATGGAAAACCCATTTATCCAAACCAAGCATGATTTAGAACTAGGAAATATAGCACTTGTATATGTTTCTCATGTATTAAGTGCAGCCAAATTCGATTTATTCCTCACATGGTATACAATAACATAATGCAGCCACATCAATTGAACATCGCATTGCAGAATTGAACCAAGCAGTTAACTAAACACCACAACAAATGAACCAAACGTTAACTGAGCACCACATTGCACAATATAAGATACTCCTAATAGAAGATCAGACAGTTAACCAAACCAAGCATTCTTAACAACTTGGAAATATAGCAATTGTATTTGTTTCTCATGTATTTAGTACAGCCAAATTTGATTTATTCCTCACATGGTATACAATAATAGAATGCAGACACAACAATTGAACATCGCATTGTAGAATTGAACCAAGCAGTTAACTAAACACCACAACAAATGAACCAAACGTTAACTGAGCACCACATTGCACAATATAACATACTCCTAATAGAAGATCAGCCAGTTAACCAAACCAAGCATGCTTAAAAACTCGGAAATATAGCAATTGTATTTGTTTCTCACGTATTTAGTACAACCAAATTTGATTTATTCCTCACATGATATACAATAACAGAATGTACCACAACAATTGAACATCGCATTGCAAAATTGATCCAAGCAGTTAACTAAACACCACAACAAGTGAACCAAGCCACAACAAATGAACCAAGCAGTTAACTAAACACCACTTGAACAATATAACATACTCCTAATAGAAGGTCAGATAGTTAACCAAACCAAGCATGCTTAACAACATGGAAATATTGCACCCTGAAGAATTGAACATCACATTTACAGAATTGAACTAAGCAGTTAATTGAACACCACATTGCACGGCATATAGAATGTATACATTATAGCATACGATTTCATGGTAAAAGTAGATAGCACAATTCACTAGAGTTAGTTAATGAAATGCAGTAGCTAGGAAACTGCACATGCGTCCTTATAGTGAGCTAATAAGACAAGCTACTCCTCATTATAGGAGATATCGATGATGATTGGCTCCTTGGACATGGAAGAAGGCGAGGCCTCTGGATCATGGGTGCCCTCATTGTAGTGGTGAGTTGCCTGACCCGCTCCGGGTACCAACCTGCTGGCTCTCGAGATGAGGTAAGCATGTGCATGCTGAGAAAGCACCTCGTAGTCTTCATCAAAGGCACCGATGGTGGCCTCGAGAAAACGCCACGAACTGTCGTTTACAGCAGCCAACCGCGTCGCGGCGTCAGCGTGCGAGGCATCAACGGTGACCTCAATGGTGAGGTGCTCCTCCAAGATCTCGCGGTCGGCATGAATGGCAGCCATCGCGACCTCATCCGCTCGTGCGACTGCAATTTGCTTCTCCGCTGCCAAATGCACCTTGATGTCCTGGCTATACTACGTGCACCTTGGCTTAGGCCGGCGCTTACTTGGTGGAGGGGTCGGGGATTTGGGTGGAAGGTGTCGCGCTCGCGCCGGCGGTCGGGGCATGTGGGATGTGGAAGGAGGAGGAGGATGGGGGTCGGGTGTGGATTACCTACCTGGATAGGCGAGGCCGAGCAGCGTGAAGGAGGGTCGCCGGCGAGGAGGCGGCGGCGCTGCACGCAAGGAGTGAAGGTTTCAACTTGGAAAGGAAGGCAGTAATAGGGGAAATGTGGCTTTTTGTAAGGGGGAGGGGGCGGGGAGGTAGATATTTGCACGAAAGCCAAAAATTTGGAATCACTTCGGTCAAAAAACTGGCGCGCAAAGTGTCATCAGAGAAGGTCCCTTATTCAGACACGGTCTGAAGATATTTTGTGCTGCATCTCACATGGTTGGTTATAATAAACTATGTGGGATCTACTTGATTTTTTGTCTTGATTTGAATTACATAATGGGGTCACAGCGGCCATGGACAGTGTTTGAATTGCTAGACCTTTTATCTGCAGTGATCATGCAACTATATATGTGTCATAAAAGATTTGGAATTATTCAAGGTTCATTTTGACATTTTATGCATTAAGTGAGTTTTCAATGCATTTATGTGCATAATTAAATTTGAACTACATGCACATGCTCCAGTGCATATAAATTCTTTGAAAAATCAAATCTTTGTCCTTGGGTGCATGCTTAGGTGCCATGCAAGAAATGGGAATGAATTTCAAACACCAGGGCACCGTTGATTGCCAGCAAAATATTGAAATGCCTGGTTTTTAAATTCTAGTAAATCCAAAACTCGTCTGAAATTCATAAAACTTGGCATGCTATCATGGAGTGGCATCAACATGCCGTGGTAAATTTTTTGGCCCATTTGGGGTAGGTTTGGGTATATGCTTCTCACAAACCAGAGCTTCTCACAACAAGGATGATGGTTTCGGTAGGGAACGCCCCACCTTTGTGCACGAAATGATATCCATTGCCTCTCATTGGTTTCAAATTTTTTCTCGTGTCAACATACAACAACATGAGTGTTGTGTCATTTTTTTTGATTTTTCAGGGTTCGTTTGGACATTTTTATGCATTAACTGAGTTTTCAATGCATTTATGTGCATAATTCAAATTTGAACTACATACACATGCTCCAGTGCATATAAATTGGTTCAAAAATCAAATATGTGTCCTTGGGTGCATGCAGGAAATGGGAATGAATTTCAAACACCAGGGCACAGTTGATTGCCGGCAAAACATTGAGATACTTTGTTTTTAAATTCTACTAAATCTAAAACTCGTTTGAAATTCATGAAACTTGGCATGCTATCATGGAAGGGCACTCGACATGCTGTGGTATCTTTTGTGTCCATTTTGAGAGGAGGCGCACTCGAATAATGATAGCGAACAAAGGCATTTTGAAAAAAATATAGCTACCACTTTAATATCTCAAACATTTGTATAATTCAAACCGTGTGCGTTCGGTTAACCATTCATGTGACGCTATGTGTCTTGGTTTTAATGGCTATAGGAGGTGCCGTGTGGACAGCTGCTTGACTGAACGGGAGGCGTGCGAGCGTAGTCCAGTTTCCAGGCTCACCGGGAAGCGTACAAGCTATTGAACGCAGGATCTGTGCATCTCTTCAACGCAAATGGTTCAGATTACGGTATGCAAATTAAAGCTAGACTTCGGCGCTAAGCCAAGAGACACTGCGATTTGTCAAAATATGCAGCTAAAAATCAATAGCACTATATATTTTTTGCAACTAAAATTCAATAATTAAGCATATATTTCATTCATACTAGAGATTAAGCTGTCGTTCTCACCGGGAAGCGAGACAGCCTTGGACCGCCACCCGGCTCGCTCCCACTGATCTATATTAATGGCTCCGCCGAGCAGCCGCACCCCCCACCCTCGCCACACACACAATATGGGGACGGAGGTTTCAGTCCCTGCCGACGAGGTGGAGAATGAGGCTGCCAACAAGTGGAGGCGGGTCGAGAAAGAATAGCAAGCGACTCCAGCAGGCCTAGACTTCATCAAAAACCTCCCCGATGATATGTTGATAGTCATCATATCCCTCCCCCAAATCAAATATTGGGCGAGGACAGCCGCCCTTTCCCGACGGTGGCGCGCCCTATTGCTCCGCACCCCTGTCGACCTCCTCGACGCCCACAAGCTCTGCCATGGCTATCGCCAAAGTTTGGATGCGTTCTCCCAGATCCTTGGCAGTCACGATGGCCCAATCAAAGGCCTTATCGCAAGTTCCGTTCCAATGGCAAGGACTGAGCCAAGCTTGACGAGTGGTTCTGATCCCGCGCCATAGATTAGCTCAAGAAGCTAAGTTATAATGATGGGCATATGCGCTTGCTGCCAACGTCCCCGCTCTGCTTCGCGCCCACACTGCGCTTCGCCAAGTTCATGAACTGCCATCCCCCCTTAATGACGCAGCCGCTCTTTTTCTACCACGACTGAAGCACCTCCAGCTCGTTGTTGTCTGCATCCCAAAGAATGACATGGAGTGTGAGGGAGTCCTGGATTAGGGGGTCTCCAGACCGCCGGAGTATATCCTTTGTCTGGACTGTTGGACTATGAAGATACAAAATTGAAGACTTCGTCTCGTGTCCGGATGGGACTCTACTTGGCGTGGAAGGCAAGCTAGGCAATACGGATATGTATATCTACTCCTTTGTAACCGATCTTATGTAACCCTAGCCTCCTCCGGTGTCAATATAAACCGGAGGGTTTTGGTCCGTAGGACAACATACAATCATACCATAGGCTAGCTTCTAGGGTTTAGCCTCTCCGATCTCGTGGTAGATCAACTCTTGCACTACTCATACTATCAAGAATAAACAAGCAGGACGTAGGGTTTTGCCTCCATCAAGAGGGCTCGAACCTGGGTAAAACATCGTGTCCCCTGCCTCCTGTTACCATCCGGCTTAGACGCACAGTTCGGGACCCCCTACCCGAGATCCGCCGGTTTTGACACCGACATTGGTGCTTTCATTGAGAGTTCCTCTGTGTCGTCACCGTTAGGCTTGATGGCTCCTCCGATCATTGATAGCGATGTAGTCCAGGGTGAGACTTTTCTCCCTGGATAGATCTTTGTATTCGGCGGCTTCGCACTGCGGGCCGCCATCTGGAGCAGATCGAGAGTTACGCCCCTGGCCACCAGGTCAGGTTTGGACGCTTAAACTACATGGCCGACATCTGCGGAGACTTGTTCCTCGACGGATTCGAGCCCCTGCCGAGTGTGCCGCACGGTCACGATGTGCATGATTTAGCTCTACCATCGGACAGTGTTCCGGAAACCGCACCGACAACCGCTCTGACCCTCGATTCGGAGCCAATTGCGATCCATGGACGGGTGGATAGACCCTGGCACGGAGGTCGTATTCTCAGTGGTGATCAAGCCGAGTATCGACCTTACCCTTCACGAGAGCCGTGATGCCAAACTGTCGGATCCTTCCCCGGCCATGGACTCCGAACCGCTTGCGCCCGTGCCTATCGAATCCAACTGGGCGCCGATCATGGAGTTTAGCTCCACGGATATCTTTCAGCACTTGCCCTTCGGCGACATACTGAACTCATTAAGGTCCCTCTCCTTGTCATGAGAGTCCTGACCGAACTATGTCTGGCAGGATTGGGATGCGGATGACGAAGGAATTCTCCGCCCACCCACCGCCCACTTAGTAGCCACTATCGACGATTTGACCGACATGCTCGACTTTGACTCCGAAGACATCGACGGCATGGACGACGATGCAGGAGGCGAACAAGAACCACTGCCCACAGGGCACTGGACAGCCACCTCGTCATATGACATATATATGGTGGACACAACCAAAGAAGGCAATGGCGACGGGACAACGGAGGATGACCCCTCCAAGAAGCAACCCAAGCGCCAACGTCAGCGGCGCCCCTCTAAGTCCCGCCAAGGCAAAATCGGTGATACCGGCACAGGAGATAATAGCACTCCAGACAGTGCCGAAGACAACAACAATCCCGTCCAGCAAGATTTAGAGCAGGAGGATGGAGAAGCCAGCCCTCCCAAGAGAGCGGCAGATGGAAAGGCGGGGGATGATAATTTCATGCCTGCCTCCAAAGACGAGGCAAGCCTCGACAATGATGAATTCGTCGTGCCTGAGGATCCCGTCGAACAAGAGCGCTTCAAGCGCAGGCTTATAGCCATGGCAAATAGCCTTAAGAAAAAGCAGGAGCAGCTTCAAGCTAATCAAGATTTGCTAGCTGACAGATGGACTGAAGTCCTTGCGGCCGAGGAATATAAACTCGAACGCCCCTCCAAGAGTTACCCAAACTGCGGGTTGCTACCCCGACTGGAGGAGGAAGCACCAAAACCTACATCTCCAACGTATGACGCGGCTGATCGGCCACCTCATGGCCGCGACAGAGAGGTATTCCAGCCAAAAGCTCAGCCCGCACCCCGACGCCACTCAAATAAAAATGTCAAGGCATGGGGAAATACGCCAGACCTGCGAGACGTATTGGAGGACAAAGCAAAACACGCAAGATCGATCTACGGATCACGAGGGCATGCCACTATGCGAGACGATAACCGTCACGCCGGATACAGTAAAAGTAAATCCGGCCGGGCCGAACACAGCGGACAAGACTCATTTGAGCTGCGTCGCGATATAGCCCAGTACAGAGGCGCCGCACACCCCCTATGCTTCACAGACGAAGTAATTGATCACCAGATCCCAGAGGGTTTCAAACCAATAAATATTGAATCATACGACAGCACAACAGATCCTGCGGTATGGATCGAGGACTTCCTCCTGCACATCCACATGGCCCGCGGTGACGATCTACACGTCATCAAATACCTCCCACTCAAACTCAAAGGACCAGCTCGGCATTGGCTCAATAGCCTGCCAGCAGAATCCATTGGCTGTTGGGAAGATCTGGAAGCCGCATTCCTCGAAAACTTCTAGGGCACTTATGTGCGTCCACCAGATGCCGATGATTTGAACCACATAATTCAGCGGCCAGAGGAATCAGCCAAACAATTCTGGACAAGGTTCCTGACAAAGAAAAATCAAATCATCGACTATCCAGATGCAGAGGCCCTAGCATCTTTGAAGCACAACATCCGCGACGAGTGGCTCGCCCGACACCTTGGCCAGGAAAAGCCGAAATCTATGGCAGCCCCCGCGACACTCATGACCCGCTTTTGCGCGGGAGAAGACAGCTGGCTGGCTCGCATCAATAATATATCAAAGAACAATGGTACTTCGGATACCAAGGATGGCAATGGCAGGTCACGTCGCAACAAACACAAGCGCCGCATCAACAGTGACAATACCGAGGATACAACAGTCAATGCCGGATTCAAAGGCTCTAAACCCGGTCAGCGGAAAACGCCATTCAAAAGAAGAACTCCGGGCCCGTCCAGTTTGGACCGTATACTCGGTCGCTCGTGTCAAATACACGGCATCCCCGACAAGCCAGCCAACCACACCAACAGGGATTGTTGGGTGTTCAAGCTGGCCGGCCAGTTAAATGCCAAAAACAAAGATAAGGGGTCACATAGCAATGACGAGGAGGAGCCGCGACAGCCGAACATCGGAGGACAGAAGAGGTTCCCCCCACAAGTGCGGACGGTGAACATGATATACGCAACCCACATCCCCAAGAGGGAGCGGAAGCGTGCGCTAAGGGACGTATATGCGTTGGAGCCAGTCGCCCCAAAGTTCAACCCATGGTCCTCCTGTCCGATCACCTTCGATCGCAGGGACCACCCCACTAGTATCCATCATGGCGGATTCACCGCACTGGTCCTAGACCCAATCATTGACGGATTTCACCTCACTCGAGTCCTTATGGATGGCGGCAGCAGCCTAAACCTGCTTTATCAGGACACGGTGCGCAAAATGGGCATAGACCCCTCAAGGATCAAACCCACAAAAACAACCTTTAAAGGCATCATACCAGGTGTAGAGGCCCATTGCACAGGCTCAGTCACTCTGGAAGTGGTCTTCAGATCCCCGGATAACTTCCGAATCTTTGATATAGTCCCGTTCCGTAGTGGCTATCATGCACTGCTCGGGCGAACCGCATTTGCGAGGTTCAATGCGGTACCACACTATGCATATCTCAAGCTCAAGATGCCAGGACCTCGGGGGGTCATCACAGTCAATGGAAACACAGAGCGCTCTCTCCGCACAGAGGAGCACACTGCGGCCCTCATAGCAGAAGCACAAAGCAGCCTCTTAAGGCAATCCACCAATTCGGCGATTAAAGACCCGGAAACCTTCAAGCGTGCCCGGAGTAATCGGCAACAAGACCATCTGGCACGCTCCGAGCTCGCATAGCAATGCGGGCCCCACCCCAGTCCCAGCCAAACGGCAAAACCCGTACCACGCGTACATAATTACGCATTGAAAATACCATGGGCACAGGTGGGGAGGGGGCACGACTATGGCACGCCCCCAAGACGTGGCTCAACCGCACTAGGGGCTTCCCGCCTTATTATTTTTTCTCTCTTTCAGGACTTTACTCTCTGGAAACCCAGTCTGGCAGTATGTTTGCCGGACACACGATACAACAACCAAGGAGGCAGAAAGCTACGTTGCATCATGGAATTCCCAGGTGGTCTCTGATAACAAGTGAAATACCTGCTTTCAATACCATTCCTCAGCTTGCCCTTGGAGGGGACATATCAAATAGTCCTACTTTTTGCTTATCGCACTAATTGTATCATTCTGCTTTGACACACCTTTTTGAATAAACAATGCATAGCACTAGACTATTATCGCATTCTCCATTCTTTTTTTCATATATATATATATATATATATTCATACATGACATTCAGCACCTGTACACTCTGGTACGGCCACTACGCCAGGGGCTTAAGCGTACCCCATAATACAGCGTGAGAAGTCCGAACACTTTCAACAGTGCGGCACCCTGAACTTATAGCATTATATGCATCAGCTCCGAATCATGGGGTCAATAGTTGGGTTTGCCCGGCTCCCATGTTTTTGTACCTTACGTTCCTCTATATCGGCTAAGGTAGCACTGGGAGATGTACTGCGATTGTGCCTCGGTTCAGCTGAGCTAAGCACCTCAGTAGAGAAAGCTAAAACTGACTGTCATGATAAGGCAAGAGACTGGTCGCTCTTCGAGAGGTCTCGAGTCCCTAAAGACTTATGTCGCTTAGAGCGAGGAGTCGGCTTTGTCTGGCTTAAGGCATGTATAGCACACCGAATTCAGCCTTCCGAATACTAGGGGCTTCGCCAAAATTTAAAATTGTAGAATTCTATGGCTAAGTGAGAGTGATAAAGCATTATAGTCCGATTTCCTTGTTCGTTGTGCTGAGCACCTCCCTCAAAGGACCCAACAATGGGAAAAAGAGCGCTTGGGTTTATCCCGAACACCCCAACACTCGTGGCATGGGGGCAGAAGCCGACGACTGGCCATCTCTCAGATTTGATAAACAGCCGCACAGAAGGTAATATTTTAAATTCAAACAAGCGTTGCATAGCGCATATGAACAAGTTTTCATAATACAGGACCACACGAGCAAATTTATTCAAAAATTACATCCTTCACACACTCGTCCGCCACAAGATGGGCACCCTTCAGGACACCCTCATAATAGATCTCAGGGTGGCGATGCTCCTTGCCCTGTGGTGGCCCCTCCTTCACCAGCTTCTCGGTGTCCATCTTGGCCCAGTGCACCTTTGCACGGGCAAAAGCCCGGTGGGCTCCTTCGATGCAGACGGGCCGCTTGATGACTTCTAGCCGTGGGCAGGCATCTACAAGCCGCCGCACCAGGCCAAAGTAGCTGTTAGGGAGGGAGTCGCCAGGCCACATCCGGACTATAAAGCCCTTCATGGCCTGTCCGGCTGCCTTGTGCAGCTCGACCAGTTGCTTCAGCTGGTCGCTCATAGGCATCAGGTGTTCGGTCCTAGTATACTGAGACCAGAACAACTTCTCTGTCGAGCTTCCCTCCTTGGCCTGGTAAAATTTCGCGGCATCCGACACGCTGTGGGGAAAATCTGCGAATGCTCCTGGAGAGCTCCGGACTCGGGTAAGTAACAAGTAATTTACTTTCACATGCTTGGTTTGCATATTGAATGCCGTACCCGCCGCTATCTTCCTCATCGCCTCAATCTCCTGGAGGGCTTTGTCCTTGGCATGCTTTGTGCTCTCGAGGACCGCGGCAAGCTCGGACTCTCGCGTCTTCGAGTCAAGCTCCAAAGCCTCGTTCTTCGTCACGAGAGCCTGGAGCTCTTGTTGCACCTCGCCCACCCGTGCCTCTTATTTTTCCCGCTCGGTGCGCTCCCGGGCCACCTTGTTTTCGGCCTCGGACAATGCTTGCTTCAGGGTCGCCACCTCGGTCGTGGCCCCTGGAACATTCATGATGATCCTGTCATTTCGCAACCACATTTTCTTCTATATTTAGACAAGGTATTACTTACCTTTGTTCTCCTCGAGCTGCCTCTTGGCAAGGTCGAGCTCTTTCTCGGACCCCTCGAGGTCCTGCTTCAATGCGGCGACCTCCGCAGTCAGTGCGACAGAGGTCAGCAGCGAAGCCTGCATACGCATAAAGACATACTTATATTAGACTCGTGCAGATATTATTTGATCCTCTATTCGGCTTTTCTTTATGAACACCAAACAGAGCATCAGGGGCTACTGTCTATGCAGTAATATTTTTCCTATATTTTAAATACTTACCTCAAAGCCTGTTAGATGGCTGGCACAGGCTTCAGTTAGTCCGCTCTTGGCGGACTGAACCTTCTTGACCACCGCACTCATAATAGTGCGGTGCTCTTTGTCGATGGAAGTGCCGTGAAGCGCTCCCAGCAGGTTGTCCGGTGCCTCTGGATGGACAGAGGTCACCAGCTCGGGCGTCTTGCCCCTTTTGGAAGGGGACCGCCTGCCCGAGTCCAAAACCACTGGAGGTTCCGGCGCGGTGTTTGGCTGAGGACCGAACCTGGAGCCCCCGGGAGCCTTACTCCCTTTGCTACCGGAGTCCAGAAGGTCGCCTTGAGGCGCCTCCGGGACTGTCTCCCCTCGACCCGGTTCCTCTTGATACAATACCTCGGCATTGTTCATAGGGCAAGGGGAGGAGGCGGTCGGAAGTGGATCGCTATCCATATCCGACGAGTCCATGGAACCGTCCGACGAGGATACGTCGATACGGGCTTGGGGCGGTCTGCATAATCATATTCGGCATTAGGAGAAGAAGTGCGAGAAAGGTATGCTATGAGTTACTCTGGTATCCGAATACTTACGACTTCGCCAGGGGCTTGGCCCTGAGCAGCCACTCGTCTTCCCCTTCGGCGGCGGTGGTGGAGCAGTCCGGAAGGAGAGTCCTTCCCTTCTTGGACCCTTCGGCCTCCCCGGTTGGGGCAGCCTTCCTTTTCTTGTCTCCCCCTCCTGGAGGGGGAGCATCTTCATCTTCCTCCTCGTTTTCATGGGAGGAGTGCGTCCCAGAGTTGTCGGACGATGAGTCTGATACCACCTGGCACCGAGAACTCTTTCGGGTTCCCTTGGCCTTCTTCTTGGTCTTCTCCGGCACCTTATAAGGAGCTAGAGTCAGCATCTCCGTCAGGAGAGCGTCCGCATTGTCTTCGGGCAGAGGGGCCGGATAGTTAATCTACCCAGTCCTGTAAAAGGCATGGGAGCTCAAACCCCGCACATGGTTAAGCTATGGGAAATAAATACCCTACCAGATGTACAGAACTTACCGAATCCGCAAGGCGCTTCGTGCTTAGCCCACGGTCCTCGGTAAGACAGGGAGGGACCTCGGCGCCCTTGAACAACACCTTCCAGACGTCTTTATGCGTCGTGTCGAAGAGCTCATGTAGAGTCTGGTGCTGGGCCGGGTCGAACTACCATAAGTTTAAATCCCGTTGTTGACACGGGAGGATCCGGCGGAAGAGCATGACCTGGACTATGTTGACAAGCTTGAGTTTCTTGCTTATCATGTTCCGGATACACTTCTGGAGTCCGTCCAGCTCCACCGATGAACCCCAGGACAGGCCCTTCTCCTTCCAAGAAGTGAGCCGTGTGGGGATTCCGGATAAAAACTCGGGGGCCGCCACCCAGTTGGTGTCACGCGGCTCGGTGATGTAGAACCACCCCGATTGCCACCCCTTTATGGTGTCCACGAAGGAGCCCTCGAGCCATATAACATTGGGCATTTTGCCCACCATGGCTCCGCCGCATTCCTCTTGTTGGCCGCCCACCACCTTCGGCTTGATATTGAAGGTCTTCAGCCACAGGACGAAGTGGGGCCGGATGCGGAGGAAAGCCTCGCACACGACGATGAACGCCGAGATGTTGAGGATGAAATTCGGGGCCAGTTCATGAAAGTCCAGCCCGTAGTAGAACATAAGGCCACAGACGAATGGATGGAGGGGAAACCCCAGTCCACGGATGAAGTGATGGAGGAAAACCACCCTTTCGTGAGGTTCCGGGGTAGGGACGATCTGCCCCGCAGCTGGCAGCCGGTGCGCGATATCTGCGGCTAAGTATCCGGCTCCGCATAGTATTTTGATGTCTCTCTCCATGACGGAGGAGACCATCCACTTGCCTCCCGCTCCGGACATTTTTTGAGAAGGTTGAGGAGAAGGATGTGGACTTGGGCGCTCGAGCTCGAGTGCGCGAGAATGGATGAGCAAGGAGGAAGAAGGCGTGGGTAGAAAAAGGTTAAACCTTATCCCTTTATAAGGGTGGACGAGACTATGCGCCCCCACTAGCCTGGTAAAACTCTCTTATCCCCCAAGCGACGTAATTGATGGCGCGGTTGGGTTACCCACGCCCGTATTGATGAGAATCCCGTAATAAGGGGGACACGATCTCTGCTTTGACAAGACGTGTCAAGAAACCGCCTCGCGTTATGTGCGGGGCTGGTTAAAGAAAAACGGTTCGAATAATTACCAGGCCATGGCATGATGTCATGTTGCCAAAACGTGTCAGCAGATTAGATTTGTGGAAATATTATTCTCTCTACGGTGGTATGTGGGACTTATTTTGCAGGGTCGGACACTATCTTTGTATTCAAACTCATCGTCATTGAAGCCTGGTTCAGGGGCTACTCAGGGAGTCCTGGGTTAGGGGGTCTCCAGACAGCCAGACTATATCCTTTGTCCGGACTGTTGGACTATGAAGATACAAGATTGAAGACTTCGTCTCGTGTCCGAATGGGACTCTACTTGGCGTGGAAGGCAAGCTAGGCAATACGGATATGTATATCTCCTCCTTTGTAACCGACCTTATGTAACCCTGGCCTCCTCCCGTGTCTATATAAAGCGGAGGGTTTTGGTCCGTAGGACAACATACAATCATACCATTGGCTAGCTTCTAGGGTTTAGCCTCTCCGATCTTGTGGTAGATCAACTCTTGTACTACTCATACTATCAAGAATAAACAAGCAGGACGTAGGGTTTTACCTCCATCAAGAGGGCCCGAACCTGGGTAAAACATCGTGTCCCCTGCCTCCTATTGCCATCCGCCTTAGACGCACAGTTCGGGACCCCCTACCCGAGATCTGCCGGTTTTGACACCGACAGAGTGCCTGCTCCGCGGCTGCTCTGTGGCTGTACTGCACTCGAGTTCCTTCGTCTTCAGGCGATGAATTGGTCGAGTACCTTGCACATCACCTCTAGGACTCTCCAGACTATTTTTGTGTGTTGCTGGTGCTGCAACGAGAGATCAGAAAAGGTGGACCACAATATGGTCATCCAGGACACACCTTCACTTGAGAGATTACTTGTAGTTGATCAACAAGGTCCAACAAGAATCAATGTCATTTATGCGCTGAAATTGAAAGTGGTGTGATACTCGTCTATCAAACACTACAACTTTTAGGTACAATAGTCACCTTATATACCTCTCCTTCTTGATATCAATGTTATTTCTAGTTTGGAAGATGTATGTTCGTTTACCATCCAGTGAAGCTTCACCCAGACTCTGGGCACAGTGAAGGTCTTGGCACTAGAATCTGTTGTCCCCAACCTGGACCAAGTTTTCAGTTGCCTGAGATGCTTTCCGTGCCTAAAGAAGATGTATATCGAGGTGATGTTCTTTTCCTATTAAATGTTAACCATAAGGGAGTTCAATTTTTTGCACCTTTCCCAAGTTTACAATGACAATGTACTACGATTTCTGAAGGAATTTTGGAGGATTTTAGGACATACACCCCACCCCATATTGGTTGCTTCATTCATATGGTTACAATCGTCCATAAGAATTTCTCCTTTGGATTCATCTGTACTAGTTTTCTTAGGGAATTTTTCATCCAATCCAACCTCTTGTGAAGAATTCTACATGTTTCTAGATTATAATCAAATGCCCATGTTAATCACGCCAGATCGAAGATGGCACGTTGGTGCATTTTACAAATCCTACAAACCAAATGGGCGTGCAGCAGTGTTCAAAACTGCATGTAGGCACTAACACGTTCTCTTCTTTTGCAGTGCATATTATGCCCGGTGGATGATGTTTATAACGACAATCACATCGAATGCCTGGGTCTGCATCTCTCAAGTATTACTTTGAACTCCTACCGAGGGACCCCACCAGAGATTACACTCACCAGGTTCTTTCTTGCCAGAGCAAAGCTGCTGAGTGTGCTGAGGTTGAACACGCATTTAATTAGGAAATATCAATGGTATGAATATCAGAGCCAGCTAGTATTGTGGAATGGAAGTGCCTCCAAAAATGCCAAACTTCATATGGGAAGAACATATGGCAAAGCAATTGAAAGTTATTGTGTCAAACCCATACATGACTTGTCAGCGGCTGATCCCTTTTAAGAAATGATGCAGCTTGCAACGTTTGAATTTGGGCGTTGTAATCTTTGAATTTGAACCTTGCAATATTTATGGTATTTGTTATATTGAACCGTTTCTGTTTTGTTGTCTCAACGCAAACAGTTCATCCGGGTGAACCGCATGTCATACATTGCACACACTTTGATCTGGCTGACCGTTTCTTTTGTGTTGCCAAATCACAAACAGTTCATCCGAGTGAACTGTATGCTATACATCGCACACACCTTGATCTGTCTGACCGTTTCTTTTGTGTTTCCTAATCACAAACAGTTCAACCGGGTGAATCGTATGCTGTACATCGCACACACCTTCATCTGGCTGCCCGTTTCTTTTGTTCCTACTCATCGAAAACGGTTAATTGTACTGAACCGTATGCCCTGAATCGCACACGCAACTAAAATCTGAACCATGTTTGATGCATCCGTCATTGCAAATGTTCTGTGCCTTTTTGGACAGTTTTTTACACCATCATTTGCGATTATTGCATCGCACATAGTTTCGTCGAAGGGTCTCTGATCACAGTGTCGCGTTAGCAGCATCCTACAGTAGTGACGTGTAACACCCCGGATGTAACTTTCCCAATTTGTACTCCAACTCTTGCCGTTTTCGGCGTTAAGTTAATTTATTTTCTCGGGTTCGGGTTTTTGTCTCCGTGTGTTGTTATCGTTGTCAAGCATCTCATATCATGTCATCATGTGCATTGCATTTGCATACGTGTTCGTCTCATGCATTCGAGCTTTTTCCCCGTTGTCCGTTTTGCATTCCGGCGCTTCGTTCTCCTCCGGTGGTCATTTCCACCTTTCTTTCGTGTGTGGGGATTGAACATTTCCTGATTGGACCGAGACTTGCCAAGCGGCCTTGGTTTACTACCGGTAGACCGCCTGTCAAGTTTCGTATCATTTCGACTTCGTTTGATACTCCAACAGTTAACCGAGGGACCGAGAAGGCCTCGTGTGTGTTGCAGCCCAACACCCCTCCAATTTGGCCCAAAACCCACCTAATCCTTCTCCATCATCTAGAGCGTTCGATCACGATCGCGTGGCCGAAAACCGCACCTCATTTGGACTCTCCTAGCTCCCTCTACCTCTATATAAAGTCCCCTCCCGAATTTTTTCGGATCTCTCCACCCCTAACCCTAAAATATCTCCTCCGCCGCCGCCGGACACGTCCGGACGGAGCGGACGTGTCCGCTCGCCGCAACCGACGAACCGCGCGGTGCCACGTGGCACCCCGGCGCCCGCCACCACCGCGGCCCACGGGAGCCCGCGGCCGGCCCTCCTCCACCGCCTCCCGGGCCGCGCCTCCACCGCGCCCCCCCGCCGCGAGCTCCGCCGCGCGCCGCCGTACCGCCCGCCGTCGCTCCTCCGCCGCTCCGCCACCTCCCCGCCGGCGCGCCCTGCCGCCACATCGGGCCGCCGTGCTCCGCCGCCCTGGTCGCGCCTCGCCGCCCGGCCGCCACCGCCATCACCACCGCCGCCCGGCCGTCTCCCCCTCCTCCGGCGTCATCCCCGCCGCCGGTGAACAGTGCCCCGGCCATCCTCGAAGTCCGCGCCCGGCCAGATCCGAGATCTGTTTTTTTTCGGGTTGACTTTTCTCAGAAACCCTAATCCATGTGCCTATCTTCATCATGCTATAACTTTGCATCCGTAGCTCCGATTCATGCATATAGCATATCAAAATGTTCATCTCAGAGAGTACATCATTTCATTCCATTGCATCATTTTCATTTGAGTTCATCTTGATGTCCGAAATGCTGTTAGAAGAGGGCTACTTGAGTTAATTGTCAGATCTGCTACTCCATTTAGCTTTTTGTCATTTCTGCCATGATTATTGTGTGCATGATATGCCCATGAGTTCTACATATGTTTTGTTAAGGGTTTTGCCATCTTTCCAGAGGTGCAACCCATGTATTTTTGTGATAAGTGTGGTGGCTAGCACAAGCTCGCAAAGTGGTGCACTTAGTAATTCTGATTTCAGGGACTTCGCATTTCCACTAAGTCTTTGATCTGTTTATCTCGTGATGCCATATGTTCATGTTGTTTCCTAGTGATCCGTGCCTCTTTTGAGGATGATCAGTAAGGATGTTTTATAAATCTTATAGTTCTATATCCATCCTTATCTTTGTTTGCAATTATGGAGCACCCTAGCTTGAGTCAATCGAGCTCTACTTTTGCTACTTTGTGAATCTGGGCAGATTGTCAACTTGTTTGCAATTTTGCCGATGATGTTGTAGTTGATCCGTGCATGCTATGCTATTGTTCTTGCCATTTCTAGCTTGCATTTTGTGTATTCTTGATGGATGTATGCTTAGCTTATCATGACTTGCTCTGTAGTGAGTGCATCGAGCTCGTAAACATGCCTACTTGAGATATGTTTCAGCATGTTCCAGCTTTCACTAAGTCTGTGACCTATTTATGTTTTTGCCATGTTCACATGCTTGCAATTGTATTTTCTGATCCCTTTTGGCTCAAGGTCACTAAGGGACTTTTGTTAAGATCTTTGAGTAGCTCCATGCCATACTTTACTTTGCCATGTTCAGGTCCTGTAGCATGTAGTTTTGTTGCTTCGAAGAGTGCTACCTGATCTGAAATTCCAGACAAGTGTAAATTTCACTAAGTCTGAGATCTGTTTGCCATATGCATTTTTGCCATGCTTGTTTGAACCTGTTAATGGATGATTTGGCCGTAGCTCAGTGCTAGACTTTTGTTAAGAATCTTGAATGCATCCCTGCCATGTATTTTGTTGTCATGTTTGGTACTGTAGCATGTTCATCTCATTGCATTTAGATGGCTACTTGCTGTAAATCGCAGACCGGTGCCATATTTGAATCGCTTGCCATTTCCAAACCGTAACTCCGATTCTGGCGTTCTTTATATCGTTTTCAAGCGATTTCATCTCATCTTTACAGTGGCACACTTGGATTTCCATGTTGAGGCCAGGTTCTTGCATTTCTTGTCATATCTTGCATATGCATCCCGCATCGCATCCCGCATAGCATATCATCTTTGCATCATGTTGTTTGATCTTTGCACGTGGTTGATTGTGTCCTTGTTGCTTGTTTGTCTTGTTTGGGTAGATCCGGGAGATGAGTTCGCTAACGAGGAGCCCGTTGAGTTTGCTTTCGAGGATCCAGTCAACTCTGACAATTGTGCAGGCAAGATGATCATACCCTCGAAATCACTACTATCTTTGCTATGCTAGTTTGCTCGCTCTTTTGCTATGCCAATGCTACGATGCCTACCACTTGCTTTCAAGCCTCCCAAATTTCCATGTCAAACCTCTAACCCACCATGTCCTAGCAAACCGTTGATTGGCTATGTTACCGCTTTGCTCAGCCCCTCTTATAGCGTTGTTAGTTGCAGGTGAAGATTTGGAGACCGTTCCTTGTTGGAACATTTATTTATTTGTTGGGATATCATTATATTGCCATGTCATCTTAATGCATCTATATACTTGGTAAAGGGTGGAAGGCTCGGCCTCTCGCCTAGTGTTTTGTTCCACTCTTGCCGCCCTAGTTTTCCGTCATATCGGTGTTATGTTCCCGGATTTTTGCGTTCCTTACGTGGTTGGGTTATAATGGGAACCCCTTGATATTTCGCCTTGAGTAAAGCTTTTCCAGCAATGCCCAATATTGGTTTTACCATTTGCCACCTAGCCTATTTTCCCTTGGGTTTCCGGAGCCCAAGGGTCATCTTATTTTAAACCCCCCCGGGCCAGTGCTCCTCTGAGTGTTGGTCCACCTGTCAGCTGCCGGTGGCCACTAGGGGCAACTCTGGGCTGGCCTACCCGTACCTAGGACAATCTGAGTGTGCCCTGAGAAAGAGATATGTGCAGCTCCTATCAGGATTTGTCGGCACATTTGGGCGGTGTTGTTGGTCTTGTTTTAACCTGTCGAAGTGTCTTGAAGAACCGAGATACCGAGTCTGATCGGAACGTCTTGGGAGGAGGTCTATTCCTTCGTTGACCATGAGAGCTTGTCATGGGCTAAGTTGGGACTCCCCTGCAGGGATTTGAACTTTCAAAAGCCGTGCCCGCGTTTATGGGCATATATCAATTTGTTAATGTCCGGTTGTAGATAACTTGAACCTTAACTTAATTAAAATGAATCAACTGAGTGTGTTACCGTGATGGCCTCATCTCGGCGGAGTCCGAGAAGTGGACACGGTGTTGGAGTAATGTTTGCGCAGGTGGTTCTCTAGTTTCTCGCTCGCGCTTTGCCTCCTCTTCTCGCTCTCTTTTGCGAATAAGTTAGCCACCATATTTGCTAGTCGCTTGCTGCAGCTCCACATGTTTACCTTGCCTTACCTATAAGCTTAAATATTCTTGATCGCGAGGGTGCGAGATTGCTGAGTCCCTGTGGCTCACAGATTACTATTACACCAGATGCAGGGCCTGATGATTCCGCTCCAGGAGACGCGTTTGAGCTCAAGTGGGAGTTCGACGAAGACTCTCAACGTTACTATGTTTCCTTTCCTGATGATCAGTAGTGGTGCCCAGTTGGGGGTGATTGGGACCGTGTCGCATGTTGGGTTATCTTTTATTTTGGCGCCGTAGTGGGGCCATGAGTGTTTGGATGATGTAATGTTATTTATGTACTTGATTGACGTGGCGTGTGTAAGCCAACTATGTTATCTCCCCTTTATGATTTATATTACATGGGATGTTGTGAAGATTGCCTAACTTGCGACTTATGCCTTCAATGCGATTATGTCTCTAAGTCGTGCCTCGACACGTGGGAGCTATAGTCGCATCGAGGGTGTTACATGACGACTCGGAGCATATGCAACCATGCCGGGGTAATTTACATTTCAGACCTCACGAAGTGCATGCAAATCCCCCGCAGAAGAATAAATAAGTAAATAAATGAATTACTACATGAAACCGGATTGTTTTTGTAGAAACCAGAGCACGTTCATTAAATTTTGGACATAACACGTTTATAAAAAATGACCGGACCTAAACCAGTCTAAGGGCCTCTTTGATTCGCAGGATACTAAAAACACAGGAAAGGGGAAAGTATGATAGCGATCAACCGAGACGAGGAGAACTCTAACTCAGTTAGAGGTTAGAGTTAGATTCTAACCCTGAACTAACTCTAACCAAAGATGTGTTTGGATGGCAGGGTTAGATTGACAATAAATGCTCTTTCTCAATTATTTGACTTCTTTGGACCCTCTCTCCTGCCGGATTTGGTGTGGCCGGCTCTTGTGTGGCATCCTCCCGCTCACAATTGACATAAACGAACCATCTTTACAAATCAAGCATGCAAAACATGATAAATTCTATTTTGTCCGTACAAATGAGATATCCCAGTTAAACATACAAGTCATCAATCAAGCTTCACAAAAAAATTACACTCCATGAAATAAAGCATGAGCTAACTAATCACAGAAGTCACTCACGATAGGGAGGGAGCCCGGAGCCCCACACCCACACAGGGAGGAGCTCATCATCGTCGCTCTGGAGGAAGGCTCTGTAGAGCCCAAGCCCCGAGAACCCCCTTCAATGCCGGCGCTTGCAAGTTGAGGTCGAGACCGACATGGGTAGCAGGGTCGCTTCCCGACGACTGCGGACCGAATCTTTAGGCCACTAGAAATAATGCAAGCCTGAAACTGAAATACCTAGATAGGTGAACGGAATCTTTGGGCCTCTAGAAATAATGCAAGCCTGAAATTGAAATACATAGAAAGGTGAACTGAATCTTTGGGCCTCTCGAAAGATTTATTACCTCCTCAAGCAGCATCAAACAAGTCCATGCGTGCACCACAAATCTATACCAAGTTTAATCAGGATCTACTTTCCAAATCAGAATTAGCGCTAGAGAGAGTAAGATCAATGATATGGCTATGACACAGAGAATGAACGAACAAACTCACCCCTCTCGCGACCTCCATGGTAGATGCGCCGCTGCCACGCACGACAGAGGGAGAAAAACGATCGGTAAAGCGGGAGCGGGGCGAGCTTCGGAGGCCGGAGGAGGGTGTCAGAGGCCGAATGGAGAGGGTGTCTGGAGGAGGGAGAGGGCGAGCAGTGCTTGGGCAGGCGGCACGATGGGGAATAGAGAGGAGTCGTGCGAGGGGGGTCAGAGGGAGCGATCTGGTGCGAGCAGGGGAGATTTTTAGTTACCTTTTAGTGGGCCTGAGGAGAACTAACCCAATTAGAAACTCTCCACCGGGCTAGTTTTTTTAGCTGGGTTAGAGCAAACTAGCTCAAACTAACCCCTCCTATTTGGATACTTTGAGGCTATTTCAACCCAAACTAGCTCTAATGCAGGGATCCAAACAAAGAGGAGTAGTACTCTACATGGTACAGATTGGACTGTAGCACATTGTTTTATATGACCATATGAAAGTGCGTTTTATTGACTAGAGGGGGGTGAATAGGCGATTTTTATGAAAGTCTTCAAAACGTGGAAGTTTCGAAGACAAACGATAGAAATAAACCTACTATCATGCAGCGGAAGGTAGACTACACTAGGCAAGCCATAGTCAAGTATTCAATGAAGTGAAAGCACAATGACTAATAGCAGCTAGGTAGTAAGGATCAGATAGGAAGGTATTATGAAGCCAATCAGATCAAGCAGTCACTCAGTGAAGACAAAAGATAATGCAGTCATACAACGACTTCACAAGGACCAATAGTGAGTAAAGGGAAGGGAAGGATGAAACCAGTGACTTGTCGAAGACAATGATTTGTTGGACCAGTTCTAGTTGTTGTGACAACTGTACGTCTGGTTAGGGCGGCTAGGTATTTAAACCTGAGGACACACAGTCCCGGACACCCAGTCTTGAACACGCAGCTCAGGGCACCCAGTCCTCACCGTATTCCCCTTGAGCTAAGGTCACACAGACCTCGCCCAATCACTCTGGTAAGTCTTCAAGGTAGACTCCCAAACCTTCATAGACTTCGTTCACCGGCGATCCACAATGGCTCTTGGATGCTCAGAACGCGACGCCTAACCGGCTGGAGGATTCACAGTCCTCAAGTGTAATAAGTCTTCAGATCACACAGACAGGAAGACTTAAGTGATGCCTAACACTCTTTGGCTCTGGGTGGTTAGGGCTTTATCCTCGCAATGAATTCTCTCTCAAAGGCTTCGTGGTGGGTTGCTCTAAAACGACAAAAGCCGTACTCTAACTCTGAGCAGCCAACTGTTTATGGTTGTAGGGGGTGGGCTATTTACAGCCACTAGGCAACCCGACCTGATTTGTCCGAAATGACCATGGGTCACTAAGGAACTGACACGTGTTCCAATGGTCAGATTTCAAACACACACGGCAACTTTACTTGGGCTACAAGCAAAGTTGACTTGTCCGACTCTAGACAAGATTTGCTCTCATAGTCTTCACTCGAAGACATAGGTTTTGGTTAAGCATCACTTCAGTCATTCTGACTGGTTCTCTTGGACCCCACTTAACAGTATGGTGGTTCCTATGACTCAACAAAGAAGAAGAAGAAGAACTACGAAAGATCTAAGTCTTTGAGCTCCATATGCTTCATGCGACGTCTTCTCGTGTCATAGTCTTCAATGTGAATATCTTCACATACCACCTTTGACATCAATGTCTTCATACATTTTTAGGGGTCATCTCTGGTAGGAAAACCGAATCAATGAGGGACTTCTACCTGTGTTATCCTGCAATTCTCACAAACACATTAGTCCCTCAACTAGGTTTGTCATCAATACTCCAAAACCAACTAGGGGTGGCACTAGATGCACTTACAATCTCCCCCTTTTTGGTGATTGATGACAAACTAGTTGAAGTTTTCAACGGGGAATATAATATGAAAAATTGTAAAAGGATAAGGAATTGTCTTCATAAGCTGCAAGGGCTCCCCCTGAAGATGTGCATATAAGTAATTTGCTTTTGGAATGCAAATGCACATGGCAGGTTGTACTCGTGGAGATCCTCTTCAACTTATGATGACAATTCATTATGCATGTGAAGGTATGTGAAGATAATGACATGCACAATGGAAAATGGACGTCTGCAAAATGATCTAAGTGCGGAATTTATCGTCGCACATGCGGATTTTATCATCGCATCACAAAGTAGCAAATAAGTAGTAGACAACCATCGAGTTTAAGTTTTACAACTCAAAGAACCAAACATATCAAAATGAGAGTTGTAAACACTAGGCAAAATATAAAGCAACCGCCCATAGGGACCCGCTTGAAGACTATCAAACTCATGCTTCTCCCCCTTTTGTCAGTAAGGACCAAAAAGGTTTGAAGACATAGAGCATCTACTCGTTCCCATGAAGAGTAGGTGAAGCAGCAGGGTCGTCGGTGGTGTTCGGTGGTGCAGAAGAACTCGGAGCATTGTCGAAGCGTGCTGAAGGAGGGGGCAGTGAAGTAGCATCGTCTTCGTCCTCGATCACTCTGGCATTCACAGTTGCCGCAGAGGAAGAGAACTCAGAGTCTTCAAGAGATGGAGTTCGTCGCAGCACTGCCCTTCGAGGAGGTGTGGAGTCAAACTTGAAGCGTTCAGAGAAGCCATCCTCTTGAAGATCATCTTCAGAGCACATAAGCGTCAGCCCTTTCCATGTGCGTCGAGAGGTTTCATGTGCAACAAAGGCATTCTTGGTGGCAAGATTGCGAACGCGGTTGACATCCACCAAGAGGCTTTGCATTTTGCGCTTCAGCCAGTCATGATGCCTATCCTGTTTCTGATGAAGAGCCACCAGAAGCTCTCGGTCATTGAGAACACGAGTGCGCTTCTTGGGTCATTGGGAAATTGTGCTTTCGGTGGATTTAGTAAGGGCGGGATGTGGTGCACGTGTAGTTCTAGCCAAAGGATAAACACGAGTGACTGCTTCAACTCCTTCAATGTTCTGAGAGAAACTTTGATGCTCTGCATTCTGAAGACTAAGAGGCTCCTTGGCAGGCTCGGGATAAATAGCTTCAACGGACATATCCACATCAGGCAGAAAGATCCGATGATTGCGAGCAGATGGCTGATATGAGATAGCGGAGTGGAGTTTAATCAGCCGCATTATCCATGGAGCATAGAACGTCAAGCCAAAAAGATCAGAGCCTGATGCAGCAAGTTGGCGGATGAAGAAGTCTTGTGCATTGAAGCATTTGCCATGAAGAATATAGAAGACCAAAGTCTTCATTGCACCTTCTAGCTTGGCATGGGGAGAATGTCCTTTGATAGGCCAGAGAGTTCGCCTTATGATGTGATAAATAGTCCGTGGTAGATACTCAAGGTCTTCAACAAATAACTCCTTAGGATATGCAGCATCTTGTGGCAGGGGCTTCATCATACTGAGCATCTGGCTCATGTTTGGTTCAGGCTTCTGAAAGATGCTCTCCATAGCTTCACTGTGAAGCTGACAACCAGGTTCGTAGAGATCGCCAGGAGTGGGCAGACCAGTGAGCTCAATGATATCAAAGGCTTTGTCTTCGTGATGAACATTTCCTGTCATCCACTCCAGGACCCAAGTCTTCGGATCTCTGTTGTACCCACGGATGTGAAGTGTGGCATAGAATTGGAGCAGCAACTCTTCATTCCAGTGCTCTTGGTCGGTGAGAAACGGCAACAATCCAACCTCTTTGAAGCAATCCAGAGCTTCTTACAGACAGGGCAGACCAGCTATGGCTTCTGTGCCAAGACGCTTATGTGGGAAGATGCGACGTTGATTGTACAGAATGCAGGAGTAATAGCTTCGCTGCGGATAGCTCCAGAACTGATCAGAAGATATTCTTTCCCTTGAGTAGGGGTTCTTGGAGCTATTGAAGAAAGTGTTGTCTGCTTTGAAGCCGTTGACATTGAAGGATCCAGGTGCTGATGCAGGACCTGGAAACCTAGGCAACCTTGGAATTGGCTTTTGTACCTGAGGCCTATGCTCAACATGATAGTCAAACTGAGGACTAGCAGCAGGCGCAGGAACAGGAGCAGTAGCATCATTTGCTTCACTGACTTCTGGTTCTTGGGTTGGTGGAGGCTCCACATTTGCTTCAGCCATGACAGCGTCAGTGGCTTCATTGGTGTTGGTGGTGGCAGCCTCAAGATTTTCGACCTCCACTTGATGAGCTGGAGGGTCGGTCATAGTCATGTTCTCCTCGAGGACAGCTTCTTGGTGAGACGGGGGTGTAGCAACTTTTGGGGTTTCTTCTTTATCGGCTGATGCAGCCGGAATGTCTTCAGCAGCTTTAGCTTCAGACTCAGAGACTGGAGGCCTTGGTCCTTTACGAAGCCTGCGTAACGCTGGCGACGCCTGTGGAGTTGGAGTTGGCTAGGTCTCAAATTCATCATCCTCTTGTGCTTGTGGGTGATCAGCCCATGATGCATCCTGAGCAATTGGCGTCAGAGGACGACCAATGCTGATGAGTTCGATGTTCGTAAGCACAGGCGATGATACCTGTTGATGCTCGATCTGAGGAAGAACTGCATCATCTTCAACATGGTCATGGTGACCAATGTCTTCAGCAGTGATGGGATCAGCTGCTGGAAAGTCTTCAGCTTCATGAGCCTCTTGTGGAAGCAGGCTCATGGACAGTCAGCTGGCGCTCTTGGTGTTCAGCGGCAGGGCGAACCATGGAGATGGGTTCAACAATTAAGGGCTCTATGGGAGCAGCCCGTTCCTTCTTGGTCTTCCTCTTCTTCTTGGAGGGAGCAGCATGAGAGGCTTCAGAATGTTTCCTCTTTCGGGCTTCAGCCTCAGCAGTCCTTGTCTTCTTCAGTTCTGAAGTGGTAGACCTGGCTTTTGGCTTTGAGCCAGTCATGCTAGTTGGGAAGACAATGGAATCTGCTTCCTGCCTTGGTGCGTCGGGTTCGGCCATAGCGGGCTTCTTCTTCTTTTGCTTTGCAGCCATCCTGGGGTCGATGCCAGGACGACCAAGGGCCTTGCTCTTCTCAGCCTCATTGTAGGCTTGCACACTCTTGTCAGCCAGGACCTTCATGCGCTCACGAGAACCTTGAGCTTTTGCACGTTTCTTGAGAAAGGCTTCTTTGAGCTCGTGCAGCATAATCTTGAAGTTTTTCACCTCTTGCACGCTGAGCTTGGCCATATGCTTCTTGAACTGAGCTTTCTCAAAGTCAATCTTTTGCTTCAGTTCGACGATGCGCTGAGCTAGAGCTAGCTCTAAAGCAATGGCACCATGGAAGGCGACACTGAGGCCAATTGGGAGTTGCAGATCTTCGAAGCTGAGGTTGGGCGTGTCAAACCACTCAACAATGAAGTTGTGTATGATTGCCACGTCAAAGAGAGGCAGATCATTGAAGATTTATGCTTCTTCCTTGCTCTTGATCAGTTACTCAAGAGCGTCATCTGCAAGATCTTCATCACTGGACAGATCGATGGCATCATTGCGCAGAATAGCAGCAGCTGTCAGTTCTTGGCCGGTGTGTGGCAGAGGCATCTTGACTTTCTGGGGCTTGGAGATGCGTGACAAATCTTCAGACTGCACACTGTCTTCAGGAGGTGCAGTAGCCAGTGGCTTCTCCCATGAGATTTTTGGTGCAGAGGCAGGCTTTGAAGCTTTAGGCTGCTTCTTTGGCTTTGGCGCTGCAGGCGCTTCATCTGATTCAGCGTCATCTGCAGGCTCATTCACGGCTGTCCCTTGAACCACGATATGAGTGATGAGACCTTCCAAGTTGTAGAAGGGCCCAACAAGATTGTGTTCAGCTTCGCAGGTCCCATCGGCACGGGGAGCAGAGGGACCAGGGTTGAAGTCTAATCCCAAAGACTTCTTGTTCTGCTTCGCCGAATTCTGGGCAAACTGGAAGTTGCGCTTGAACAGATTGTCGTCACGACACCATAGCAGTGACGATGGGTCAGCATCCGCAGGTTGTGGTCCACGGACCATGCAGGGATAGAAGCCTTGTTCAATGGCTTCATCTCTGGACCTGGGTTGAAGATTTTTGTAGAGGATGTCTCCCCATGGTCGCTTGATGGCATTCTTCTCAGCATATTCCTTTGTCACAAACCTGTACTTGAACCACTGTTCTGCCCAATATCGTCGAATCCATTGGATTCGTGTCTTGCACTGATTGTAATCCTCTTCAGGATCTGTCTTGTACAGCTCTGAGAGGTCATCGGGCAGATCTCTTGATGTTTCTCCCCGACGCTTTCTGCCACCCTTCCTTGCTGATTTCTCTGCAGCCATGAACTTTAAACTGAATGGCTTCAATACGTTCAAAGGCTTCAAAGGATTTCGCTTGCTGGAAAAACAGGAACTGGCTTCGGGAGAATTTATGTGATATTGTAAGAATTCTGCAAATGAATGCAGACTATGAGAACCAAGGGATTCTCCCACGGACATGTACCTGTGATAGCATTAAGGTGCGAGGGAAGGGGAAGAGGTCATATGCATTCTCAGAAGATTTTGAAGATAAATCAATTTAGAAGACATTGACCTCATCGTGCACGCATTCACTCATAGTTAAGGAGTTGGTTCCAGATTTGTACGAATCCACGGATCAGTACAAGTGAGGAATCTAACTACTTTGTGAAGCATAAGTGAATATTCTAGGCATATCATGAGATGCAGTATGAAGTGGATCCAACAGGTGTGAACAAAAACCACTTGTGGTAGAAAGTGACGAATCTATAGGATCAAAGGGGCCGTAAAAAGGAAGTTTTATTTACCACACATAGAACTGCTAGACAGAGTGGAAGAGGAGGCCGAGCAGTCCGATCGTCCGTGCCCTAACTTGGCGACAGAGGACACCTACAACGACGGCGGAGAAGACGATGTCCGCGGTCGGCGTGAAGACGGCGTCGGAGAGGTTGCGGCAACTAAGCGCTTCGTCGCCGGCGTCGTCGAGGGCTAGCGGTGGCGCTAGGGTTCGTGCGAGAGTGGAAGAAGAGATAATGACTGTGGTGTGGCGTGTATTTATAGGGACAGGGGCGGCTCAGTGTTATTACACAGGTGCCCCTGGCGATTCACATCTGAGGAACACATGGCCATCATGCAGCATACCGGAGGTTGTTCCACGTCCCACGCACGCCTGGATTGTCGGGTGGTCGTTCCCACTTCTCCGGGTTTCAGGTGAAGGAATTAGCATTGAAAGCGGACTTTATGTTTCTCCGTATCTTTTGCTGTCAAGGACGCAGAGAAGACATTTGACAGTTTCAAAAGAATGCATATGATTTGGAGAGATAGAGTTTGAGATAGAAAGCATAGAGAGATTAGGGTCCGATCACATTCACTTAGTTCAAAAGATTCAACAAGAAGACATAGCTATAAGTGAATGTTGTAGAGGACAGAACACTAGTATACATATATAATCATCGTAGCGAAGATAATCATGAAGACATGTTGAGATTGAAGCCAAACCAAATGTGAAGACATAGCAAATGTAACTCCATGAGTGAAACACTTCAAACAGAACATTTGGTGGTGGCGTGACCCACCGTATAGGAACTATTAGACCCAGACACGGCACACAATTATCGTGGCGCTCCGAAGTCAAATTCCTCATTAATGTATTCACACTTAGAATGCATGTCTTCATTGATTGAAGATATACTTTACTTCGTGTGTTGCACATCTAAGTCATCATTATGCATAAGTGTTAGGATGTGTGCCTGATCACAGGACATTTGAGGATTCCAAGATATTTAGCTCACACCGTAACTTGCAAAATCTTTTCTCATCCAAGGGCTTGGTGAAGATATCTGCCAATTGCTCTTCAGTGTTGACATGTATGATATCAATATCTTCCTTCACAACATGATCTCTGAGAAAGTGATGACGAATCTCAATGTGCTTTGTCTTCGAGTGCTGAACTGGGTTGTTGGCAATCTTGATGGCGCTTTCGTTGTCGCAGTAGAGTGGCACTTGCTTCAGATGAATGCCATAGTCTTTGAGTGTTTGCTTCATCCACAAAAGCTGAGCGCAGCAAGATCCAGCAGCAATGTATTCAGATTCAGTGGTGGAGAGAGATACACAGTTCTGCTTCTTTGAAGACCAACATACAAGTGATCGTCCTAGAAAATGACATGTGCCTGATGTAGACTTGCGATCCACCTTGTCACCAGCATAATCAGCATCCGAGAATCCAACCAGATCAAACTCTAAGCCCTTAGGATACCATAATCCTAGAGTTGGGGTGTAAGCCAAATATTGAAGAATTCGCTTCACAACTAAGTGATGCGATTCCTTTGGTGCCGCTTGGAATCGAGCACACATGCAAACACTAGGCATAATATCTGGCCTAGATGCACATAAATAAAGTAAGGAACCAATCATGGAGCGATATACCCTTTGATCGAACTCTTTACCATTATTGTCGGGACCCAGATGATGTTTGGCTGGCATTGGCGTCGTGAAACCTTTGCAGTCTTGCATACCGAACTTCTTCAGGCAATCTTTGAGATACTTCTCTTGAGATATAAAGATGCCGTTGCGTTGCTGTCGTATTTGAAGACCAAGGAAGAACTTCAGCTCTCCCATCATGGACATCTGGTATTGCTCTTGCATCATATATCCAAATTCTTCACTATATTTCTGATTGGTGCAGCCGAAGATAATGTCATCCACATATATTTGGCACACAAACAGTTCACCATCATATGTCTTCGTGAAGAGCATGGGGTCGAGGGAACCAGGTGTGAAGCCTTTGCTCTTCAGGAAGTATTTGAGTGTGTCATACCAAGCCCGAGGGGCCTGTTTGAGGCCATACAGTGCCTTGTTGAGCTTGTATACCATGTCAGGATGTTTTGGATCTTCAAAGCTAGGCGGTTGTGCAACATACACTTCTTCTTCAATCTTGCCATTGAGAAAAGTGCTCTTCACATCCATTTGATATAGAAGAATGTTATGATGATTTGCATAGGCCAGCAGTATGCGTATGGCTTCAAGTCGAGCCACATGAGCAAATGTTTCATCGAAGTCAATCCCTTCAACTTGAGTATATCCTTGAGCAACGAGGCGAGCTTTGTTTCTGACAACGTGACCATGCTCATCTTGCTTGTTGCGATATATCCATTTGGTGCCTATTATATTGTGCTTCCGAGGATCAGGACGCTTAACCAGTTCCCATACATTATTCAGCTCAAACTGTTGAAGCTCTTCTTGCATAGCTTGAATCCATTCAGGTTCCATGAAGGCTTCTTCAACTTTCTTGGGTTCTGTTATTGAGAGGAATGTGAAGTGCCCACAGAAATTTTCTAGCTGTGTTGCCCTTGAACGAGTGAGTGGACCGGGTGCATTTATGCTATCAATTATTCTCTCATTCTGCACTTCATTGGCAACTCGAGGATGTACAGGGCGAAGATTTTGCTCTTGCTGATCATTGTCATTGTTAGAGGGATTGTCTTCGGGCTGAGCATTGTCTTCAGGTTGATCAGGTGCGGAGATGATAAGTTCCTCTTCAGGTTGAGCTTCAGAGGGTATGATTTCTCCAGTTCCCATAAGTTTGATTGATTCACTGGATGGAACTTCATCTAGCACATTTGGCAGGTGCTCTCTTTGTGAACCGTTAGTCTCATCGAACCGCACATCCACTGTTTCAACCACTTTATAATGAAAGAGATTGAAGACTCTGTAGGAGTGCGAATCCTTTCCATATCCAAGCATAAAACCCTCATGTGCTTTTGGTGCAAATTTTGAAGTGTGATGTGGATCCTTGATCCAGCACCTGGCGCCAAATACTCTGAAGTAACTGACATTTGGCTTCTTCCAGTAAGGAGCTCATGAGATGTCTTATTCAGAAGCTTGTGAAGATAAACACGATTGATTGTATGGCATGCAGTATCAATGGCTTCAGGCCAGAATTTTCTTGGATTCTTGTATTCATCAAGCATCATTCGTGCCATCTCAATGAGTGTTTTGTTCTTGCGTTCGACGACGCCATTCTGCTGTGGCGTGTACGGAGCTGAGAATTCATGTGTGATGCCCAAAGTATCAAGATATGTATCAAGGCCAGTGTTCTTGAATTCAGTGCCATTGTCACTTCTGATGTGCTTTATCTTGGCGCCATAGTTATTCATTGCTCGATTGGCGAAGCGTCTGAAGACATCCTGCACTTCAGTCTTGTAGAGGATTATGTGCACCCAAGTATATCTAGAATAATCATCAACAATGACAAAGCCATAGAGACAAGCAGTAGTAGTAAGAGTTGAGTAATGAGTGGGACCGAAAAGATCCATGTGGACCAGTTCGAAGGGTCGAGTTGTTGTCATGATTGTCTTCGAGGGATGTTTGGCCCTCGTCATCTTTCCTGCTTCACAGGCACCGCATAAGTGATCTTTCTTGAACTTGACGCCCTCGATGCCTATGACATGCTTCTTCTTTGCAAGGGTGTGGAGGTTCCTCATGCCAGCATGCCCTAGCCTCCGATGCCAGAGCCAGCATTCTGAAGCTTTTGCCAGAAGACATACGGCAAGCTGTGGTCTTGCTGAGAAATCTACCACGTACAAATCATCCTTCCTATACCCTTCAAACACTAGAGACTTGTCAGATTCCATTAGAACAAGGCAACGATATTTTCCAAACATCGCGATCATATTTAAATCGCAAAGCATTGAGACAGACATTAAGTTGAAGCCAAGGGATTCAACAAGCATGACTTTATCCATGTGTTGATCCTTTGAGATTGCAACTCTACCTAGACCCAATACCTTACTTTTACCAGTGTCAGCAAATGTGATGTGACTCTTGTCAGATGGACGTAAGGTTGAGTCCATAAGAAGGCTTCTCTTGCCAGTCATCTGATTGGTACACCCACTATCAATAATCCATTCTGAAGCTGCTGGTGTCGTACCCTACAGTGCAGTTAGGGGGATAGGCTTCACGAAGAGAATTGTGAAGCAAAAACATTTGACGAACCAGTGGGTTATGAAAGCTTAGATCGAGATTTGGACTGATAGGGAGAGTAGCAAGAGATTCAGGAACGAAGTACATAATAAGACCATTCGGGCATTTGATCTTGCGCCCTACAAGATTTTTAAGGTCCCCAGCAATAACGTCAGACGATTTTGTTTTTCTGCTGGAGACCCTTCCCTGCAAAAGAGAGTTAAGCTTTCTTAACCACCCACATCTTCAAGGGTGGCTTAGAAGCAATAAGTCTAAGTGCAGCATCTGAGAACTTTGGCTTTGGAGCCCTAGCAAAAAGTCTTGCAGGAGGACAATAGTACTCATAAGAATAAGCAGAATAGTTCTTGGTCTTATGAACATGGCGGTTTGATGAACCGTGCTCATATTCATAGGCCTGAGTATGGCTTCCCTGCAAAACATTTGCGTTAGTGCGACTCAGGTGAGTCCTCTGTCTGTATGAAGCCTTTGGATCGTATGAAGCCTGTGGTCTGGGGTTTGTCTTCTTCACCTGTGGTGTCATGATGACATTCACAGGAAGATTCTCCAAACACCTTCTCGGCACCCAGATCTTCTTCATAGGCGGTCCATTCCTGCAGTTAGTACCAATATACCTGGCAAACACTTCACCATCCTGATTTTTAAACAGTTTATAGTTTTCATCAAAGGATTCATCAATAACGATGGGATTAGCACAAGTGAAGCCAGATAGGGTGGATGGATCCGCTGAAGGTTCCTTTGCAGCAACCCATGTGGTTTTGGGGTACTGCTCAGGTTTCCAGTAAGAGCCATCAGCATTCATTTTCCTTTCGAACCCAACACCCTCTTTCCTAGGGTTTTGGTTCAGGATCTGCCTTTTGAGGACATCACATAGTGTCTGATGCCCTTTGAGACTTTTGTACATCCCTGTTTCAAGCAGTGTCTTCAACCTAGCATTCTCATCAGCAATAACTGACGTGGTATCCTCAGCAGAGGGGTTAGTTCCCACATCAACAGTTGAAGATATTGCAACAGTAGCAGTAGTAGAACATTCAGCAACAGAAGTAGCATTATCACGCTCAATGCATTTAAGACATGGTGGTTCAAATCCTTCCTGAGCGGAACTGATCTGTTTGGCACGAAGTGACTCGTTTTCCTTTTGAAGATCTTCATGAGCCGCTCTCAATTTCTCAAGATCTTGCTTCCTTTGAAGATAATCATAGGAAAGCCTTTCATGAGTTGTTGAGAGCGTTTCATGACGACTTTCAAGCTCCTCATACTTAACATGAAGATTTTTTATGTCTTCAATTAAGGACTGAGATCGAGTCATTTCAGCGTCTAGCAGATCATCGCTTTTGTCTAACAGTTTTTCAATATGTTCCATAGCTTTCTGTTGTTTAGTTGCAATTTTAGCAAGTGTTTTGTAGCTGCGTTTGGAATCACAATCAGAGTCATCTTCACTAGATGTTTGATAGTGAGTAGTGCGTGTGTTTACCTTGGCACCACGTGCCATGAAGCAGTAGGTAGGAGCAGTGTAGTCCTTGTCATTTGCATCGGTGTCGGTGATGAGGTCGTTGTCTTCAGTGTTGAAGATGGACTTGGCAACGTATGTTGTAGCCAGACTCGCAACGCCAGAATCGGACTCCTCCTCGGACTCCACCTCCGCCTCCTCAGAAGCAGACTCCTCCTCTGAATCCATTTCCTTGCCAACAAATGCACGGGCCTTGCCAGATGAGCTTTTCTTGTGTGATGAAGACTTGGAGGAAGACTTGGAAGAAGACTTTGAGTATTTCTTCTTCTTCTTGTCGTCAAAGTCATACTCCTTGCTCTTCTTCTTCTTGTTGTTCTCATTGTCCCACTGCGGACACTCAGAGATGTAGTGGCCAGGTTTCTTGCACTTGTGGCATGATCTTTTCTTGTAGTCATAAGCAGAAGCTTCATCATTCCTTGAGCTTGATCGTGAAGACTTTCTGAAGCCTTTCTTCTTGGTGATTTTTTGGAACTTCTTCACAAGCATAGCAAGCTCCTTTCCAATGTCTTCAGGATCATCAGTACTACTGTCGGATTCTTCTTCAGATGTGGAGACAGCTTTTGCCTTCAAGGCATGAGTTCGCCCATAGTTGGGACCATAGATATCTCTTTTCTCAGAAAGCTGAAACTCATGTGTGTTCAGCCTCTCAAGTATGTCAGACGGATCGAGTGTCTTGAAATCAGGACGTTCTTGAATCATCAGGGCTAGGGTGTCAAACAAACTGTCAAGTGATCTCAGGAGTGTCTTGACGACTTCATGCTTGGTGATCTCAGTAGCGCCGAGGGCTTGAAGCTCATTTGTGATGTCAGTGAGTCGATCAAATGTGAGCTGGACATTCTCATTGTCATTTCTCTTGAAGCGGTTAAAGAGGTTGTGAAGGACACTGATTCTCTGATCTCTCTGGGTTGAGACGCCTTCGTTGACCTTGGAGAGCCAGTCCCAGACTAGCTTAGATGTTTCCAAAGCACTCATGCGGCCATACTGTCCTTTGGTCAGATGACCACAGATGATATTCTTGGTAGTAGAGTCCAGTTGAACGAACTTCTTGACGTCAACAGTAGTGACACCTTCTCCAGCCTTGGGAACGCCGTTCTTGATGACATACCATAGGTCGACGTCAATGGCTTCAACATGCATGCGCATATTATTCTTCCAGTAGGGATATTCAGTTCCATCGAAGACGAGGCACGCAGCGGAGACTTTAATTATCCCTGCAGTCGACATAGCTAAAACTCCAGGTGGTTAAACCAAATCACACAGAACAAGGGAGTACCTTGCTCTGATACCAATTGAAAGTGCGTTATATCGACTAGAGGGGGGTGAATAGGCGATTTTTATGAAAGTCTTCAAAACGTGGAAGTTTCGAAGACAAACGATAGAAATAAACCTATTATCATGCAGCGGAAGGTAGACTACACTAGGCAAGCCATAGTCAAGTATTCAATGAAGTGAAAGCACAATGACTAATAGCAGCTAGGTAGTAAGGATCAGATAGGAAGATATTATGAAGCCAATCAGATCAAGCAGTCACTCAGTGAAGACAAAAGATAATGCAGTCATACAACGACTTCACAAGGACCAACAGTGAGTAAAGGGAAGGGAAGGATGAAACCAGTGACTTGTTGAAGACAATGATTTGTTGGACCAGTTCAAGTTGCTGTGACAACTGTGCGTCTGGTTAGGGCGGCTAGGTATTTAAACCTGAGGACACACAGTCCCGGACACCCAGTCCTGAACACGCAGCTCAGGACACCCAGTCCTCACCTATTCCCCTTGAGCTAAGGTCACACAGACCTTGCCCAATCACTCTGGTAAGTCTTCAAGGTAGACTCCCAAACCTTCACAAACTTCGTTCACCGGCGATCCAGAATGGCTCTTGGATGCTCAGAACGCGACGCCTAACCGGCTGGAGGATTCACAGTCCTCAAGTGTAATAAGTCTTCAGATCACACAGACAGGAAGACTTAAGTGATGCCTAACACTCTTTGGCTCTGGGTGGTTAGGGCTTTATTCTCGCAAGGAATTCTCTCTCAAAGGCTTCGAGGTGGGTTGCTCTCAAACGACAAAAGCCATACTCTAACTTTGAGCAGCCAACCGTTTATGGTTGTAGGGGGTGGGCTATTTATAGCCACTAGGCAACCCGACCTGATTTGTCCGAAATGACCCTGGGTCACTAAGGAACTGACACATGTTCCAATGGTCAGATTTCAAACACACACGGCAACTTTACTTGGGCTACAAGCAAAGCTGACTTGTTCGACTCTGGACAAGATTTGCTCTCATAGTCTTCACTCGAAGACATAGGTTTTGGTTAAGCATCACTTCAGTCATTCTAACTGGTTCTCTTGGACCCCACTTAACATTAGAATGGTTCCTATGACTCAACAAAGAAGAAGAAGAACTACGAAAGATCTAAGTCTTCGAGCTCCATATGCTTCATGCGACGTCTTCTCGTGTCATAGTCTTCAATGTGAATATCTTCACATACCACCTTTGACATCAATGTCTTCATACATTTTTAGGGGTCATCTCTGGTAGGAAAACCGAATCAATGAGGGACTTCTACCTATGTTATCCTGCAATTCTCACAAACACATTAGTCCCTCAACTAGGTTTGTCGTCAATACTCCAAAACCAACTAGGGGTGGCACTAGATGCACTTACACCATATCACCACATTGTTGTTTCTATTGCTAGTTCACTGGGCTGCTGTGGTTCGCACTACTGGTTCACTCAGGGATCCAAAAAAAGAGGAGTATGGCCTATCACCTACTGGTTCACTCGAATGCCGTGGTTCGCACTCCTCCGACATGAGTAGTAGTACTAGTATATACACTATATATACTGCATGATTCTTTGCTCCTTCTTACGTACTTTGCCGACATGTGGGAGAGCCAGCATCCGGGTCGACGTGTCATGCACCAGATTAGACTGGGGAATGGAAGGGGGGCACCACCCCGGTCGTAGCGCCAGTAATTCATGACTATAGTGAGTAGTCATATCACAAGTCTTTCCAGCAGGAATGTGTCGTCAAATCACACAGCCCGACCTTTCCAGCAGTAAGTAAGTTAAATCCGCTACTCCCTCACCCTCCTCACCTCTCTGTCAAACTACCTACACGAAAACTACTGCGCGTACTACCGGAGAAAAGCCCCGCACTCAACTTTTAACTATGCGAAAATAGTTCGATCTTGTTCATTCTACATAAATACTAGTACTGTATGTTTATTCACCCGCGGGGATGTTCAATGAATGGAGGGCCAGGGAGCACAAGTGAGCAATACTATTACTAGTAAGTTGGAGTCGTATAGTTAGTCATGTTAAATAGACAGTTTCTTTTCTTTAATGCCATGTACACAAATTGAAACACTTGTTGTGGAGAGAAAAAGATAATCACTCCACTATATATGTAGGCAGGGGCATGAGCGCTTACTTTACTAGGGTTGCTCTCTTCATTCTCTCATCCTCTCCAGATCTAAACAAGACAATGGTAGCAACATTTTCTCTCTGCTCACCGCTGGTCACAGATCCGGCCGGATCCCTTCGGTCGGTGTGTGTAGAGGACTAGGTGCATCTTTCACGCGGTCATCGCCGGTGAGGGAGGAAACCCATAGCTGCTGGCAGGGCCCGATCCTTTGCCCGTGTCGTTCTCTCCAACACAGCACCGGCTCGGGAGGTCCTCCGACCCTTCTTCCTCCCCGTCGTATTGTGCGCAGATCTGACATGCCGCCACCGACATCCCGGCGACCCTCAGGTATAAGTTCTTTGAAAGTGGCCTTGCTCTACTGCCCCAGCTCCCCATGTGTCTGCATGTGCATCTTTTTCTACTTCCATCACGTCTTCCAAAGCCACCTAGATTTTTAGTATTATGAGAGTTAAAGCTACTTCATGCATTCGAATCTAGGACTTGGTTCAAAAAACGAAGAAAAGGGGAAAGAAGTAGCATGAACCTAGGACTTGATTGAAAGTGGAAATAATAGGGGAAAAGTAGTAGAGACCGGATACCCAACCTGTCTCATGGTCGAAAAGTGAAATAATGGGAAAACGCAATACAAACTGAATAAGGAACAAATCTATTATTGGTTGAAAAAAGGAAAGAAAGTGGTGGCTCGTGGACAAGTCAACAGACTATGTCTAGGATTAGATTTGCTGCCCTCACATAGTAAAAGGTTTACAGGATTAGATTTGCTGCCCTCACACAGTAAAATGTCTCCAGGATTAGATTTGCTGCCCTCAAATAGTAAAAGGTCTCCTGGATTAGATTTGCTTCCCTCACCTCGCATGAACAAACTCGACATCACCACTTTATGCCTCCTTGTAGGTACATTGTGTTAATGCGTCCACTGTCGCATGTCCTTATACCAACTTTTTGTTGTTGTTAATGTAAGGGAAAATGTAAAATGAAGCGATCACACTATTACCTTAAGGACATGTCTAACCAGTGTTATTCTTAATCTAATGCCTCTAGTGATACGATGCAATTAAACTGTGTTACAAATGGTACTCCTGTTGTTTTCCCCAGTATGATAAGTAAGTTGCTTCTTTACGCTGCTGAGTGTCTGATGTCGCTTGAAGCTACGTCAGTATTTCACCAAAGAGGAAGGAATGATGCATCACAACGGCGGTAGGTATTTCCCTCAGATATGGAACCATGGTTATCGAACCAGTAGGAGAACCAAGAAACACAACGTAAACAACCCCTGCACACAGATAACAAATCCTCGCAACCCGACATGTTAAAGGGGTTGTCAATCCCTTTCGGGTAATGGCGCCAGAAATGGGAAAAGGGACGTGAGAGAGTTGTAAATATTGATATATCTGTCACAGCCCTAGTTTAGCCTTTGCTTATCCTTGCATGATCATCATGTCTAAATTCTAAAATTTGAATTGAGGGAATTTTCAAAGCCTCGAAAACCTTTTAAAAATAATAAACATTTAATTCTCATCAAATGAGTCCAAAGAAATGTTCCTGTTACTCTGTGAAAATATTGGTACGAGGTAAAATTCAAACCAATATTTTTGGAATCACAAAAATATTTATTTTGGGCCTTTGACTTAAATCAATGACATATTTGAGTTGAATTTATTTCTGTTATATAAGAAATAAAGTTCAAATATTTTTTTAAGTTGCTTGTGACCTTGGACTAGTTTCTGAGCTCACATAACAATTTACATAAAGTTCAAAAATGATTTGATGTTTTAAATCAAATCAAAACCAATTACAGAAAAATAGAAAAAAACAGAAAAAAGAGAGAGAGAGACTAACCTGGGCCAACTCACCTGTGCAGCCCTCTTGGCAGCTGAAGTGGTGGGCCCAGCCCCCAGCGCCCCTTGTCACCTTCCTCCTCTGCCAGGAGGACAACCAGGTGTGTGGCGAGCGCCGACGCTGCTCTGGCCACCTCCTGCTTCCTCCCCGGACCTTCTAGCGATGCCACGGAGACGCCCCGTGGCCCCTCCCTCCTCTCCCTCACTCTATGCTCTCTCCTTCGCCCTCTAGTCCCTTCCACGAGCGCGACCGAACGCAGCCGTCGCCGCCGACGAGCTCCCCCACGGCCACAGCCATCTCCGAGCCTCTCCGACGTGCCCTGAGCTCCGCCGTGACGCCCCGGTCGTCTCCGCCGAGCCACATGACGCCGGACGCCCTGGAGCACCATCGTCGATGCCATCTTCACCCTCTGCACCGACAGCCGTCGTCGACCGATTCGTCGTCACCAGGCCATCCCCGAGCATGCTGATATCACCGACGACCTCGCCGTGAGCTCCTCTACCGTACCCCTCCCTCCCCACCGTCTATTTCCTCCTCTAGCCTCACTAACCACCGCGGCCGAAGCTCGCCGCCGCCGTGCCTCTTCACCGTCGTGGCTAGAGCCACAGTAGCTCGAAGCCAAGCACACCTCTGCGCTCAGCACGGCTCCAGGAGCCCGTAGCGCCCACCAGCTCCTCCTGCCTTGCTCCGTAGCACCGAACCCGTCATTTCCCGAGCCCCGGCCACCGCCTCGAGCTTGACTCCGGCGAGCTCACTCCACCGCAGCCTCTCTCGCTTGCTCCAATAGATGCGCGAGAGTGCTAGCTCTCTGTAGGTGGTCTCGACCGCTAATTTGGTCGCCGGAGGGCAAAATCTGAGCCCCTCTGCCATCTCGGCCTCGCCGGCGACTCAACGCCGGCGGGATTGACCCTGCTCACCAGGGGTTTGACCCCCGCTGACTGAGTTGACCTGGGTGGTCCCAGTTTGACCCCCGCTGACTGAGTTGACCTGGGTGGTCCCAGTTTGACCCCCCTGGTCTATGACAGATGGGACCCGCCTGCTAATTAAGTTAGGGTTAGGACTAACTAAAAATTAGTTAGACTAATGTCACTGACATGCGGGACCCACTGGTCAGGTTTGACCTGGACCACCCCGTTGACCTGCTGACGTCACAGTGATGTAGTCCTGACGCAGTAACTCTTTTTCTGGATTTATTCTTATACAGGAAATTTCATAAAATTGCCTAAACTTCTAAAAATCATAGTAATTCAACCATAGCTCCAAATCAAATAATTTATATATGAAAAATGATCAGAAAAATCTAAGATATCCATCTATACCATTTTCATGCATGTTGGAACACCTTAAAGTTCATGTTTAGGACAATCCAATTAAATGGCATTTAAGAAATCACATATGGAGTTTGAATTTGAACTTAGGGTTCAAACCAACTCCATTTAACCTGTTGCTAGTTGCATTAGCTGAAAACATAGCATATTGACAAGTCATGATCATGCATCATATTGTGCATTGCATTGGTTGTGTTCTTTATGTGTTTGCCGATGGTTGTCCCCTCTCGATAGACGTGTTCCGATGATGAGTTCGATGACACCGATGAAGAGCTATATTATCTTCAGAAGTGCCAGGCAAGCAAAACCCCCTTGTTCATTCCAATACAATCCCACTCTCTTGCTCCTGCTATCTTTTACTGCATTAGGACAACAACGATTCAACTGTTACATGATGCGGTAGTTGAACCCCTTTCCTCTGCATGACCTGTCATTGCCACAATAAATAGATGAAACCCACTAGCATGAGTAGGAGTTGTTTGAGCCCTGATGTGCCTACTCATTCATGCTTATTTGTCATGCCTGCTACTGCTTAGAGTTGAGTCAGGTCTGATTCATCGGGGATGAATTGGAATGGCGATGAACATGTCCTACTGTGTGTGAGCTAAGTGTGTGAACACGATTTGGTAAAGGTAGAGGTGAGAGGCCATGTAGGAGTACATGGTGGATTGTCTCATTGAAACCGTCCTCAGGAACTGAGTTCTGTGTTTGTGATCCATGAACAGCTACTACCACTCATTGGGATCCTTAATTGACCCTCTCGACTTATTAACTGCCCTAGTCCTCTGTCCAGGAGTTGCAAATAGTTTTTGGTGTTTATAGGATATGGGTTGGCGGCCGTGCGTAGCGCTGACCCTAGGGGTGGGCTATGATGCGGTAGATACACCATGGCACGGTGTACCGGGCGCCCGTTTGGTGGCTCGGGAACCCTGCACACCTCGTTTGGGGCTGTGAGCGAAACTCCGGCCGGATCTCCTCACGGATGGAACCCGAATAGGCGATAAACTTGGACTAGAGACTTGTGTAATTTGTCAGGTCATGGCCGACTCCCTCGCCAGGCTTCCGCTTGAAGGTTGCCGAGATACACGACGTGTACATGGTGGTAAGTGGCGAGAGCGTGTGTGAAGAAGTACACCCCTGCAGGGTTAACATCATCTATTCGAATAGCCGTGTCCGCGGTAAAGGACTTCTAGGTTGCCTATAACAGTTCATAGACAAGTGAAAGTGCATACTCTAAAATGCGCAAGATAAGCGTGAGTGCTATGGATGGCGTTCTCGTGGGGAGACGGGAGCGGATCCATAGTGGTGTATTGATATGGTGAATATGTGGACTCGTGTGTGCCACCTCAAAAGAGTTGCTTGCAGTCGTAGTTCAGGTTAGCCACTGAGTTAAAGCTGGCTGGCTGCAGTTAAACTCCACTACCCCTTTGTTGATATCGACGCTGGGTACATTTGTACTCACGTTTTCTTAATTTATGTTTTTGCATAGAGACTTCAGTCTCGCTAGTAGTTCCACGTGGACTTCGACGTTTAGCTTGTTACCTCAGCTACAATCTTGTGCCATCGGCAGGATCTGGTAGATAGTCAGGCTTCTCAGCCTTTTTCATTTGTAGATGTCTATACCCAGACATGTTAAGCTTCCGCATATGCTTTGACTTGTATGCTCTGAATGTTGGGTCATGAGACCCATGTTTGATATATCTCACTCCTCGGAGCCTAATGAATAAATAGTTTGAGTCGTAGAGTTCTGTTGTGATGCCATGTTGTATTTACACATATCGAGCATATTGTGTGTATGTTATTGAAATGCTTGGTATGTGTGGGATTCGACAATCTAGTTGTTTATCCTTGGTAGCCTCTCTTATGGGGAAATGTAGTCTAGTGTTTCCACTGAGCCTTGGTAGTCTGCTACAGCCCGTTTTATCGGAGTCCTGCTAGCCCAGTACTACTGCTCCAGAACACTTAGACTGGCCGGCATGTGATTCACTTCGTTCCTGTGTCTGTCCCTTCGGGGAAATGTCACATGGTGACTTTAGGAGTCCTGCTAGCCTGCTATAGCCCGGGTTCCCGGAGTCCTGTTAGCCCAGTTGCTACAGCCCGAATTCACACGCTGATGACCGACATCTTCGATGTTGTTTCATGTATGCCTGTCCCCGTAAGTTAGTGCCACTTTGGGTTCACGACTAGTCATGTCGGCCCGGTTTCTCTGTCATATGGATGCTAGCGACACTATCATATACGTGAGCCAAAAGGCGCAAACGGTCCCGGGCCAGGTAAGGTGGCACCCGTGGAATACCGTGCGTGAGGCTGCAAAGTGATATGAAGTGTTACACGCTAGATCAGTGTGACTTAGGATCGGGGTCCTGACAGCTTTGGTATCAGAGCCTGACTGCCTGTAGGATTACCATGCCAAACTGGTCGAAGTTGTGTCTAGAAATGCTTTAGTTATGTAGGGGAATTGATTGTGGAAGGGAACATAAGGCTCTTTTTACTCCTTTACCTTATGGCCTTCTGATCTGAGTCATCCTCTTCTCTTCTACAGGGATTAAGAACTAGGCCTTCACATCTATCTATCAGGATGACGTGTTACTAATCCATAGACTTATAGGATTGATGGATTCAATTCTCAGTTCAGTTCCTACTATTTGTGTGTGTTGACAGTTGATCTCGGAACATTGATATTGTGATGCTGAGTGGTTATTCCACAATTTTGGCAGGATGTCTAAAATCCTTTTGAGCATTTACAGCCGTTATGCTGTCCGAGACATCCCAGGTTTCTAAACAATCTGATGCATTTGTAAATTACTTCTTCCCATTTTCGATGTTCCTTTGGCCAGATTAAGCACACTAATCGGTCTGTTGAGGTACTCTATTGCCTCGACATATATGTTGGTGCTACTATTATGATCCTAGGTGTTTTAGGGAGTCACCTAGTGATCTAGCCATGTTTTGTGTTCCCGGTGTGATGATTCTGGCCATCATTACCGAAAGCATCCCGTGATGCCATTTAGTAGTAGGTATTCTGTTCCTGGGTTCTTGAACCCGAGATTCACCCTACTTACCTCGTCTTGATAGTGTTTGCTAGTTCCTTTAGGACATTAGTAACCTTTGCGATTGTCCTCGAGGTCCGTGGTACAACGTTCTTCCAATACCATGAACCAATATGGCAGGAGTTCTCTTGAACCAAAAGATCACAACAGGAGTGCTCTCGATGAGTTCTCCATTCTATATTGTGACTCTGCCAGTTCAACATTTCTGCATGGGTTATCCAGAAGAAATAACATGCTAATCCATGCATCCATAACTCAGAAAATTATATGTTCCTTTGAGTTGTCCCTCTTTACTTGTATTCTGACCCTCGTCCATCAATTGATAGTCAGGAGTAGTTGTGCATTCGTGTTATTGATGCTTATTATTCTTGTGGTCCGTCGAGCCATTCTATTTCAGAATGACTAGGAGAAACAAACTCCAGTACCTCATCAATATCTACAATTGGGTCAAAGCAGTTGTATTCCGCAGATCAAAATGCCAATCCAGCTTTTGATTCTGTTCTACCCTGAAGTATTGCCCTCTTTATGTCAGGAATATCATAGGAATTGCACAACCTCCTATGTACTCTTGATACAGTGATACTTCTCACCATCATTATTCATTCCTTGGTCCCGTGTTGTTGTAACCGGAATGCCGACAAGTAAATTATGATGTGTGAAATCAATACTCCTAGCAACCCTGTTGCTTGGTAGATAATGGACAATAATCTAATCCTTAGCATGTTGATTATTGAATCATCACTGTCACACCCTAGCTAGTTCATGCATTAGAGTGTTGCATCATGTCTACTTTTACAGAAACTTGAAATGGGGATGACAGAACCCCAGCACCCCCCTGGAAACAACTAGGGTTTACCAAAAATATTTTCAATGAACCCAAAATGCCCTTCACAAAATGTTCATCATTTCTGGATTGGGCTTAAACCCCTGGCAAAAATGGTGCACTCTTTTCTAGGACATTCTGGATTCTTTGAATTAAATCATAAGTATTTGAATTTGGGCATTTAAATGTTATAAAATATTTCAAATGCTCAAATAATTCTGGAAATAAGAGTGGGCTGTTGGAAATAATCTAAACAGAGCCTATGATTATTTTCAGGATTTTTGTAAGTGCCTAAGTATTTTTAATAAAGCCACAAACTTACAGAAAAATAGAAAAACAGAAATAAAAGAGGAGCGGGAAGCTTACCTGACCGCAGCCCACCTGGCCGGCCCAGCACTGTGCTCGCCCGTGCCAGCCAGCTGCTTCTCCCTCGCCAGGCAGGCACAGAGGTGATGCCGGCGAGCACGAGCTCGCCACGGCGTCCGCTGCTTGCCGCCCGCGAGGCCAGGACACCTGGGAGAGCTCCACGTCGCCGCTCCGACCCCGTGGACATCTCATTGGCCCCCTGCCTCTCTCCCTCACTCACCCGAAGCCATGGCCGATGAAGCCGCCGCCGTCTTGCCGCCGTAGCCGCAGCCACCGTCGTCCCCGTGTCACCCCACCATGCCCACGAGCTCCGCAACATCTCCCTCGACCTCCTCGACGAGCCACGAAGCCTCAGACGTGCTGCAACGCCGCCACCGCCGCCGTTCCCCTCGTCGGTCACCGGAGATCGTCGCCAACGATTCGCCGCCTCCCAAGCTTCCCCGAGCCCGCTTCGACGCCACTGCACTCGCCGTGAGCTTCTATCTCTTCTCCCCCTAGCCACGTCGCTCGAGCTGCCCTCTAACCCCATTGGCCATCATGGCCGAAAGCTCGGCTCAACCGGCCATGTCGCCGCCATGGCCACAGGCGCGTAAGCTCGATTCCGAGTGCGTCACCACACTCACCACGTTCCCAGGAGCCTAACGCAACACTCCCCGCGCCTCGCCGTGCCCCATAGCTTCGGGTTCATCCTCGCCCGAACTCCGGTGACCGCCAAGGTCGTCGCCGGCGTCATTCCCGGCCTCCCCGAGCTCCTATTCCACCACCAAACGCCGCGGCTTGCTCCCAGCTACGCATAGGACCAAACCGCAGTCGATTTGGTCGACTGTGGGCAAAACCCGAGTCCCTCCGCCGCATCTGTCGTCGCCGGTGTCAAGCTGCCGGTGAGTTGACCATGTCTGACCCGTGTGGGCCCAAGTTGACTTCCCCCCTGAGCCTATGATAGGTGGGGCCGACCTGTTAATTAGGTTAGGATTAGTGCTAACTAATATTAGTTAGTTTAAGTCACTGACTTGCGAGCCCAGGCCCCACTAACAGTTAGTTAGTATTAACTAAACTCTGTTAGTTAGCTGAGACACTGACAGACCGGGCCCACCAGTTAGGTTTGACCTGGGCTGGCACCTTTGACTCGCTGACATCACAGTGACGTAGTGCTGATGCAATTATTCATTTTCCGGATTTATTTTTATATAGGAAATTCCAAAAAATAGCCTAAACTTCTAAAAATCATAGAAAATCAACCATAGCTCCAAATCAAACAAATTATATATGAAAAATGATCAGAAAAATTCAATCTATCCATCCATAATGGTTTCATGCATGACAAAAAACTTTAACCTTGCTGTTTAGGTGAAACAAGCTAATACACTTATTATGCATAAGAGCTTAAGCTTTCTTTTGAATCTTTGATTCAAATGGGACCCTTTCAACTTGTTTCACATTGCATTAGGAAGGAAACATCATTTTGCCATGTCATAGCATGCATCATGTGTTGATTATACTCTATGGTGTCTTTCGTGGTAGGTTCTGCCTCCGAGGATATCTCCGAGTATCCAACTGAAGGGCAGTACCCTACTACCACTCCATCAGGCAAGTAGCCCCATTGATCATATCGATACAATCCCATGTTCTCGCCTCTGCTCTCATTTACTGCAATAAGACAACAACGTTTCAAACTGTTGTGTGCTACGGTAGTTGAACCCTTATCCTCTACATGACCTTTCATTGCTAGAGTAACTAGATGAAACCCACTAGCATGTGTAGGAGTTGATTGAGCCTTGTATGTGTTTCCTACCTTGCTATGCCTGCTATGCTTAGAGTTGTGTTAGGTCTAGTTCATCTGGGTGATGGGCTAGAGTGAAATGATTATGTCGGTAATGTGAGGGATGTGTTGAACATGATTTGGTAAAGGTATCGATGAGAGGCCATGTAGGAGTACATGGTGGGTTGTTTCATTGAGGCCGTCCATAAGAACTGAGATCTGTATGCGTGATTTAAGATTCAACTACTACCACACATTGGGCCCTGAAATATGACCCCGCTCGACTTACTGACCCCTCTCGTCCTCTGTCCAGGAGTTGCAACTAGTTTCTGGTGTTTGTAGGTTATGTGTTGGCGGCCATGCGTAGCGCTGACCCTAGGGATGGGCTATGACGCGGTAGATACACTGTGGCCGTGTATGCCAGGCACCCATTTGGCGTCTCGGGACCCTGTACACATCGTTTGGGGCCGTTGAGGACACCCCGGCCGGATTTCCTTGCGGATGGAACCTGAATAGGCGATAAACCTGGACTAGAGACTTGTGCGGTTAGTCAGGTCATGGTCTACACCCACGTCGGCTTTCTCTTGAAGTCTGCCGAGCACATGTCGTGTGCAGACGCTAAGTGGTGGAAACATGTATGACGAAGTACACCCCTGCAAGGTATAAAACTCTTCGAATAGCCGCGTCCACCGTAAAGGACTACTTGGTTGCCTATACAGTTCATAGACAAGTTAATGGTTACTACTAAAAAAACTCAAGATAAGTGCGAGTACCGAGGATGGCTCTCTCATAGGATGACGAGGAGGATCCCCGGTGGAGTATTGTGATGGTGATTAGTGGACTCGTGTGCGAAAACTATTTTACTAGTGGTGTCTCGTAGGATAGCTTAGCCAAGAGTCAAAGCTGGCTTGCTGCAATAACTCCACCACCTTCTTGAGAATGAGCATGTATAATAGGTTCTGTTGTAAGACTTGCTGAGTACCTTTGTACTCATGTTTGCTTAATTACTGTTTTCAGACGACAACACCGCCCCGTCCGATGGGTTTTATGTAGATCTCGACGTCGATGAGTGACTTGCCACCCAGGTGGTGATCCATGGCCATGGAGGGCCCTATGTAGATAGACAGGCTTCGAGAAGCCTTCTTTCTTTCTAGTGTCTGTACTCAGACTATTTGCTTCCGCATGTGCTTGTATGACTTGAGTGTCGGGTCATGTCACCCCTACCTGTATGAACATGTTATGTATGGCTCTTTGGAGCCTTTAAATAAAGTACTTGAGTTGTAGAGTTTTGTTGTGATTCCATGTTGTATTTGCACATATCGAGCATATTGTGTGGATGATTGAAATGCTTGGTATGTGTGGGATCCGACAATCTAGTTGTTTATCCTTGGCAGCCTTTCTTATGGGGAAATGTAGTCTAGTGCTCCTCGAGCCATAGTACTCCGCTATAGCCCGGTTCACCGGAGTCCTGCTAGCCCAGCACTACTGCTCAGGACACTTGACTGGCCGGCATGTGTTTCACTTCGTTCCTATGTCTGTCCCTTCGGGGAAATGTCACACGGTGACTTCCGGAGTCCTACCTAGCCTGCTACAGCCCAGGTTCCCCGGAGTCCTGTTAGCCCAGTGCTACAGCCCGGATTCACTCGCTGATGACCGACATGCTCGATGTGATTCATGTATGCCTGTCTCCATAGGTCTGTGCCGCTTTGGGTTCACGACTAGCCAAGTCGGCCCGGGTTCTCTATCATATGGATGCTAGCGACACTATCATATACGTGAGCCAAAAGGCACAAACGGTCTCGGGCCATGGTAAGGCGACACCCGTGGGGATACCGTGCGTGAGGCCGCAGTGTGATATGAGGTGTTACCGGCTAGATCGATGTGACTTCGAATCGGGGTCCTGACAGTGTTGGCATCAGAGCCGGACTGCCTGTAGGTTTGTGGAGCCAAACTGGTCGATGTCGAGTCTAGAAATGCTTTAGTTATATGTAGGGGAATTGATTGTGGGAGGGAACGTAAGGCTCTTTTTAATCCTTTACCTTATGCCCTCTGATCTGAGTCATTCACTTCTCTTTCAACGTGGGTTAAGGACTAGGCTCTCTTCTTCTATCAGGTTCACGTGTTACTAATCCGTAGTAGCTTATAGGATTGTTGTTACCAGCCTCAGTACAGTTACTATTTTAGTATGTTGCCAGTTGAATCAGAACCTTGATATGATGTTGTTGACTGGTATTGCAAATTGTTGTGGATGTCTCAAATCTTTTTCTGAGCATTTACAGCAGTTATGCTGTCCAATTTCCCCTAGAAAATTCTAATGCCTTTGCATTATTCTGTGCTTTCAGATGGCCACCCGTTCGCAGAACCAAGTGGTTCGTCTGATCCGGTGCCTCGATGTGCCCGGCCACACGTCCAGGTTGGTTTGAGTGATGGTCGAGTCAGGCTATCAGTGGTATCCAGAATATACCGTCGAGGAGCAGTTCAGAGACTTCAACCAGAACCAGTACCTCTGTACCGTCAGGATATAACCCTCTTATCCTGGAGCCACTGAGACCCTTCACTGTTCCTATGGACTTGGGGTCACTATTGAGATGTCTGTGCAGGATGCGGCCTATTCAATGATGACTATCATTCCAGCCAGGACTGCCTTGCTACAGAACACCGATTTCTGTTACATGCCAGCCTCACTTCCTGGAACACAGGGGTACTATCAGGCTTTGTACTATGACTCTTCACATGAGGAGTCACTACTCCGCACCACTGCCGAGATGCTCGAGGATAAGGACCGCGAAAATCGGGCCTTGCGTATGGAGCTTTTCCATACTCGTGCTGATCATTGAGGCACTTTGACTCGGTTTGCACCTGCGGTGTAGGCAGGATACATGGACATGAGGGACTTGTACCCTGTACGGTCTGGATTGCCAGATTGTATGGAGTGGCACGATGTAGGAGGCATCACCCCTCCTCGTGGTCCCCGTCTGCCACCACCTGTGGGACCAAGGCAATATCCGAGTCTCTATGGTCCGCACGCTCCGCAGGACTGTCTGTTCCCAGATGATCATGTTCCACTTCCAGGCTTTGGTGGTGACTCTTATGAGGATTACTACGGATTCGTCTGAGCTAGTAGTAGTTTCACTAGTACTGTAATAGTTGTATTCTCCACAGTCCTATGTGACCCGTGGGATATGACTTGGTGTGTATCATGCTCCGGAGGTGTAGAAAAATAATGTATAGGAGCTTGGAATGCCTCCGATGAGATGTAATGTCTTTCACCGTAGTTGTACTCTAGCCTTGGCTTGTACTAAACTATGTACGGTGTGTATGACCAATGGTATATATATGGTAGTTTCTATATTACCATGTCGTGCAATGAACATCTTAGCATTCCATGTTATCCATTACATTCTGCACTTCCTTGTTAAGTTTGTGCCATCCTTATCTAAATCGTTGTCTTGTTTTCTCCTAGGATGGTCAACACCCGCAGCAACCCTGCTGCCCCAGAGCAGGGGGAAGCCAGTGCAGTTAGGGGTGAAAATCTGCCTCACCCGCCTTCTCTGGCCGAAGTGATGCTGGAGGCGGAAAGAAACAAGCGTGAGACTAACCGCTTGCTAGAGCGGATTTAGCAGAACACTGCACGCCATCAGCGAAATGACTTGGTGTCAATCAATGACTTCATCAAGTTGTACCCACCAAAGTTCAATCATTCCGTCAAGCCCCTTGACGCGGATGACTGGCTCCGCAGCATCACACACAAGCTACGTTCTGCTAACGTAGCTGAAGCTGATAAGGTTACCTATGCTGCCTATCACCTCGAAGGCCCTACTAGCCTTTGGTGGGAAAACTTTGAAGCTATGCGCCCGATCGGCCAAATCACTACTTGGGCTGAATTCAGTGAGGCTTTCCGTGAGCATCACATCCCGGAAGGTCTCATAGATCGCAAGAGGGAAGAGTTCTGCAATTTCACCCAAGGAAGACTGACCGTGGATGCATATAGTCGTGAATTTGGGAATCTGGCACGATATTCTCCTGAAGAGGTATCCACCGACACTAAGAAGCAGGCAAGATTCCGCAAGGGAATTAGCCCTGAGCTTCGCCGCGATCTTAGTCTGCACGAGTGCACCTCCTTTCAGAAGTTGGTCAATAAAGCCATCAGTGCTGAGACAGGCCAGTCTGACTATGACGCTTCACGCAAGCACTCTCGTGATTTTGGCTCTTCATCCGGCTCTGGATCTCAGAAGCGCCGGGTGTGGATTCCAAGCACGGCACTGCCACCCAGGTTCATTACGAGGCCATCCTTTGAGGCGCATCGTCCCAACCAGTAGTTTGCACCACCCAAGCCCTATGGTGGCCCCGCTGCTAATGCTGCTCCATGCCCCAATGTTGCGAAATGTTTCAAGTGTGGAGAGCCGGGTCACTATAGTCGAGAGTGTCCCCAGAACAACAACCCCAATCAGTCTGGAAAGTCCGTTGGTCGTGGTAAGCCAGCGGGAAAGACATTCTACGCCAAGCCGGTCACCACTGCACGTGGCCATGTCAACTATGTCTCAGCTGAGGAGGCTCATGAGGATCCTAACATTGTCCTTGGTGCGCTCCTTGTTAATTGCCACCGGCATCTGTTCTTTTCGATACTGGAGCATCTCATTCATTCATATCTGAGAGCTATGCTCGACTGCATAACACAACATTCTGTGACATGCCCACTACCATGGAAATTCAAACCCCTGGCTCTAGATGGCAAACTTCTAGAGTAAGCCATGGGAATGAAATTCTTGTCGATAGACTTGTCTTCCTTGCATCCTTAATAGCTCTCAAGTCCTCAGACATAAACATCATCTTGGGTATGGACTGGATGTCAGCTCATTATGCTAAGATTGATTGTGCCACTAGAATCGTTCAACTTACTCACCCATCGGGCAAGACAGTCAATGTCTTAACTCGAGTGGCCAAGCGCCAGCTTTACTCTCTAAATGCCAACCCCCTTCCAGACCTTGAGGATATTCCGGTAGTCCGAGACTTTCCGGATGTCTTTCTAGAAGAACTGCCAGGTGTTCCACCTGACAGGGATGTCGAGTTCGTGATAGACCTTGTTCCAGGAACCATTCCAATTTCTAGAAGACCCTATAAGATGGCACCCTTAGAACTAGCCGAGCTTAAGAACCAACTCGATGAGTCCTTGAAAAAGGGTTTCATCTGTCCTAGTTCCTCTCCTTGGTCTTGCCCCGTCCTCTTCATCAAGAAGAAGGATGGAACGGATCGGATGGTTGTAGACTACCGACCTGTCAACTTGGTCACTATCAAGAGCAAGTATCCGCTTCCCAGAATCAATGATCTGTATGATCAGCTTGCTGGATCCTTGGTCTTTTCCAAGATGGATTTGAGGTTGGGCTACCATCAAATCAAAATCAGAAACGGGGACATTCCCAAAACAGCCTTTGTTACTCGTTATGGCCAATACGAGTACACCGTCATGTCCTTCGGTTTAACCAATGCCCCAGCCACCTTCTCTCGGTTAATGAACTCGGTCTTCATGGAGTATTTGGATAAATTCGTCGTAGTATACCTCGATGATGTACTCATCTACTCCAAGAATGAAGAGGAACATGTCGAACATCTAAGGCTGGTATTGACGAAACTTCGAGAGCATCGCCTTTATGCCAAATTCTCCAAGTGTGAATTTTGGTTGCCAGAAGTGACCTATCTAGGCCATGTAATCTCTGGTAAAGGTATTGCTGTCAATCTCGAGCGAGTTCAAGCCGTCCTTGATTGGACTCCACCTGAGACGGTCAAGCAAGTTCGGAGTTTCCTTGGCTTAGCGAGCTATTGCCGCCGCTTCGTCGAGAATTTCTCCAAGGTTGCTAAACCTCTAACTGAACTCCTCAAGAAAGATAAAAAGTTCGAGTGGACCCCACAGTGCGAGTTCAGCTTTCAGGAACTGAAAAGACGCCTGACATCTGCTCCCGTACTGGTACCACCAGATTTCTCCAAGGACTTTATTATCTATTGCGACGCCTCGCGACAAGGACTAGGTTGCATACTCATGCAAGATCATCAGGTAATTGCCTATGCTTCATGGCAATTACACTCCCATGAGGAAAATTATCCCACACATGATCTAGAGCTTGCAGCTGTAGTCCATGCACTTAAAACTTGGCGACATTACCTTCTCGGTAATCGTTGCGAGATCTTCACCGATCACCAAAGTTTGAAATATATCTTCACCCAACCGGATTTGAATCTGAGGCAAAGACGTTGGGTCGAGTTGATCTCGGATTACGACTTAGGAATAACTTACACCCCGGGCAAAGCCAATGTCATGGCTGATGCGCTAAGTCATAGATCCTATTGTAACAACTTTATGTTACAATAAAGTCAACCACTTCTCCATGAGGAATTTCGTAAGCTTAATCTTCACATTGTTCCTCGAGGATTCCTATCCACCCTGGTGGCGAAGCCTAACCTTACAGATCAAATCATAGCTGCCCAGAAGCATGATAAGGGCATATCCCGGATTAAGGAAAACATTGCTAGCGGAGTTGCTAGATGTTTTTCCATGGATGAGCGAGGTGTTGTCTTCTTCGAGAACCGCTTGGTGGTTCCCAAGAAACAACATCTATGCCAGTTGATTCTTAAGGAAGCTCATGAGTCCCCTCTCACCATTCATCCCGGTAGTACTAAAATGTATCAAGACCTACGCTAGAGGTTTTGGTGGACTAGGATGAAGAGAGAAATTGCTCAATACATTGCTAGTTGCGACGTCTATCGTCGTGTTAAAGAAGAGCACCAACGGCCTGCTGGCACCCTTCAACCCTTGGCTATTCCTGAGTGGAAATGGGATAAAATTAGTATGGATTTCATTACTGGTTTTCCCAGGACCAAGAGAGGGAATAATGCCATCTTCGTCGTAATCGATCATCTTTCCAAGGTGGCCCACTTTCTACCTATTCGTGAGAGTATCACCGCTAGCCAGCTAGCTGAATTATACATCTTCCGAATAGTGTCTCTTCATGGTGTCCCATTGGAAATTAACTCAGAACATGGGAGTCTCTTCACCTCTCGATTTTGGGGAAGTTTCCAAAATGCTATGGGAACTCGTCTCTCTTTTAGCACCGCCTTCCACCCCCGATCAAGTGGTCAAGTAGAGCGAGTAAATCAAATTCTGGAAGATATGCTCTGATCTTCTGTCATCTAATTTAGAATGGGTTGGGAGAAATGCCTTCCATTCGTGGAGTTTGCTTATAACAATAGTTATCAAGCTAGCTTGGGCAAAGCTCCTTTCGAAGTTCTTTATGGACGAAAATGTCGAACGCCTCTCAACTGGTCAGAAACCGGGGAAAGACAACTCTTTGGCCCGGATATGATTCAGGAAGCAGAAGAGCAGCTTCGCGTTATTTGTGAGAAATTGAAAACAGCCCAATCTCGTCAAAAGAGCCAATATTATCGTAAACATAAGCTCATGACTTATGAAGTCGGCGAGAAGGCTTACCTTTGGGTTACTCCGTTAAAGGGAACCCATCGTTTCGGTATCAAAGGAAAATTGGCTCATCGTTACATTGGACCCTTTCGCATTCTTGCCAAACGAGGAGAAGTTGCCTACCAATTGGAACTACCTCCGCATCTTTCCAGAGTCCATGATGTCTTCCACGTTTCTCAACTCAGGCGTTGCTTCGCGGATCCTATCCGTGGAGTGGACCACGAAATGCTTGATCTACAAGATAACCTCTCATATCGGGAATATCCCATTCGTATCCTTGATCAAGCCGAGCGTACCACTCGACGCCATAACATCAAGTTTCTCAAGGTTCAATGGTCACACCATTCCGAAAAGGAAGCCACTTCGGAAAGGGAGGATTGTCTTCGACTCGAGTACCCCACCTTCTTCCCGGAGGATCCTAAATCTCGCGACAAGATTCTTTTGAGTGGAGGTGAGTTGTCACACCCTAGCTAGTTCATGCATTAGAGTGTTGCGTCATGTCTACTTTTACGGAAACTTGAAATGGGGATGACAGAACCCCAGCACCCCTCCTGGAAACAACTAGGGTTTACTAAAAATATTTTCAATGAACCCAAAATGCCCTTCACAAAATGTTCATCATTTCTGGATTGGGCTTAAACCCCTGGCAAAAATGGTGCACTCTTTTCTAGGACATTCTGGATTCTTTGAATTACATCATAAGTATTTGAATTTGGGCATTTAAATGCTATAAATATTTCAAATGCTCAAATAATTCTGGAAATAAGTGTGGGCTGTTGGAAATAATCTAAACAGAGCCTATGATTATTTTCAGGATTTTTGTAAGTGCCAAAGTATTTTCAATAAAGCCACAAACTTACAGAAAAATAGAAAAACAGAAATAAAAGAGGAGCAGGAAACTTACCTGGCCGCAGCCCACCCGGCAGCCCACCTGGCCGGCCCAGCACTATGCTGGCCCGTGCCAGCCAGCTGCTTCTCCCTCGCCACGTAGGCACAGAGGTGACGCCGGCAAGCACGAGCTCGCCACGGCATCAGCTGCTTGCCGCCCGTGAGGCCAAGACACCTGGGCGAGCTCCACGTTGCCGCCTCGACCCCATGGACATCTCATTCGCCCCCCTGCCTCTCTCCCTCGCTTCCCCGAAGCCATGGCCGATGCAGCCGCCGCCGTCTTGCCACCGTAGCCGCAGCCACCATCGTCCCCGTGTCACCCCACCGTGCCCATGAGCTCAGCAACATCTCCCTCGACCTCCTCGACGATCCACGAAGCCTCAGACGCGCTGCAACGCCGCCAATGCTGCCGTTCCCCTCGTTGGTCACCGGAGATCGTCGCCGACGATTCGCCGCCTCCCAAGCTTCCCCGAGCCCGCTTCGACGCCGCTGCACTCGCCGTGAGCTTCTCTCTCTTCTCCCCCTAGCCACCTCGCTCGAGCTGCCCTCTAACCCCGTTGGCCATCATGGCCGAGAGCTCGGCTCCGCCGGCCATGTCGCCGCCATAGCCATAGGCGCGTAAGCTCGATTCTGAGCGCGTCACCACACTCACCACGTTCCCAGGAGCCTAACGCACCACTCCCCACGCCTCGCGGTGCCCCGTAGCTTTGGGTTCATCCTCGCTCGAACTCCGGCTACCGCCAAGGTCGTCGCCGGCATCATTCCCGGCCTCCTCGAGCTCCACTTCCACCACCAAAGGCTGCGGCTTGCTCCCAGCTACGCGTAGGACCAAACCGCAGAACCCGAGCCCCTCCGCCGCATCTGTCATTGCCGGCGTCAAGCCGCCGGCGAGTTGACCATGTCTAACCCGTGTGGGCCGAAGTTGACTTCCCCCCTGAGCCTATGACAGGTGGGGCCGACCTGTTAATTAGGTTAGGATTAGTGTTAACTAATTTTAGTTAGTATAAGTCACTAACATGCGGGCCCAGGTCCCACTGACAGTTAGTTAGTATTAACTAAACTCTGTTAGTTAGCTGAGACACTGACAGACCGGGCCCACCAGTCAGGTTAGACCTGGGCTGGCGCCTTTGACTCGCTGACGTCACAGTGACGCAGTGCTGACGCAATTATTCATTTTCTGGATTTATTTTTATATAGGACATTCCAGAAAATAGACTAAACTTCTAAAAATGATAGAAAATCAACCATAGCTCCAAATCAAACAAATTATATATGAAAAATGATCAGAGAAATTCAATCTATCCATCTGTAATGGTTTCATGCATGAAAAAACAATTTAACCTTGTTTTTTAGGTGAAACAAGCTAATAAACTTATTATGCATAAGAGCTTAAGCTTTCATTTGAATCTTTGATTCAAATGGGACCCTTTCAACTTGTTTCACATTGCATTAGGCAGGACACATCATTTTGCCATGTCATAGCATGCATCATATTGTTGCATATTGCCATGTGTTGATTATACTCTGTGGTGTCTTTCGTGGTAGGTTCTGCCTCCAAGGATATCTCCGAGTATCCAACTGAAGGGCTGTACCCTACTACCACTCCATCAGGCAAGCAGCCCCATTGATCATATCGATACAATCCCATGTTCTCGCCTCTGCTCTCATTTACTGCATTAAGACAACAACGTTTCAAACTGCTGTGTGCTACGGTAGTTGAACCCTTATCCTCTGCATGACCTTTCATTGCCAAAGTAACTAGATAAAACCCACTAGCATGTGTAGGAGTTGATTGAGCCATGTATGTGTTTCCTACCTTGCTATGCCTGCTATGCTTAGAGTTGTGTCAGGTCTGGTTCATCTGGGTGATGGGCTAGAGTGAAATGATTATGTCGGTAATGTGAGGGATGTGTTGAACATGATTTGGTAAAGGTATCGATGAGACGCCATGTAGGAGTACATGGTGGGTTGTTTCATTGAGGCCATCCATAAGAACTGAGATCTGTATGCGTGATTTAATATTCAGCTACTGCCACACATTGGGCCCTGATATATGACCCCGCTCGACTTACTGACCCCTCTCGTCCTCTGTCCAGGAGTTGCAACTAGTTTCTGGTGTTTGTAGGTTATGTGTTGGCGGCCGTGCGTAGCGCTGACCCTAGGGGTGGGCTATGACGCGGTAGATACACTGTGGCCGGGTATGCCGGGCGCCCGTTTGGCGTCTCGGGACCCTGTACACATCGTTTGGGGCCGTTGAGGACACCCCGGCCTGATTTCCCTGCGGATGGAACCTGAATAGGCGATAAACCTGGACTAGAGACTTGCGCGGTTAGTCAGGTCGTGGTCTACACTCACGTCGGCTTTCGCTTGAAGTCTGCCGAGCACATGTCGTGTGCAGACGCTAAGTGGTGGAAACATGTGTGACGAAGTACACCCCTGCAGGGTATGAAACTATTCGAATAGCCGCGTCCATGGTAAAGGACTAATTGGTTGCCTATACAGTTCATAGACAAGTTAATGGTTACTACTAAAAAAACTCAAGATAAGTGTGAGTACCAAGGATGGCTCTCTTGTAGGATGACGAGGGAGGATCCCCGGTGGAGTATTGTGATGGTGATTAGTGGACTCGTGTGGGAAAACTATTTTACTAGTGGTGTCTCGTAGGATAGCTTAGCCAAGAGTCAAAGCTGGCTTGCTGCAATAACTCCACCACCTTCTTGAGAATGAGCATGTATAATAGGTTCTGTTGTAAGACTTGCTGAGTACCTTTGTACTCATGTTTGCTTAATTACTGTTTTATGACGACAACACCGCCCCCTCCGATGGGTTTTATGTAGATCTCAACGTTGATGAGTGACTTGCCACCCAGGTGGTGATCCATGGCCATGGAGGGCCCTATGTAGATAGACAGGCTTTGAGAAGCCTTCTTTCTTTCTAGTGTCTGTACTCAGACTATTTGCTTCCGCATGTGCTTGTATTCTTGTATGACTTGAGTGTCGGGTCATGTGACCCCTACCTGTATGAACATGTTATGTATGGCTCTCTGGAGCCTTTAAATAAAGTACATGAGTTGTAGAGTTTTGTTGTGATGCCATGTTGTATTATCACATATCAAGCATATTGTGTGTATGATTGAAATGCTTGGTATGTGTGGGATCCAACAATCTAGTTGTTTATCCTTGGCAGCCTTTCTTATGGGGAAATGTAGTCTAGTGCTCCTCGAGCCATAGTAGTCCGCTACAGCCTGGTTCACCGGAGTCCTGCTAGCCCAGCACTACTGCTCAGGACACTTGACTGGACGGCATGTGTTTCACTTTGTTCCTATGTCTGTCCCTTCGGGGAAATGTCACGCGGTGACTTTTGGAGTCCTGCCTAGCCTACTACAGCCCGGGTTCCCCAGAGTCTTGTTAGCCCAGTGCTACAGCCCGGATTCACTCGCTGATGACCGAAATGCTCGATGTGATTCATGTATGCCTGTCTCCATAGGTCTGTGCTGCTTTGGGTTCACGACTAGCCATGTCGGCCGGGTTCTCTGTCATATGGATGCTAGCGACACTATCATATACGTGAGCCAAAAGGCGCAAACGGTCTCGGGCCATGGTAAGGCGACACCCGTGGGGATACCGTGCGTGAGGCCGCAATGTGATATGAGGTGTTACCGGCTAGATCGATGTGACTTGGAATCGGGGTCCTGACAATCACCCTAAGGTTTATCGTGCTACCTAGTCCTTATTTCCGGTGCACTTTTCGATCAATGAGTTAGGATAGTGTCAATCCTTGCTTATTTGATCATATCGTCTTGCCCTGAAAAGCAAGATTGTTCTCGAGCTTAGTGACATACCGGTGGTTCGTGATTTTCCGTATATCTTCTCGGAAGTATAACCAGGTTGTCACCTGACCGCTATGTTGAGTTCGTGATCAAGTTGGTTTCTTATAAACCACCCCTTTCTCCAAGAATCGGTGTTGGATACCCCTGAGCTAGTTGGTTAAGCTAAACAACAACTTAGAGAGTTGGAAGATAAAAGCTTGTCCGACTTAGTTCATTTTAAGGGATATCTTATATGTGTGTTGAAGAAAGATGGTATTTTCATCGATTGACCCTCGTGATCAGTTAATGGACCTATCATCTTATCCAATATTTGATTCGAGTAGGGGGTATCCTCAAATCAAATCAGAACCAACGATATTCGTAATGTTGTCTTACTCGTGGTTGTTTCTTCGAGCGTACACCATTATATATTTTGGGTCTGACCAATGCTATCACCTTGTTCACATAACTGTGGAATTCCACTTATATGGAAACCTGGATGAATTGTTGTTGAGCCCATCAGCAACATTTTTATCTCCTCCATGATTCATGTTGAACATCCCGCTAGTGTTGGAAACTTCTAAAAGCATTATCTTCATGTCCCGTTCATGAAGCATATGTTGGATGAAAGAAGCGACTTTCTCTGATTCATGTGCATTTGGTGCAAGTTGCCGCCGTGAGTTCGAGAAAGATTGTTTTTGTTTTCCTCTGGTACCATCCCAAGTCAGTCATGCATGTGCGAAGTATGCTATGGTTTGACAGGCTCGCTACCTCCATTCTATATGTGTTCCCTAGCACACCAAGCCACTGAATGACTTGTTCAAGGAGAAGAAGTTCCTTCTTAAGAGCATGTCTTATACAAGGACTTTGATATCCTCGATGATGTCTCCCCACCTAAACTCGGTAGTGTTTTTTATAAGACTACTACGTGGTCATGCTTGTCTGGGATAGCGTGTTTACATGTGTGTAGTAGAACCCGCTCATGTTTTGGAGCTTTCTATCGTAGTTCATTTCCTGAGAATCTTGCAACGTCATCTCGTCGATTTGTGTTGCAACTCTTCTTTTCAGACACGTGAGTCTGAAGTATCGTGTTTCTAACCAGATCTGAATCTCAGGCAGATATGATGGTTGGAACACTCCAAACATTTTCATTTTGTTCCCAGCTTGCACCGCCATTGTGCCAATTCCCATGAGCTGCCCTCTCAGTAATTGTTGTTTAGGATCATTTTCAAAAGTGTTCCTATCATGGGTCCCATCCATTTCCGATGATAAGCAAAATCATCCATCGTGTTGTCTTCAACAAGGTAGTCCACATCATCCATTCGATTTCGGATGTGCCATTCCTTTGAACTTCGCCAAATGATCGATTGTGATTGCCTTAGGCTAGTATAAAGAGTTTTAATGATCTAGATATCAAAAGTAATTCTTTTTTCCATTTAGGGGAATAACTCCACAAATCACCTCCCCCAAGGTGCCCCGTTATGGGATCATGGCAATTATTTCCTCGCCACCTTGACCCCATTCACCATCCTCTCAAGCGTGGAATTGTTGCCTACCAAATTAAACCTTGTCATCTGTTCTCCCATCCCTTCCGAGGTGTGTTTAAATGTCTCAGCTCAAGAGATGTTGCTATGTCTCATTCCGTGAGTTGATCCTGAGTTGTTCGATCTTTGAGAAGATCGATCCTTCTAGAGTTTCCTCTTCCTCTCGTTGCCATGTTGACTGGAGTTCTCAAAACAAGACTACGAGACAAAGATGGTGACGAATCAATGTTCTTACAAAGTGCAACCTGAATCGTGAAGACTGTGTTAGTTTGCGTTTCCCCTTTATCTTACCCTACGCTTGAATCTCGGGACGAGATTCTTGTTTAGTAGGGGTGAGTTGTCACAGCCCTAGTTTAGCCTTTGCTTGTCCTTCCATGATCATCATGTCTAAATTCTAAAATTTGAATTGAGGGAATTTTCAAAGCCTCAGAAACCTTTTAAAAATAATCAATATTTAATTCTCATCAAATGATTCCAAAGAAATGTTCCTGTTACTCTGTGAAAATATTGGTATGAGGTAAAATTCAAACCAATATTTTTGGAATCACAGAAATATTTATTTTGGGCCTTTGACTTAAATCAATGACATATTTCAGTTAAATTTATTTATGTTATATAAGAAATAAAGTTCAAATATTTTTGTAAGTTGCTTGTGACCTTGGACTAGTTTTTGAGCTCACATAACAATTTACAGAAAGTTCAAAAATGATTTGATGTTTTAAATCAAATCAAAACCAATTACAGAAAAATAGAAAAAACAGAAATAAAAGAGAGAGAGAGAGAGAGACTAACCTGGGCCAACTCACCTGTGCAGCCCACCTGGCGGCCCATGTGGCCGGCCCAGCCCCCCCAACGCTCCTTCTCATCTTGCTCCTCTGCCAGGAGGACAACCAGGTGCGTGGCGAGCGCTGACGCTGCTCTGGCCACCTCCTGGTTCCTCCCCGTACCTTCTAGCGATGCCACGGAGACGCCCCGTGGCCCCTCGCTCCTCTCCCTCACTCTCTGCTCTCTCCTTCGCCCTCTAGTCCCTTCCATGAGCGCGACCGAACGCAGCCGTCGCCGCCGACGAGCTCCCCCACGGCCACAGCCATCTCCGAGCCTCTCCGACGTGCCCCGAGCTCCGCCGTGACGCCCCGGTCCTCTCCGCCGAGCCACATGACGCTGGACACCCTAGAGCGCCGTCGTCGACGCCATCTTCGCCCTCTGCACCAACGGCTGTCGTCGACCGATTCGTCGTCACGAGGCCATCCCCGAGCACGCTGAGATCACCGACGACCTCGCTGTGAGCTCCTCTACTGAAACCCTCGCTCCCTGTCGTCTATTTCCTCCTCTAGCCTCACTAACCACCGCGGCCGAAGCTCGCCGCCGCCGTGTCTCGTCGCCGTCATGGCTAGAGCCATAGTAGCTCGAAGCCAAGCACACATCTGCACTCAGCACGGCTCCAGGAGCCCGTAGCGCCCACCAGCTCCTCCTGCCTTGCTCCGTAGCGCTGAACCCGTCGTTGCCCGAGCCCCGGCCGCCGCCACGAGCTCGACTCTGGCGAGCTCACTCCACTGCAGCTTCTCTCGCTTGCTCCAATGGATGCGTGAGAGTGCCAGCTCTCTGTTGGTGGTCTCGGCCGTTGGTCGCTGGAGGGCAAAATCCGAGCCCCTCCGTTGTCTCGGCCTCGCCGGCGACTCAACGCCGGTGGGATTGACCCTGCTGACCAGGGGTTTGACCCCCGCTGACTGAGTTGACCTGGGTGGGCCCAGTTTGACCCCCCTGGTCTATGACAGATGGGACCCGCCTACTAATTAAGTTAGGATTAGGACTAACTAAAAATTAGTTAGACTAATGACACTGACACGCGGGACCCACTAGTCAGGTTTGACCTGGACCACCCCGTTGACCTGCTGACGTCACGGTGACGTAGTCCTAATGCAGTAACTCTTTTTCTCGATTTATTCTTATACAGGAAATTCCAGAAAATTTCCTAAACTTCTAAAAATCATAGTAATTCAACCATAGCTCCAAATGAAATAATTTAGATATGAAAAATGATCAGAAAAATCTAAGCTATCCATCTGTACCATTTTCATGCATGTTGGAACACCTTATAGTTGATGTTTAGGACAATCCAATTAAATGGAATTTAAGAAATCACATATGGAGTTTGAATTTGAACTTAGGGTTCAAACCAACTCCATTTAACGTGTTGCTAGTTGCATTAGCTAAAAACACAGCATATTGACATGTCATGATCATGCATCATATTGTGCATTGCATTGATTGTGTTCTTTCTGTGTTTGCCGGTGGTTGTCCCCTCTCGATAGACGTGTTTCGACAACAAGTTTGATGACACCGATGAGGAGCTATATTATCTTCAGAAGTGCTAGGCAAGCAAAAACCCCTTGATCATTCTGATACAATCCCACTCTCTCGCTCTTGCTCTCTTTTACTGCATTAGGACAACAATGATTCAACTGTTACATGCTGCAGTAGTTGAACCCCTTTCCTCTGCATGACCTGTCATTGCCACGGTAAATAGATGAAACCCACTAGCATGAGTAGGAGTTGTTTGAGCCCTGATGTGCCTACTCATTCATGCTTGTTTGTCATGCCTGCTACTGCTTAGGGTTGAGTCAAGTATTATTCATCAGCGATGAATTGGAATGGCGATGAACATGTCCTAGTGTGTGTGAGCTAACTGTGTGAACACGATTTGGTAAAGGTAGCGGTGAGAGGCCATGTAGGAGTACATGGTGGGTTGTCTCATTGAAACCATCCTCAGGAACTGAGTTCTGTGTTTGTGATCCATGAACAACTACTACCACTCATTGGGATCCTTAATTGACCCTCTCAACTTATTAACAGCCCTAGTCCTCTGTCCAGGAGTTGCAACTAGTTTCTGGTGTTTAAAGGATATGTGTTGGAAGTCGTGTGTAGCGCTGACCCTAGGGGTGGGCTATGATGCGGTAGATACACCGTGGCACGGTGTACCGGGCGCCCGTTTGCTGTCTCGGGAACCCTACACATATCGTTTGGGGCTGTGAGCGAAACTCCGTCCGGATCTCCTCGCAGATGGAACCCGAATAGGCAATAAACCTGGACTAGAGACTTGTGTGGTTAGTTAGGTCGTGGCTGACTCCCTCACCAGGCTTCCGCTTGAAGGTTGCCGAGATACACGACGTGTACATGGTGGTAAGTGGTGAGAGCGTGTGTGAAGAAGTACACCCCTGCAGGGTTAACATCATCTATTCGAATAGCCGTGTTCGCGCTAAAGGACTTCTGGGTTGCCTATAACAGTTCATAGACAAGTGAAAGTGGATACTCTAAAATGCGCAAGATAAGCATGAGTGTTATGGATGGCGTTCTTGTATAGAGACGGGAGCAGATCCATAGTGGTGTATTTATATGGTGAATATGTGGACTCGTGTGCGCCACCTCAAAAGAGTTGCTTGCAGTCGTAGTTCAGGTTAGTCACTGAGTCAAAGCTGGCTTGCTGCAGTTAAACTCCACTACCCCTTTGTTGATACCGATGCATATGTAGTTAGTTCTGATGTAAGTCTTGCTGGGTACATTTGTACTCACGTTTGCTTAATTTATGTTTTTGCAGAGAGACTTCAGTCTCGCTAGTAGTTCCACATGGACTTCGACGTTTAGCTTGTTACCTCAGCTACGATCTTGTGCCCTCGGTAGGATCTGGTAGATAGTCAGGCTTCTCAGCCTTTTTCATTTGTAGATGTCTGTACCCAGACATGTTAAGCTTCCGCATGTGCTTTGACTTGTATGCTCTGAATGTTGGGTCATGAGACCCATGTTTGATATATAACGTTCCTCGGAGCCTAATGAATAAATACTTTGAGTCGTAGAGTTCTGTTGCGATGCCATGTTGTATTTGCACATATCGAGCATATTGTGTGTACGTTATTGAAATGCTTGGTATGTGTGGAATCCGACAATCTAGTTGTTTATCCTTGGTAGCCTCTCTTATGGGGAAATGTAGTCTGGTGTTTCCACTGAGCCTTGGTAGTCTGCTACAGCCCAGTTTACCGGAGTCCTGCTAGCCCAGTACTACTGCTCCGGAACACTTAGACTGGTCGGCATGTGATTCACTTCGTTCCTGTGTCTGTCCCTTTAGGGAAATGTCACGCAGTGACTTCCGGAGTCCTGCTAGCCTGCTACAGCCCGGGTTCCCGGAGTCCTGTTAGCCAAGTTCCTACAGCCCAGATTCACATGCTGATGACCGACATGTTCGATGTTGTTTAATGTATGCCTGTCCCCGTAAGTTAGTTCCACTTTGGGTTCACGACTAGTCATGTCGGCCCGGGCTCTCTGTCATATGGATGCTAGCGACACTATCATATACGTGAGCCAAAAGGCACAAACGGTCCCGGGCCAGGTAAGGTGGCACCTGTGAATACTGTGCGTGAGGCCGCAAAGTGATATGAAGTGTTACATGCTAGATCAGTGTGACTTAGGATCGGGGTCCTGACAATATCGAACGCCAAATAAAATAAATTGTAGCAAGGTATTTTTGTTTTTTTGATTTATTAGATCTAAAAACAAAAGGCAAATAAAATAGATCACGAAGGCAAATAATATGAGAAAGAGACCTGGGGCCGTAGGTTTCACTAGTGGCCTCTCTCGAGAAAAATAGCAAACGATGGGTGAACAAATTACTATTGGGCAATTGAGAGAACTTCAAATACTCATGACGATATCCAGACAATGATCATTACATAGGCATCACGTCCAAGATTAGTAGACCGACTCCTGCCTGCATCTACTGCTATTACTCCCCACATCGACCGCTATCCAGCATCCATCTAGTGTATTAAGTTCATGGAGAAACGGAGTAATGCAATAAGAATGATGACATGATGTAGACAAGATCTATCTATGTAGAGATAGACCCCATCATTTTATCCTTAGTATCAACGATACATATGTGTCGGTTCCCCTTCTGTCACTGGGATCAAGCACCGTAAGATCGAACCCACTACAAAGCACCTCTTCCCATTGCAAGATAAATAGATAAAGTTGGCCAAAGAAAACCCAAATACCAGAGAAGAAATATGAGGCTATAAGCAATCATGCATAAAATAGATCAAAGAAACTCAAATACTTTCATGGATTTAAAAAGATAGATCTAACAATAAACTCAAAGTTCATCCGATCCCAACAAACACACCGCAAAAAGAGTTAACATCATATGGATCTCCAAGAGACCATTGTATTCAGAATCAAACGAGAGAGAGGAAGCCATCTAGCTACTAACTACGGACCCGAAGGTCTACAAAGAACTAGTCACGCATCATTGGAGAGGCACCAATGGAGGTGGTGAACCCCTTCCGTGATGGTGTCTAGATTGGATCTGGTGGTTCTGGACTCTGCGGTGGCTGGAATTGATTTTCGTCGACTCCCCTAGGGTTTTTGGAATATTGGGGTACTTATAGAGCAAAGAGGCGGTTCGGGGGGCACCCGAGGTGGAACCCACCAGGGCGCGCCTGGGCATCTTGGCGCGCCCTGGTGGGTTGCGCTCTCCTCGGAGCACCCCCAGGCACATCCTTGGCCCATTAGGTGTCTTCTGGTTCATAAAAAATCTCCGTAAAGTTTTGTGGTATTTGGACTCCGTTTGGTATTGATTTTTTCTGTGATGTAAAAAACATGCAAAAAATAGCAATTGGCACTTGGCACTATGTCAATAGGTTAGTACCAAAAATTATATAAAATGACTATAAAATGATAATAAAACATCCAAGATTGATAATATAATAGCATGAAAGAATCAAAAAATTATAGATATGTTGGAGAGGTATCAGCATCCCCAAGCTTAACTCCTACTCGTCCTTGAGTAGGTAAGTGATAAAAACAGAATTTTTGATGTGCAATGCTACCTAACATGTCATATCATATTATTTTCTTTATAGCTTGGACATTTGGACTTTTATATTGTTCAAAGCAATAGTCTAGTTTTGACATGATAACTTAAATACTCAAGCATATCAACAAGCAACTATGTCTTTCAAAATATCAGCACTCAAATAAGCAATCCCCAGGCCATCATGCTCATTCATTGATCCATTCATGAAACACACTCACATATTTTATAAGAGAATATGGAGACTCAATTTTATATGGAGACTCAAAATATCAGCACTCAAATAAGCAATCCCTAGGCCATCATAGTACCTCCTAGTTGGTGCTTTTATAAGAGAATATGGAGACTCAATTTTAAAATAAAAATTGCATAAAGTAAAAGAAAGGCCCTTCACAGAGGGAAGTAGGGATTTGTAGAGGTGCCAGAGCTCAAAGCGAAAAACTTAGAGATAAAAACGTTTTGGGAAGTGCATCCTTCCCACCAACAAAAACGACTTAGAGTTCCCAACACTTTCCATGCTAGATATATCATAGGCGGTTCCCAAATAGAAAATAACGTTTATTCCTTTTTCCACCATACTTTCACTTTCCATGGCTAACCGTATCCATGGGTGCCCTCCATACCGACACTTTCCAAGGAATTTATTATTTGACAACATAAAGTAAATTCATTTTTCATTTCGGGACTGGGCATCCCTAATACCTTTGCCTTACTCCCATGCAATGACAAGTGAATAAACACTCATCGTGAGAATAACACATCTAGCATGGAAAATATTAGCCACCCTCACCGCTCCGCAAGCGAAACAAACACACAAAAGAGAAGTTTATTTTGAAAATTAGAGATGGCACATAAAAATTTGCTTAAAACGGCAAAAAAATACCGCATATAGGTATGTATAGTGGACTCATGTGGCAAAACTAGTTTAAAGGTTTTTGGATGCACAAGTAGAGATCATACTTAGTGCAAAATGACGGCTAGCAAAAGATTGAGAAGCGACTAACCAAGAAACAAATAATCTCATATGCGAGCATTACGCATAATTAACACCGAATAATGCACCACAAGTAGGATATAATTTCATTGCATAATTATTGACTTTCGTGCTTGCATAGGAATCACAAACCTTAACACGAATATTCTTACTAAATCATAATTACTCATCAACATAACTCACATATCACATCATCATATTTCAAAACTATTACTAAGAATCAAGTTTATTTTGTCCAATGATCTTCATGAAAGTTTTTATTATATCCTCCTTGTATATCTATCACTTTGGGACTAATTTTCATATGTTGCTTTTGATAAGCTCAAGCAAATATAAGTGAAGATCATGGGCATAATTTTTTGTTCTCTAAAATTAATTTGAGTGAAGCAAGAGAGAATTTCTTGAAAATTTTACTAACTCTCAAATAAATCTAAGTGAAGAAAGAGAGCATTTCTTCAAAAATACTAAAGCACACCGTGCTCAAAAAAATATAAGTGAAGCACTAGAGCAAGTCCATAGCTCATAAAAAAATTAAGTGTAGCATAGAGAGCAATTCTAACAAGTCATGACATAATATTGGCTCTCTCAAATAGGTGTGTCCAGCAAGTAATCAAGACTTAGAACACAAAATAAAACAAGCAAAGACTAATATCATACAATACGCTCCAAGCAAAACACATAGTACGTGACGAATAAAAATATAGCTTCGAGTAAAATACCGATGGTCGTTAGAAGAAATTGGGGATGCCACTTGGGGGCATCCCCAAGATTAGTTGCTTGTTATGTTTTGGAAAATAGCTTGGGATGCCGGGGCAGCCCCAAGCTTAGGCTCTTCTTACTCCTTATTCCTTCATCCGTTGTAAGATAACCCAAACGTTGAAAACTTCAATCACACAAAACTCAACAAAACGTTCGTGAGATCCGTTAGTAAAAGAAAGCAAATCACTACTATAAGTACTATATCAAACCAATTCATATTTTTTTTCTTGCATTATATCTACTGTATTCCAAATTTTCTATGGCAAAAAATCATCAAAGAAAACCATAGAGCCATCAAAACAAGCACACAATGCAAAGAAAACAGAATCTGTCAAAAGCAGAATAGTCTGTAGTAATGTGAATTTTTAGAATACTTCTATAACTCCAAAAACTCTGAAAAATTAGTAAGGCCTGAGAAATTTGTATATTTATCTACTACAAAAGGAATTGGTATTTTATCTCTCTCTGGTTAAAAATGAGCATTGTTTTCACGAGCGCAAAAGTTTCTGTTTTTTCAGCAAGATCAAACAAGTATCACCCAAGAAGATCCTAATGGCTTTACTTGGCACAAACACTAATTAAAACATAAAAACACAATCATAACAGTAGAATAATTGTGATAACACTCAAAAACAGTAGGAAAAAAGCAAAAATAAATTTTATTCATTGGGTTGCCTCCCAACAAGCTCTTTCTTTATAGCCATCAAGATAGACTTTTAGATTTCAATGATGCTCACATGAAAGATAATAGTTGAAACACAAAGAGAGCATAATAAAACATATGACAAACACATTTAAATCTAATATACTTCCTATGAATAGGAATTTTATAAGCAAACAAATCATCAAATCAAGATATATCTAGCAAATGCATGGAAGAAGAAAGAAACAATGACGATCTCAATATAACGAGAGGTAATTTAGTAACATGAAAATTTCTATGACCATATTTTCCTCTCTCATAATAATTGCTTGTAGGATCATAATCAAATTCAACAATATAATTATCACATAAAATATTTTCTTCATGATCCACATGCATGCAATGTTGACACTCTTCCAAAATAGTGGGATTATCATCAAATAAAGTCATGACCTCTCCAAGACCACTTTTATCAAAAATTTCATGAGATTGAACACTCTCCAAATATGTGGGATTATTTTTACCTAAACTTGACGCTCTTCCAAACCCACTTTCAATATTATTGCAAATAACATATTCATCATAAGAATTAAATAAATTTTCAAGATCGTAAGAAGAATCACCCCAATCATGTTCATTACAATACATAGTGGACATAGCAAAATTGACATCCCCAAGCTTGGGGTTTTGCATATTATTAGCAAAATTGACATTAATAGAATTTATAGTAAAATCATTGCAATAATGCTTTTCATTCAAGGAGCTATCATCAATCACTTCGTAAATTTCTTCATCACAATTTCCAGATTCACGAATCTCAAGCAAAACTTCATAGAGATAATCTAGTGCACTCAACTCACTAGCAAATGGTTCATCATGATTGAATCTTTTAAAAATATTAGCAAGTGGATGGGGATCCATATCAATAGATTTTTAGCAAGCGAAGATGCAAGCATATAGAAGGCACATGGGAACACACGCAAACAAAAGATTTGACGAGAAAAAGGTGAACAAAAAGAGGGCGAATAAAAAGGCAAATTGTTTTGAAGTGGGGGAGAGGAAAACGAGAGGCAAATGGCAAATGATGTAAATTGCGAGGAGATGAGATTTGTGATTAGGAACATGGTATATGTTGAAGATCCTCCCCCGCAACGGTGCCAGAAATTCCTTTTTATATCGCTTGAAGCTATGTTGGTATTTCCCCAAAGAGGAAGGGATGATGCAGCACAACGGTGGTAGGTATTTCCCTCGAATATTAATCCAAGGTTATCGAACCAATAGGAGAACCAAGCAACACAACGTAATCGGCACCTGCACACACATAACAAATACTCGCAACCCGATGTGTGGGTTGTCAATCCCTTTCCGGTAACAGTGCCAGAAATTGGCAAACGGACGTGAGAGAGTTGTAAATATTGATAGATCGAACGCAAAATAAAATAAATTACAGCAAGGTATTTTTGTATTTTTGTTTTAGTAGAACTGAAAATAAAAGGCAAATAAAATAGATCACGAAGGCAAATAATATGAGAAAGAGAACCGGGGGCCGTAGGTTTCACTAGTAGCTTCTCTCGAGAAAAATAGCAAATGGTGGGTAAAACAATTTCTGTTGGCAATTGATAGAACTTCAAATACTCATGACAATATCCAGGCAATGATCATTACATAGGCATCACGTCCAAGATTAGTAGACCGACTTTTGCCTGCATCTACTACTATTACTCCACACATCGACCGCTATCCAACATGCATCTAGTGTATTAAGTTCAGGTACAAACAGAGTAATGCAATAAGAACGATGACATGATGTAGACAAGATCTATCTATCTAGAGATAGACCCCATCGTTTTACCCTTAGTGTCGGTGTCAAAACCGGCAGATCTCGGGTAGGGGGTCCCGAACTGTGTGTCTAAGGCGGATGGTAACAGGAGGCAGGGCACACGATGTTTTACCCAGGTTCGGGCCCTCTCGATGGAGGTAATACCCTACGTCCTACTTGATTGTTCTTGATGATATGAGTATTACAAGAGTTGATCTACCACGAGATCATAGAGGCTAAACCCTAGAAGCTAGCCTATGGTATGATTGTATATTGTCCTACGGACTAAAACCCTCCGGTTTATATAGACACGGGACGGGGCTAGGGTTACATAAGGTCGATTACTAAAGAGGAGGTATACATATCCGTATTGCCTAGCTTGCATTCCACGCCAAGTAAAGTCCCATCCGGACACGAGATGAAGTCTTCAACCTTGTATCGTCATGGTCCCACAGTCCGGCCAAAGGATATAGTCCGGCTGTCCGGAGACCCCCTAATCCAGGACTCCCTCAGTAGCCCCTGAACCAGGCTTCAATGACGATGAGTCCGGCGTGTAGTGTTGTCTTCGGCATGGCAAGGCGGGTTCCTCCTCAGAATACACCATGGAAGAGTTTGAATGCAAGGATAGTGTCCGACCCTGTAAAATAAGTTCCACATACCACCGTAGAGAGAATAATACTTCCATAAATCCAATCTGCTGACATGTTTTGATAGTATGACATCACTTCATGGCCCAGTTATTATTTGAACCGCTTTTCTCAACCAGCTCCGGACACATCGCGAGGCGGTTTTCTCGATACGTCTTGTCAAAGCAGAGATCGTGTTACCCTTATCACGAGATTCTCATCAATACGGACGTGGGTAACCCAACCGCAGCATCAATTATGGCGCCTGGGGAATAAGCGTTTTTGCCAGGCAAGTGGGGAGACTCATCGCCTCCTTTGCTCTTATAAAAGGAACAAATATCTACTTTTCTCACCCATGCCTTCTTCCTTCTCGCTTTCCATTCCCGCACACTCGAGCTCTAGTGCCCAAGCTCGCGTCCTTCTTCTCAAACCACTCCAAGCATGTTTGGAGCAGGAGGCAAGTGGATGGCTTCCTCCGTCACGGAGGAAAACATCAAAAAGTTACGGGAGGTCAGATACCTACCTGCGAAAATCGCGCACCGGGTGCCGAATGCGGGGCAGATCATCCCAACACCCGAACCACATGAGAGGGTAGTTTTTCTTTCTCATTTCGTCTGCGTACTGGGATTTCCTCTCCACCCGTTTGTCCGCGGGCTCATGTTCTACTACTGGCTGGATTTCCATGATCTGGCCCCCAACTTTATCCTCAACATCTTGGCATTTATCGTCGTGTGCGAGGCCTTCCTCCGCATCAGGCCCCACTTCGGCCTATGGCTGAAAACCTTCAATGTCAAGCCGAAGGTGGTGCGAGGCCAGCAAGCATAATGCGGAGGTGCCATGGTGGGCAAGATGCCCAATGTCATCTGGCTCGAGGGTACCTACGTGGATACTGTAAAGGGGTGGCAATCCGGGTGGTTCTACATCACCGAGCCGCGCGACTCCAACTGGGTGGCGGCCCCCAAATTTTGATCCGGAATCCCCACGTGGCTCACCTCCTGGAAAAAGAAGGGCCTGTCCTGGGGTTCTCCGGTAGAGCTGACCGGACTCCAGACCTGCATCCAGAACATGACGAGCAAGAAAATCAAGCTCGTCAACATGGTCCAGGTCATGCTCCTCCGCCGGATCCTTCCATGCCAACAACGTGCATTTGTTTTGTGGGAGTTCAACCCGGCCCAGCACCAGACGCTGCGAGAGCTCTACGACACGACACACGAGGATGTCTGGAGGGTGTTGTTCAAGGGCGCCGAGATGCCTCCCTCCCTCACCGAGGACCATGGACTTAGCGCAAAGCACCACGCCCATTTGGTAGGCTTTTATATCTCTCAGGGTATTTATGCGCCCTTGTTTAGTTATGTGCTGGATCTAAGCTTTCATGTCATTAACAAGACTGGATAAAGACAGTGGAGTAGCTTGGTTGCCCAGCTCCCTACCCGAAGATCCTGCAAACGCTCTTCTAACGAAGATGCTGACTCCGTCACCTTACGAGGTGCTGGAAAAGACTGCCAAGAAGAAGGCCGCGGGGACCCAAAAGGGTCTCCGGCACAAGATGGTTCTATCGAACTCATTGTCTGATGAGTCCGACGCGCCCTCCTCCCACGGAAATGAGGAGGAGGAGAAAAGTTCTCCCCCCTCCTGCTGGGGGAGACAGGAAAAGGAAGGCCGACCCATCCGGGGAGGCCGAAGGGTCCAGGAAGGGAAAGACCCTCCCTTCGGACTGTGCCACGACGGCCGCCGATAGCGGCGACGAGTGGCTACCCAGGGACAAGCCCCTGGCGAAGTCGTAAGTGTCCGGACACGAGAGTATTTCATGGAATGTTTTATTGTACTGCCTTTGCTCATGCTAAACCCGATTATGCAGTCCGGCCCGATCTTGTCTCGACATACCCTCGTCGAGCGGCTCTTTGAGCACGTCGGATATGAACAGCGGTTCTCCTCCGACGGCTTCCACCCCCCCGCCCTACGGACAACGCCGAGGTGGTGTCTCAAAAGGCACCGACCCGCGGGGAGGCGGTCCTGGGGGCGCCTCACGGTGACCTCCCGGATCCTGGGTACCAAGGGAGCGAGGCTCCTATGGGCTTCGAGTTCGGGCCGCAGCCGGACCCTGCGCCGGAACCTTCAATGGTTCTGGACTCCAGCAGTCGGTCCCCCATTAAGGGGGGACAACTATCCGTGCCAGTGTCTTCTGTCCAACCAGAGGCACCGGACAACTTGCTGTAGGCGCTCCACAGCGCTACCATCGATGAAGAACACCGCACTATGTGTATCAAATGATAACTCAGGAGTCTAATGAGAGTATGTCTATGTGTATGTGTAGGCTTCCCTGCTGGCCACTGCCGCATGTACTGCGGAGTTCTCTGCGCTGAAGCGGGCCCTGAAGCGGGCCGAGGACGAGCTTGGCCTTACCAAGGGGCAGCTCGAAGAGAGCAAAGGTAAGATATACCCCAGTTTATATAGGTAAAATAAGTTCGGTATAAAGTAATAGGATCATCATGAATTTTTCAGGGGTCACGACCGAGGTGGAGACCCTGATGAAGGCGTTGTCCACGGCCAAAGACAAAGCGGCCGAAGAACGTATTAAGCGGGAGAAACAAGAAGCCTGAGTGGGCGAGGTGCAGCAAGAGCTCGAGGCTCTCGCAAAAAAGCACGAGTCCTTGGAGCTTGACTCCAAGACGCGGGAGTCCGAGCTCACGCAGGCGCTTGAAAGCGTCCGGAGCGCCAAGGCCGAAGCCCACAAGGCCCTCCAGGAGATTGATGCAGCAAAGAAGATAGCAGCGGGTAAGGCATTCAATATGCAAAGCAAGCATGTGAAGGAGACTTTCCTTTTTCTTACCCGAGTTCAGAGCGTTTACAGATCTTCCCGCAGCGTGCTAGATGCCACAGAGTTTTACCGGGCTGAGGAGGGGAGCTCAGCGGAGAAGTTGTTCTAGTTTGAGTATACTGGGACCGAACACCCCGTGTCCTTGAGCGACCAGCTGAAGCAGTTGGTCGAACTTCACAAGGCGGCTGAATAGGCCATGAGGGGCCTTATAGTCCGGATGTGGCCTGGCGAGCCCCTGTCCGGCAACTACTTCGGTCTGGTGAGGCGACTAGTGGAAGCCTGCCCACGGCTTGAAGTCATCAAGCGATCCGTCTGCATCGAAGGTGCACGCTGAGCTTTTGCCCGGGCGAAGGTGCACTGGGCGAAGCTGGACGCCGTGAAGCTTGTGAAGGAGGGGCCGCCGGAGGGCAAGGAGCATCGCCGCCCTGAGATTTACTATGAGAGCATCCTAAAGAGTTCCCGCTTAGTGGCAGATGAGTGTGCAAAGGATGTAATTTTTGAATGAACATGCCCATGTGATCCTGTAATATGAAACGATTTCTTTTGCGCCATGCGACGCTTTCTTAATTTAAAATATTACCTTCTGTGTGGCCGTTTATAAAATCTGAGAGTTGGCCAGTCGTCGGCATCTGCCCCCTTGTAACTAGTACTGGGTGTTCGGGGTAAATCTGGACACTCTTTACCCCAATTTTCGGTCCTTCAAGGGAGGTGCTCAGCGCAATGAACCAGGCAATCGGACTATAATGCTTTAACACTCTCACTTAGCCATAGAAGTCTATGATTTTAAATTTTTGGCGAAGCCCCTGGTATTCAGAATGCCGAATTTGGGGTGCTATACATGCCTATGCCGGACAAGGCTGACTCCTCGCCTGAAGCGAAAAAAGTGTTTAAGGACTTGAGACCTCTCAAATAGCGACCAGTCTCTCGCCTTATCAGGACAGTTAGTTTTTGGCTTTCTCTACTTAGGTGCTTGTCCGGAAGAACCGGGACACAATCGCAGTAGTTCTCCCACCGCTACCTTAGCCGATATAGCGGAACGTAAGGTTCCAAAGCATGGGAGCCGAGCAACCCAACATTTGACCCAAGACATGATTCGAAGTTGATGCATACAATGCTATAAGTTTGGGGTGCCGCACTATCAAAAGTGTCCGGACTTCTTGTGCCGTATTACGGGGTAAACGAGAGCCCCTGGCGTACTGACCGTACCCGAGCATGCAGGTGCAGAATGTCGTAAATGGACATATGCGAGAAAGAGAAAAACTTAAATAATGTAGTGATAGATTAATAATATGCATTGTTATTTGAATAATACGTCGAAGCGTACTGGTACAAGTAGTGCAATAAGCTGAAAGTAGGACAATTCGAAATATCCCATCCAAGGCAAGCTATGCATAAAGAGTGAAAAGCAGGTATATCAAGTATTACTAGAGACCACCTGGCGGTTCCTGTGTTCATCTTAGATTCTTGCCGCCTTGGTTGTTGCTTCCGGAATGTGCCCGGTAGGACTTCCAGAAAGGCCTTCCAAAGAGTTAGGCCCTGAAAGAGAAAAGGAATGTCAAAGGTATACAGCCCCTGGTGTGGTGAAGCCACAATGCGGGGCGTGTCCTAATTGTGCCCCGCCTATGTCCATGGTATTTTCAATGCATAGTTATGTTCGTGTGACACGAATTTCATTGCTGCACGGGGACTGGTACGGGGACCGAATTGCTAGGCGAGCACAAATCGCGCCAGGTGATCCTGTTGCAGATTATTCCGGACTCGCTTGAAGGTGTCCGGGGGCTGTAACGCCGAATGAGTGGTCTGTCTGAACAGGCCGCTTTGTGCCTCTGCTGCAAGGGCCACAGTGTGCTCTTCCGTACGGAGCAAGCATTCTGTGTTTCCATTTACTGTTATGACCCCGCGAGGACCTAGCATCTTGAGCCTGAGGTATGCGTAATGCGGCACTGCATTGAATTTTGCAAATGTTGTCCGTCCGACCAGTGCATGATAGCCACTTCGAAACGGGACGATGTCGAAGATTAACGCTTCGCTTCGGAAGTTATCCGTTGATCCGAAGACCACTTCCAGTGTGATTGAGCCTGTGCAATGGGCCTCTACACCTGGGATGACACCTTTGAAGGTGGTTTTGCTAGGTTTGATCCTTGAGGGATTGATACCCATTTTTCGCACTGTATCCTGATAAAGCAGGTTTAGGCTGCTGCCGCCGTCCATAAGGACTCAAGTGAGATGAAATCCGTCAATGATGGGGTCTAGGACCAGTGCGGCAGATCGGCCATGACGGATGCTAGTGGGGTGGTCCCTGCGATCGAAGGTGATCGGACAAGCAGACCATGGGTTGAACTTCGGGGCGACGGGCTCCATCGCATAGACGTCCCTTAGTGCATGCTTCCGCTCCCTCTTGGGAATGTGGGTTGCGTATATCATGTTTATTGTCTTTACTTGTGGGGGAAACCCCTTCTGTCCCCCTGGGTTCGGCTGCCGGGGCTCCTCCTCATCATCGCTATGCAGCCCCTTGTCCTTGTTTTCGGCATTTAACTTGCCGGCCTGCTTGAACACCCAACATTCTCCATTGGTGTGATTGGCTGGCTTTTCAGGGGTGCCGTGGATTTGACAGAAGCGATCTAGTATGCGATCCAGACTGGACGGAGCCGGAGCATTTCTTTTGAATGGCTTTTCCGCTGACCGGATCTAGAGCCTTTGAATCTGGCGTTGACTGCCGTATCTTCGGTGTTATCGCCGTTATTGCGGCGCTTTGGTCTATTATGACGTTGCCTACCATTAACGTCTTTGGTATCCGAGGTATCCGGATTCCTTGATGTGTTTTTGCTGCGAGCCAGCCAGCTATCCTCGCCCGCGCAAAATTGGGTCATGAGTGTTGTGAGGGCTGCCATAGATTTCGGCTTCTCCTGGCCGAGGTGGCGGGCGAGCCACTCGTCACAGATGTTATGTTTGAATGCCGCTAGGGCTTCTGCATCCGGACAGTCTACGATTTGATTTTTCGTGGTCAGGAACCATGTCCAGAATTGTCTTACCGATTCCCCTGGCTGCTAGGTTATGTGGACCAAGTCATCAGCATCCGGTGGCTGCACATAAGTGCTCTGGAAGTTGTCAAGAAGTGCATCTTCCAAATCCTCCCAACTGCTGACGGAATCTGCTAGCAAGCTATTCAGCCAATGCTGAGATGGTCCTTTGAGTTTTAGTGGGAGGTACTTGATGGCATGTAGATCGTCACCGCAAGCCATGTGGATGTGAAGGAGGAAATCCTCAATCCATACAGCGGGATCTGTTGTGCCGTCATATGATTCGATATTTACGGGTTTAAAACCCTCCGGGAATTCATGATTCATAACTTCTTCAGTGAAGCATAAGGGGTGTGCGGCGCCTCTATGCCGGGCTATATCCCGACGTAGTTCGTATGACTCTTGTCTTCTGTATTCGGCCTGGTCGGATTTACTCTTGGTGTATCTGACGCGACGATCATCCTCCCGTGTGGGCGCACGTATTCGTGTCCCGTATATTGACCTTGCGATTTTTGCCTTGCTGTCCAAGATGTCTCACAGGTCCTCTGTGTTGCCCCAGGCCTTAGTATCTTTGACTGAGTGGCGACGGGGTGCGAGCTGAACTTTGGGCTGAAACACCTTTCTGGCTCGGCCGCGTAGTGGCCGGTTAGCCGCATTGTACACTAGTGAATGAGGTTTGGATGCTTCCTCCTCGAGGTGACGTAGCAACCTGTGTTTTGGGTAACTCTTGGATGGGCGCTCGAGTTCATGCTCCTTGGCCGCAAGGACTTCGGTCCACCTGTCTGCTGCAAGTCTTGATCAGCTTGAAGCTGTTGCTGTTTCTTATTTAGGCTATTTGTCGTGGCCATAAGCCAGCGCTTGAAGCGCTCTTGCTCGACGGGGTCCTCAGGCACGATAAATTCATCGTCGTTGAGGCTTGCCTCGTCTTCGGAGGGAGGCATGTAATTGTCCTCCTCTGGTTCTCCATCTGCTGCCTGTTCTGGAGGACTAGCTTGTTCGTCCTCCAGCTCTTCGCCATGATGGAGGGGATTGTTGTTGTCTTCGGCGCTATCTGGAGTGTTATTATCTCCTGTGCTGGTATCACTGCTCTTACTATGGCAGGACTTAGAGCGGCGCCGCTGACGTTGGCGCTTGGGTTGCTTCTTGGAGGGGTCATTCTCTGCTTTCTCCTCGCCATTGGCTTCTTTGGGGGTGTCCACCATATGATGAGGTGGCGGTCCAGTGCCCCAAGGGCGGTGGATCCTGATCGTCTCCGGCTTCGTCGTCCATACCGTCGAAGTCTTTCGGAGACGAAGTCGAGCATGTCGATAAGTCGTCGATAGTGGATACTAAGTGGGTGGTGGGTGGGCAGCGAATTTCTTCATCGTCCGCATCCCATTCTAGCCGAACATAGTTCAGCCAAGGTTCTCCTGACAGGGAGAGACACCTTAATGAATTTAGCACATCTCCAAAAGGTGAGGGCTGAAAGATATCCATGGAGGTGAACTCCATGATCGGCGCCCAGTCGGACTCGACGGGCATGGATACGAGCGGCTCGGAGTCCGTGGCCGAGGATGAATCCAGTGTTTCGGCAACACGACTCTCGTAAGGAGTGAAGTCAATATCCGGCTCTATCGCCACTGAGAGTGCGGCCTCCATGGCGGGGTCCATCCCTCCACTCTAGGATGGCGTGACTTGCTCTAGAATAAAGGCCGGAGTAGCTGCGGATGCGATCTCCCGAACATTGTCCGACGGTAGAGTTACGTCTTGCTCGTTGTGACTGCATGGCGCGTCCGGCATGGGCTCGAATCCGTCGATGATCAAGTCTCCGCGGATATCGGCCGTGTAGTTCAAGTTTCCAAATCTGACCTGATGTCCAGGGGCGTAGCTCTCAATCTGCTCCAGATGGCCAAGCGAATTGGCCCGCAGTGCAAAGCCACCGAATACGAAGATCTGTCCGGGGAGGAAAGCCTCACCCTGGACCGCATAGCTAGCGATGATCGAAGGAGCCATCAAGCCTTATGGTGACGACACAGTGGAACTCTTAATGAAAGAACTAATGTCGGTGTCAAAACCGGCGGATCTTGGGTAGGGGGTCCCGAACTGTGCGTCTAAGGCGGATGGTAACAGGAGGCAGGGGACACGATGTTTTCCCCAGGTTCGGGCCCTCTCGATGGAGGTAATACCCTACGTCCTTCTTGATTGTTCTTGATGATATGAGTATTACAAGAGTTGATCTACCACGAGATCAGAGAGGCTAAACCCTAGAAGCTAGCCTATGGTATGATTGTATATTGTCCTATGGACTAAAACCCTCTGGTTTATATAGACATCAGAGGGGGCTAGGGTTACATAAGGTCGGTTACAAAAGAGGAGGTATACATATCCGTATTGCATAGCTTGCCTTCCACGCCAAGTAAAGTCCCATCCGGACACGAGATGAAGTCTTCAACCTTGTATCTTCATGGTCCCACAGTCCGGCCAAAGGATATAGTCCAGCTGTTCGGAGACCCCCTAATCCAGGACTCCCTCACTTAGTAGCAACGATACATACATGCCGGTTCCCCTTCTATCACTGGGATCAAGCATAGTAAGATCGAACCCACTACAAAGCACCTCTTCCCATTCCAAGATAAATAGATCAAGTTGGCCAAACAAAACCCAAATATTGGAGAAGAAATATGAGGCTATAAGCAATCATGAATAAAAGAGATCAAAGAAACTCAAATACTTTCATGGATATAAAAAGATAGATCTGATCATAAACTCAAAGATCATCCGATCCCAACAAACACACCACAAAAAGAGTTACATCATATGGATCTTCAAGAGACCATTGTATTGAGAATCAAACAAGAGAGAGGAAGCCATCTAGCTACTAACTACGAACCTGAAGGTCTACAAAGAACTACTCACGCATCATCGGAGAGGCACCAATGGAGGTGGTGAACCCCATCTGTGATGGTGTCTAGATTGGATCTGGTGGTTCTGGACTCTGCAGCGGCTGGAAATAATTTTCGTCGACTCCCCTAGGGTTTCTAGAATATTGGGGTATTTATAGAGCAAGGAGGCAGTACAGGGGGCACCCGAGGTGGGCACAACCCACCAGGGCGTGCCTGGGCCTCCTGGCACGCCCTGGTGGGTTGTGCTCTCCTCGGAGCAACCCCCAAGCGCATCCTTGGCCCATTAGGCGTCTTCTAGTCCATAAAAAATCTCCGTAAAGTTTCATGGCATTTGGGCTCCATTTGGTATTGATTTTCTGTGATGTAAAAAACATGCAAAAATAACAACTGGCACTTGGCACTATGTCAATAGGTTAGTACAAAAAATGATATAAAATGACTATAAAATGATTATAAAACATCCAAGATTGATAATATAACAACATGGAACAATCAAAAAATTATAGATACGTTGGAGACGTATCAGTGTCCTTGTGTCCCCACAGTCCCATGCCCTTAAACAAACTCTTTAGCTGTTGTTGATTTGCTGCTGTCGGCTTGTGGGTTCTGGCTAACCCTTGAGGTTTGAACTCTTGGGTGCGCACGAAGAACACTCTCTCCCTAGTTTGCTCGATCAACGATCCCACGGCCTAGCTCGACAAACCCAAAGAACAAGAGACATAAGGGTTTATACTGGTTTGGGCCACCTTGTGTTGGTGGATTGCCTCACGAGCTAAGGATGAACTAGTACAATGGGTGAACAACCTCAGGAGGAGAGGTGTTCTTGAGCTCGGCGAGATGGTGGATGTGGGGATGGAGTGGATCCAATCCAAGATGATCCGATCCCTACCTATGGTGGTGGCTAGTCCTATTTATAGTGGCCTTGGTCCTCTTCCCAAATGTTAGGCGGGAAGGGATCCCACAACGACCAAGTTTGAAGAGGGACAACTAGTACAAGTTGTCCTGACAAAAGGTGGTCTTTGCCTGCCAAAGTCTCTTGTGGTGATGCTGCTGTGGGCTCCGCGATGACTAAGGGAGTCCTGGATTAGGGGGGCCCAGGCGTCCAGGCTATGTGACGTGGGCCAGACTAGTGGGCCATCAAGATACAAGATAGAAGGCTTCCCCCGTGTCCGGATGGGACTCTCCTTGGCGTGGAAGACAAGCTTGGCACTCGGATATGAAGATTCCTTTCTCTGTAAACCGACTTTGTACAACCCTAGTCCCCTCCGGTGTCTATATAAACCGGAGGGTTTAGTCCTTATAGGCAATCATAATCATATAGGCTAGACATCTAGGGTTTAGCCATTATGATCTCGTGGTAGATCAACTCTTGTAACCCTTATACTCATCAAAGTCAATCAAGCAGGAAGTAGGGTATTACCTCCATCAAGAGGGCCCGAACCTGGGTAAACATCGTTTCCCCTGCCTCCTGTTACCTTCGATCCTTAGACGCACAGTTCGGGACCCCCTACCCGAGATTTGCCGGTTTTGACACCAACATTGGTGCTTTCATTGAGAGTTCCTGTGTTCTGTCCACAAAGGATTTCGATGGCTCGTTCGATCATCCACAATGATGTTGTTTCGGGGGTTAGATGAACGATTCCCGATGGTGGTGGATGAACAGGACCCCGTGGTGTTGCCTCTAGATGAACAGTACCCCGATCGATCGAGCCGGTTGGGGCTGGATCAACAGGACCCCGTGGAGGGCAGGATGACCATGACCACCCCGTGGAGGGCAGGATGAACTGTAGATGGTGGAGGGCAGGATGAACAGTAGCCCGTGGAGGGGTGGTTCAACAGGAGCCTGTGGAGAGGGCTAGTTGAACAGTAGCCGGTGGAGTAGCGCGCGGTGGAGGCTGGATGAACAGGAGCCCGTGGATGAGGTCGACGGTGGATGAAAAGTAGCCCGTGGAGGCTGGAGGGGGTCGACGGTGGAGATGAACAGTATCCCGTGGAGTCCCGTTTTGCGGTACGCCACACCCCTCCCGATGAACAAGACCTCCGTTTCGACCGTAGCGCTACAACACAAGTCCGTTTCCTCCGCTTTGCGGTACGCCACACCCATCCCAATCAACATGACCCCCGTTTCGACTGTAGGAGGTTTGTTTCCTCCGTTTTGCGATACGCCAGACCCCTCTCGATGAACAGGATCCAGTTTCGAACATGGCCGGTCGAACACAAGGCCGTTTCCTCCATTTTTCGGTACATCAGGCCTCATTTCCATCGGTTGTTCCGTCCAAGCCCTCCCGATGAACACGACTACGCATTCTGTTCTGACCCAGCCGGTTGGCTCCCCATGAACACGATGACGACACTGTTTCTCCGTTCCGACCCAACCATGTACACGAGCCCTGGCCATACGTATGCGCGAGTAGGCGTTCGAGACCCTGCCCGTATGTACGTATGTGGCTGTATTTTCTTTCTTGCACACTGGCCGCTGTACGTACGTGTACATGCTACGTTCGCGGCTCTACTACGACACGTGCGCGCCTCTACATCGACCAGTATGAACGTACACGTTCGCGACCAGAATGACATTGCTACGTACGCTTCGACCAGGTGGGTCCCGACTGTCAGGCACTTCCTTGCCTGTGAAGATGTAGCTGGAGGGTCCTAGCAGTCAGGGGGGCGAATCTTTTTTTGCCCAAACACACTTCCTTGCGTGCGAAGATGTAGGTGGTGGGTCCCAGCACTCAGGGGGAAATGTTTTTTTCGCGAAATACGATGGCCCGTCCGGTGGGTCCCCGCTGTCAGGTGGAGGAATAATTATTTTGCGCGTAATAAGGAGGCACTTCCCTGCTGCGGCCATGGACCCAGCTGTCAGCCTCTCCATGTGCAGTCCATGTCCGATGGAAGCCGTTCGTTGACCACGTTGACCACGCTGCGCCGAGAGCACCCGGGCGATGGATGATGGCGAGGCCTAGGAAGGGGACGACGTGGAGCCGGGGAAGACGCGGAAGTGGATGCCCACGCGTAGAGGAGTACAATGGTTCACTGGTTCGCTGCGGTGTGAGGCTGTCGTCGCCGCAGAATAAAAGGGGGTGTGGGTTAGTAGAGGGATGGCCTGGCCAGTGTGGGAGTAGTAGGGGGCGGTGAAGCCTCCGCCGCATCGCAGCCGGCCACGGGAGGCAGGAGCACGAGGCACGACCGGCGCTGGTTTGGGTGGCTGGAGCAAGAAGACCAGAGGTTGAAGAAGCACTAAGGCCGTTGTATTGACATCGTACGGTCATTGGAGCTAGAATCGTTCATATTGACTAAGTTGAAAAGCACTCCGTCCCCGTCAACTTAGTAGGCCCACAAGTCAGCCTCCCACCCAAGGTGGGTCCCAACTAGCAGCGGGAGTATTCATTTTTTTGTGCGTAATAAGGAGGCACTTCCGGTGGGTCCGAGCTGACAGCGGGGGGAACGTTTTTTTTCATGAAATACGGTGGCCCGTCCGGTGGGTCCCAACAATCAGGGGGGAAACGTTTTTTTCGCCAAATACGGTGGCCCGTCCGGTGGGTCCCTGCTGTCAGGTGGAGGAATAATTATTTTCCGCATAATAAGGAGGCACTTCCTTGCGGCTGCCGTGGACCCAGCTGTCAGCCTCTCCACGACAGTACTCTTCCGATGGAAGTCGTTCCTTGACCATGTTGACCACGCCACGCCGAGAACACCAGGGCGGTGGACGACGGTGAGGCCTAGGAAGGGGACGACGCGGAGCCGGGGAAGACGCGGTAGTGGATGCCCACGCAGAGAGGTGTACGAGGGTTCACTGGTTCGGCTACGGTGTGAGGCTGCCATCGCCGCAGAATAACACGGGGTGTGGGTGAGTAGAGGGATGCCTGGCCAGCGGTGGGAGTAGTAGGGGCGGTGAGGCCTGCACGGGAGCCGGGAGCGGCTGGAGCAAGAAGATGAGAGATTGAAGAAACACGACAGCCGTTGGATTGACATCCAACGGTTACGTCTGCTAGAATCGTTTATTGACGTATATAATAACAAAAAAAATCTTGCATACGCGTCAACTTAATAGGCCCATAAGTTATACCATTCCCTCTTTTTTTAATAATTTATATATAGCTCATTGCGACTTCTTATGCAATTTATTGCAGTCCGTTTTTTGGTTGGCCAGGGCCAATTTCGCATATTTCTGTGGGTTCCAAACTATTTTTAATACCAAAATGTCGAGCTAGATTTAAAGTACTTTGAAGATATATTTAAATTAGGTTAATGCCCAGTGGAATAGAAATATGAAAATGTGAAAAATTCAGAAATTATAAAGTAATTGCCAATTTGTCATCTATTTTTATATTTACAACCCATTTCATATTACTTTCAAGATTTGCAAGCATCCTGGAAGAGTTGCAGCCCATCAGGGCGTAGAAAAATAAGCAGGCCTGGATTGGTATTCTTCAGAAAAAATAAGATGGGCTCATTTTCACAAAGAAAAAATAGCTGGGCTGGTCACATGGTGAACATAAAATATAAACCTGGGCTAGACGGGCCACAGCCCATTTCAAACCATGCTCCGTCTCAACAATAACAAAAAAATACTGCTCGAGCTGCTACGTCCCAAGTGTCAGCCAATCTTGTGCTGTTCTCTTGTCTATTGACTATATACGCTCACAATGTCGTGGGTCCCAGATGTCAGGAAAACACTAGGAGGAAGCATTTTATTTTTCCACACTGACATGGTGGGCCCTAATGTCATCCTCTCCACGTATTTCCGCCGATTCCTGTTGTTTGTTGACCATGGTGAAAACGCGAGAGGGCGGCGCTGCGGTGAGCGCACCAAAGCGCGCGGAGGACGATGGCGAGGCCTCGGACATTGGCGTTAACAATTTAGGAGATGGTGGCGCGGCGATGCGTGCGCTGAGGCGCAGCCAGCCGTGGGAGGCCAAAGTAGGTGGCCCCGCCGGCGCTGGTTTGGTTTTGGCGGCTGGAGGAAGACAGGACTGAAGAAACACGACATACTGTAAAAGCAGCAGGAGTACTTAACAACGTTAACAAAAACTAGCAGGGGCAGTTAACAACCATAGCTGAAAGCAATATGAGTACTTATGCAGGTTCAACCATACAAAGCACGCCTCGAACAGTGCTACTTTGCCTACAGTTAACCAAGGGTGAGGCCGCCAAGCCCCAGGACAAGGCCAAGGCGCCACCCCGTGCATCCACAACCTTCTGAAAGCGGCTTCATCTCGCAATGTGGCCGATAAATTGGATATTCGCTTTAGATCCATGGAAAAGCTGGAACATAATCTTCTGTCCTATCCTCCAAGATGGAAGAGCCTTCATTATTTGAGACCACCCATGAATAAGTATCTTTTCACCTCCAAGGGGAATGGAGTAGGTCGACATAAACATCATGTTGTGACCAAGCGCAAGTCTGACCCGACCATGGTAAGGCATCGGTATAGGAACAATAGAACTGGGGAGTTTCTGTTTCAAGAAGATCACAAGTGTAAAACTGTGTATAAGCAATAGTTTATGAACAACATATATAACAGAAAATAGCTTGTACCATAAGTTTCTCGACACAGTTGGACATGTTCAACGAGTGCAGTAGTGGCACACATATCCCACGTGGCCTTCCACCATTGAAACGCCCCACAAGGACCTCAAGACGATCAATAAAGTGTAGGAACGTGTGGATGTCGTCCTAGTCAACTTCAGTGCCAAGTAACAGCCGTGTTGTTATAGAATAACAAACGAGTAGCCTGCTTAACTCTGAAAAAACCTACACGTGCCACCAATTATAAGAAAATATTAGTTAGAAGTAGCATCTTCGTGAGAGATTCGTTGCTACTTGTAAAGTTAAATTGTGATCAGTTAGACAGAATAGGTGGATTAAGAAGTAATCGAAGCAACAAGTAAGAACCAGATATAAAACTAACACGGATGAACAATTCAAACAACGTCGGGGTGGAAGATCGCAGTGAATATGAGACCAGGTTCTGCTATTTCCATCAACATTCATGCACCAACTTTCAGTCTGTAACACTTGAGAAAGTTTATCCAAGTTCGGCCATAAAAAAAGTAGCGATCTTCTTGGTTCATGAACCCAACTCGAAACTTATATCCATGGCTTGTCTTCACTGTTACCATTAAACTGGTGTATTCAGTTATGGCAAGGCCAAGCATCTTGGGTACATGTGTTCTGGCAAAGCAAGGAATGCACTACAGGAAAAATAATATGAGAACACAATGTATTCGCTATATCCAAATCTAAAAATACTTTCCTCCTTCATGTCAGTGTTGACCATGGTACTAGTACCTTTTATCCAAATATAGCAATCCAAATTTCCAAATTAGTCGACATCATGTTCGAAAACCCCACCCTCCCGGATAGAAGAGAGGATTCTAGGAACATACTGTGCGTGTTTTAAAATCCTATGTTAGGATGAGAAGGAACAAGTGTGGCGTCTCGCCAAGGGCGCAGAAACCTGTAGGGTCCTCGCACTTTGGGCACTGTAAATGAAACATACTAGATTCAATAGGAAGAGAAATGCATCAACGGCGGCATCTGCCATCCTAGGAGTACCCGCGACCAAGGGACTTGGATTTATCGGGGATGGATGAAGAATTCGTACTAGGTTCTCCATGAGAAAACCCTATGCAATCATTGAGCAGGGGTTTTCTCTAATCAAGCAGACAAGGGAGAAGGGATTCAGGCCGAGTGAAATATTGTCGCTTCGTCCGTCCAGCTTACTGCTAAAGCTGGAAAGGTGGGTTTTTTGTGATTTGACGGCTCATTGGGCATTAATGCGGCGCTACGACTAGGGTGTGTCTACCGTGCAATTGTGCACTCAAATTTGGTGCATATGGCATGTGGACCCCATTGCTGGATGCCCCACATATCAGCGCAAGGAAGTAGAAAGACAGGAGTAACTAGTTATTACAGATAAATATATTTTTGACAGAGAGATATTCCCTCTGTAAAGAAATATAAAGATCTTTTATATCACAACTTTATACATAAGAAAAATCAAGGGAAATATATATAACATATATAATTATAAAAAACAGAGTTTTTTTAACATGGTATAGACGAGTTGGTGATGATGGTGTGCGTGTCATCCTGCAATATAGGCCCTCCAATTTATATCTGATGGATAGGAAGGAAACTATGGCAATTTTGCAAAAAGGTACCCACACACCTCTCCGTATTTGCAAATAAGTCCTTCCCTCGTTCATCCTTTTCTCTCACAAGATAAAATACTCATACAAATGCATCTTGATGTTACGTGCAACGCACGGGCATTATGGGGGTTCAGCTGAGAAATACTCAGACATGCTCACGGTTCTGGACTTTGGGCCACAGGCTAGTGGGCCTGCATGTTTGGGGGCCCATGTGTTCTACCTCAGCGCTTTTCATATTGCAAGCGGTCGGTATGGTGCTGGTTTTAGATGCTATCGCAAGTCGAATACACAAAATTCAATAAAGCACAACAGCTGTTGGAATGAAATCAAACGATAGTTCCTAACCAGCAATCAGAGTTGCAATTCTATCAATGATACTATCATACTACTTATACACACAGGACACTTGTTTCACCATGCCAAAGTATTACATCAAAATCTCTCGGCGGATAGATCAGTTCAGCAGTACTGAAGAATTTCAAAGTTGATTTGGACCAGCTCTCCTTGCCGAGAAAGTTCGATTTTGACATCATCCCCTACCGAAGATATGATTTAGATTTGAACCTTGACCATCCTTTAGCATCAATCATCATGCGACCATCCTTTGTACTTATGTTATATTGAGCAGGTTCATTCACACCAAGGCTACGCATGGTAAGAGAAACTTGGCCGCTGTCGCCCGGATTGTTGAACAACTCCCTCGTTGCTCTAGGAATTCTCTGTTTGCAAACAAGAAGACATACTCAACAGTTAGATCAACACAATGAATCATGCGAAACAACACGGAAATAAAAAAGAATGAAACACTTGGGTGGCCAATGCTTACCAAGAAGGTGGACGTGTCGGTTTTTGTACGGACTTTGGTATATGAAGTGCGAACTGCAACCCAGTCTGTTGCCGGTGCAACTGTTCGTTCGGTTGCCGCTGCACGGGCTGGAGCAGATGCAAGTGCAAGTGTTGGTGTAGGTGCCGAAGCCGCCGCTGCTGCTGCCAGAGATGGTGCTCCTTATAGAGCTGGTGCCGGTGTCGGAGCAGGTGCCGATGTCGATGCCCGATCCTCCGGTAGATCAGCCTGATCCGCTGACGCAGTCGGTGCCCAATCATCAGCTGGATCAGACTGAGCTGCTGCCGTTGTTAGTGCTAGAGCAACTGCCGGTGCTCGATCTGTTGCTGAAGGTGGTACCGATGTGCGAGACAGCGGCGATTGTGTCTGGTCTGCTATGATAAGCTTTCTAACTTGACTAGGCTTCGTGACCGTGATCCAGTTTTTTTATTCATTTCTTTTAAACGTGAGAAGGGCTAATTGTGGCGTTTTTTTAAACCAAACTGCAGTTCATCATAGGGATTGAGATTGTACTCAGACAACAGACTGATCCAATTTTTTCCAGTAATATAAGTGATGGACAGTGCCTTCGTTACTGACACGACATAAGAAGTGAAACCTGCAAAAATAGCCATCGTAGAGCAAATCAAACAGTTTGTTCTGTGATGAATGTCACATGGCAAAACCTGCATCGTAAAATTGCAGAAAAAGAAAGAAAACATGACATTAAATCAATAAGATTTAGATAGTAAATCAATAAGATTTACTTGATGTGAAACGAGTGAATCCTTACTAGGAAATACCTATGTTGAAGTACTAAACAGAAGATTGATTGTCCAACTACGGGTGGCATGCAGGGGCCCCGCCTACTTCCACAAGCAGGACAGTCCAAAGGTCGTGACAAGTCGTATGGACCAAACATCCATGGGACTGGAAATCCCGGTGGGTGCGATAAACCCTACAATGCATACAAATATTGGAGTGTAACCATAATTGATAAACCATCCTCACAAAAAAGATGATCTAGATACTTCAAAATATATAGACTGAATTGAGTGGAAAGACATTAACATAGACCATTCTCAGGAATGACCACACACCAAAAGCGGCAGTACTAATAAACAATACAGGGTTCACAAACACAAATCAAGTACTGAACAATAGTACTTACTACAGACAAGCAAAGTTGCACTAATTAAACTCTGCAGACTATTTCTTGCCACCGACCTACGGGATGAACCTCGCATAACTGACTAGGCCATGGACTTCGTGAGAGATGTCTACATGCACCATCACCATCTTGTCAACCTTGGAGAACCTAACAGAGTGGTCTTTCCACTCAAAAACATGATCATGAAGACAGGCCGCATCCGATTTGATGGGAAGCTTTACAAGAACCACACCCTTCGTAATCAAAGGCACAACCAGGAAATTGTTGTGGTCAAGTACAGCCTCGAGAACACGCCTGGCAACAATGCTACAGGAAAACACTAGTTCAGGACACGTGCAACAAGGACACAAACAGAAACCATATTTTATTACTACCTCCATTCAGAAATATAAGATGATTTTCGATATTATACTCCATATATGACTACATATACGCGCAGAAATGAGTGAACAAAGACACTAGAACATGTCTACAAAGGCATGAGAGCAGAGGGATTACTTGCAATATCCATAACAGAAGTTACTGAGGCAAATATACCCTCTTCAAAGGTAGCATTGATGTTCATAAAGTACTCCCTCCGTACCAAAATTCTTGTCTTAGATTTGTCTAGATACGGATGTATCAAGTCACATTTTAGTATTAGATACATCCGTATCTAGACAAATCTAAGACAAGAAATTTGGGATAGAGGGAGTAGTTTAAAGTAATCTATAAGAAATCAGTGTCAACCTGTCGCATGTTTTGGTCAAAAGAGGAATTTAGAACCGTCATTTGGCACACAAAAATCATATGCAAGATCACCCAGAAAGTTGTACTACTAGTACTAGTACTGCGTGTTAGATGGAAAAACATGATAAAGATCGAGAAAAAGATCGTCAAGAAGAGATATTACCTGGACTTGCTTAATGAGGGGGGCTTGGACAGGGCAATGGCTTTGAGCTTTTCTGTGGTAGTCTCGGCGGGGTGCTTGCGCTTCTTCATAACATGAGCCTCGACGGTTTTGGCCAGATCCATAGACATCACTTTGGCCGGTGCTCCAGCGTCCATCAAGAAACTGTCAAATAGAAATAAAAGAAAAGAAACCATAATCACAAACCCAAAAGAAGAAAAGAGAGGGAGTTATAGGATCAGTCTCGGGGTTGCAAGACCGGGCCTTGGCCAGAATCAACACCATTGATGCGCTCACCTTTCCTTCTTTGGGAGAGAAGGACAATGGCAGAAGCAGGTCGGGGTTTTCTTGAAGAAATGAGGAATAAGATGAGGGAGAAGCGAGGGTTGGGTAGAGAGGAAGCTGAGAGAGAAGAGTGAAATGATGGTTGCTTCGTCCGTCCAACTTACTGCTGGAAAGGAGGGTTTTTTGTGATTTGATGGCTCGTTGGGCATTACTTCGGCGCTTCGATCGGGGTAGTCTACCGTCACTCTACTACAGAGTAATTTAGTGCATGGCTGGTGGACCCTGATGATGGCTATCCCACATGTCGGTGAAAGTGAGTAATTTAGTGCATGGTTGGAGGACGATCCGCACGGTAGAGTGTTTCCACTGTTTTTCTGAAGAAAAAAATGATTACAGCAAGCGTTTCCACTCTTACGACGGAGGAGTGCGAAACACGGCAACCACTTGAACATACACAGTGCTCCTACTACTAGGCATGTGCAGTGGTTCATACTTCAGTACTACGTAATCTTGTTGCCAGTGTAGTGAGATGTGACGACAACAAATGATGTTGTGCGCACGTCAACTATATGAACAGTAATGTAGTAACATAGTACCGCTTTCTCGACTGTCCCGTCGAGAATGAACGGTGAGATTAATGTTAACAGAACTAGGTCTATAGCGCACGGAGAGTACGGTGCTACAGTACTCCACGAAACATGAACCATATGAAGCATGAATAGTGTTAGGCAGGGTGTATGAAGGGTGCACGGGATTTGAGCAAAAGTTCCCTTCTCGACCCACTTTTCGGTGTTTGGTAGAGTGCATGAAGGGTGCATGAGTCCACACTAGTAGGTTAACACAAATACACAAAGAGGAAACAACTACTCCATGTAGGTGTGTAAGTCATCTTACGTTGTGCACTGCGACCAAGGAGGAGAGGAAAACGAGAAAACTTAAGGTCTTTTTGCTAATTAATAGCATTGCATGCAATGAACTAACCACTGCATGTCATGTTTATTAGTCTCAAGTCATTGAAAGCATGCATGACCCATGTCTCTTATTGGTTGATATGTCACAAAACAAGAAACGGGGACGGAGTTAATGTACCTTGCCTAAGTGTTTTGGGATTATTTGGTTATCGTAAGGTGACTTACACACTATATTGAGATGAGAATGCAACCAAACACACCCACACGCTTTGTGCTACAGTGACTGATCTACACCATCTTAGTTTGATCCAACGGTCATGTTGCGATGAGACATGGACATGCCCATGTAGAGGGCGCCTAAACACCACCAAAGTCCCTCTGCTTCTCGAGGCGCACGATGTTGGTGATGCAGAGGGCGAAATGGCTGAAAGGCAATGCAATCTACGGGAAGGTGGAGGGAGCCAGCAGAGGAGCGGGAATCTTTTGGTTTTCACCATGGTAAAACACCAGTCGACGACTTCTCACATCAGAGAGCAGTGGGTTTTACATGCGGATTCATCGTGACTAATTGCTGCCGCGCTTGCTCCCGTCAATCAAAAAATTAAAAATCCTGTCGCGCCTGCTCCCGTGAATCAAAAAATTAAAATACCTGCCGCACTCAAACACCAGAGCAACACCGTGGTGGATGTTTAAAATTACCTGCCGGCAAGTAGATAAAAAAGGGGGTGAAAAAACAAATGTGGCAGTGGCCTAGCTAATCGGTCGAACTAGCCCAACTAGCTAGCCACCGTGCTTCACTGATGTACTCGGCAGGAAAATTGGTCTTTCATGATTTGATGACTCATTTATTTACTTGCTTCGGCGAAAACGCGCGGTAGGGCGTCCCACGTCAGGAACAATATATGCGTGCACCACCCGGGAGGACCCCGAAACCGTGCGATAGGGTGTGCCATGTCTCAGAACGGAGGAAAAATGTGCGTGTAAAAATTTACTGTATCAGACGTAGTACCTATGGTTTGACCTCGGGACCCAGCCAGTCGGTCAAAAACACCCCACTAGCCACACAGCTTCATCATGCTAACATGGCATGGAGGATAGGTGTGGTTAGCTCCGTCTCGACCAGCCACAACGTCTCTTGTTCTAGGCGATTCTTCTATTTTCCAAGCTTTTTTAGTTGTAATAACACCACGGCAAGCTAGCGCCGCTCTTCATGTGTGCCCGTGCAAAGGTTAGACGATGGAGAGAAGAGAGAGATCGCAGACCAGGAACCCACCAGTAAGTGAGTCAACGGTCATGCACGTGCAGACGAGGCACTCCCTCTACTCTACTCAACATAATACTGTATAAAATCAAGTTATGGGACAAAGCCAACAACCGTTGTTGTTTCAGGCTATCGACTTACGCTTTGTAGTCCAGGATGCCAGTTCGAATCTCGTCTTTCAGATTTGTTAGTTTTAGGTCCAAATTCGATTAATGACAAGTGGGACCCCCGTGTGTTGTTCCGATATTTCATTGTAGGATGGTTTTTTTTGAACAAACACTTTGCTCGGTTAGACAAGTAATGGCACAAGTTACACGTATTTTGCAAGTTTACGAGCAAAAATGACAGCGACATAGAATATCACATCCACCCCGCAGCTTAGATGCTATGGTGATATGAGTTTTTACACCGTCGGAAGTGAGATCCAATGGCTTGGGAGTAGTCTTTGTAATTATGCACAATTTCCAAACTCTCCAAAGGTTTTTTTGCAAATAAAACATTCGGGCCTCGTGTGTGCTGCTGCATCTTGGATCCAATGGCTCCCCGTTGCTCATATTAGGTGCTCCCCGTAGCTTAATTACCTACTACAGTGATATGAGCATCTAGGTCGTATGATCAGTGATCAGATGGCACATGTGTAGTACTTGTACTTTCTGCGCAATTCCCAAACTCTCTTAGGCGTATATTGCAAAAACATTCAAACCTCCTACGGTGGGCCGTGAGATCTCCATGAACTCGTATCGCCATAGAATCTATGGTGCGGGAGCACCTCATATTCCCGCGTGCGAGAAAACATAAGGTGCTCTCGCAGCTTGGATGCTACGGTGATACGAGCTTCGAGGTCGTTTGATCTGAGATCCAATGGCATCTGAGCAGTCTTTGTGCTTGTAAGCAGTGGCCGAACTCTTTGGGGGATTTTCTGCAAAAAACCATTCGAACGACCTAGGAGGCATTGGGTCACAAATCCAACGGCTCCGAAGAGCTTGTATCACCAAAGCATCTAAGGTGTGGTAGCGCATGATATTCTTACATACAGGAGAATATGATGTCCTCCTTCATCTTAGATGCTACGATGATACGAACTTCGAGGTCGTTGGATATGGGATCCATGGGCATCTGAGTAGTTTTTGTACAAATTGTGTGCAATTCTCAAACTCATCAAGGTTTCCTGTAAAAATATTAAGACATCATGTGAGCTGCTATATCTCAGATCTACAAGTTCTAAGCAACTAGTATCGGCATATAGCATAGAAGGTATGGGGGCACATGATATTCTCCTGGGGAGGAGGGATGGGGGTGCACAACCAATCGGTGGTTGGGAGGGTGGGGACAAATATAATCTAAACAACCCTAAACAGAGCTTCACAATTTTATCTAAGGTCGAGGGGGTGACCCCCGACAATCATAGCTCCGCCTAATTAAACACAACATTTGCATGTACTGTAGTAATATACTTAATATTCATGTTTGAGTTTCATGTTCGTTTTAAATATTGAATCGACGACCATGAATGTCTTACATTTTACTCCCTTTGTTCCTAAATATTAGTCTTTTTAGAGATTTCAAGTGGACTGGCACATAGGATGTATATAGACATATTTTAGGAGTGTAGATTCACTCATTTTGCTCCGTATGTAGTCGCTTGTCGAAATATCTAAAAGACTAATATTTAGGAACGGAAGGAGTATTTTTGAATTCGTGTCATACATGCATGGTTTGGAAAAATAGATGCACTATACTTATTGGATTGTTGTTGTGTTTGTGTGTGGGTGTGTGTGTGAGTGTGTGTGTGTGTGGTCATATGCTTGATACATACAAAGTTTTCTCACCTCCATATTGTTCATCTTTTAAATTTGAATTTGCATTGAAAAACTTAGCAGGGATACCATGAAATGTGAAATCCACATTGAGATCACTATATCACAAAATCACTCTAATTCAACAACTCGTCATAAGTCAATTACCACATTGAGATTAGTATTTGCAAGGAAAATACGGGCATTGTAATACACATAGGTTCGTTCGTTAACTTAAAAGGTTCCTTTCATATTCTTGAATGGTAGGACCCAACAGCGTACCAGCCAGACCTTGGCTCGTGTTGATCCTAAAAAAACTGGGCTCGTGTCCTTCTGGTGGCATGTGTGGTACGCACATTAGGCAACCCCGACCAGTCGAGCCTCCATGTTTCGAGTCAAAATATCTGACGGCCAGAATTCCAGCCCTAGGAAATTCCCCTCATGTCCCTGGTCCATAATGACTACCGATGAACAACGGAGGGATGCTTTAGTAACTAGACAACGTTATGTTCAAAAAAAGTAACTAGACAACGTTACCTACCGTGTCGAGCACAGTTCAATTCCCTCAGTCACCGCTTGCCAAGGTCACCCGTCAACTACATTGCCTAGTACTACTACTACTACACCAGGATGAGCACAGAATTGAGCCCGTTTTTCCCGTTTGTTCGTGCCTAGTACTTGAGTTAATATATCAGGCAATGGACTGGTACGGAGGGATTATCCTTTTGCTCTGCATATATAACTTGTCTGAAGTCTAACTAAGCAAAATGTTTGACCAAATCCTTTCTTAAGAAATACAACATGACAGATGTATGGCTTGAAAATTTATTGCATGATGCAGGTTATGATATTGTTTCGAATCCTGGATCTTTAATTTTAGAAAATCCAAAAGTGACCATAAATTCTTGAAACTGAGCATGGTCACGTAATATGGCACAAATATTACTTCGTAATTTTTTTCTTCAATTTGAGACAAGCTGCTTATGACAAGTTGCACAAATGAAGAGCCAATGTATTTTGGAACAAAGAACTGTCACGTTAAGGCGAACTCTTTCACTATTGAAACCATGGGCATTTACGTGCCGCCACGAGTCCCACTTCTCATCAGCAGGTGTTGTCCGAGCAAGCGTGTGAGTCGACATGAGGCGTGTGAGCAAACCGCTGTGCCGACTGACAGGGAGGTGTGTGAGCAGACCATTGTGGTGGCTCACCAGGAGGCGAGCCCTTTGACCAGGCTCCACCGCCCACCTTCGTCCCAGCTGCTCTCACTTTTATCAATTAAATAGGTTGTGGTAATATAAAAACATTATGTGAACAAAGGGAGGTACAACAAAAATTGTTGTTCTACGTATGTTGCCTATTGACGTGCGGCTTGAAGGCCCTGGTCGCATGTTCGATCCTTGTCCTTTATTATCTTAATTTTTATATGGGTCCAAATTTGTTTCATGACATGTGGGCCCCTCAGTGTGTAGTTTGTAGCACTTTAATTTGTGGGTCCAAATTTGTTCCATTCCAAGTGGACTATCGGTGTGTAGTTTTGTAGCTTATTTATTATAATTGAAGAGAACAACAGAGTTTTTTGCAATAATACCATGGTTTGATGTTGAAGGCGAGAAAGGACGTGCGAGAGAGCGATGACCGAGCCAGAGGGAAATCAACTAGGGGAGTTGTGGGGGTTGCAACGGTGTTTCGAGTAGTTGTGGGCCGAATGCTATAAAAATATAATCTAAACCGACCGGAATAAATGCCTACACAAATTAATCCAAGGTTGGAGTGCCCCTCGCAATGTAAATAGCTCTGGCTTTGCGAGGGATAGAGAGGTAGCTTCAATGTGTGGAGGATAGAGTGTGAGAAAGTTAGGTCTATCGAGAGACATATAGATAGAGAGACAAAGTGAGTGTGGTCCGACATTCATGGAACAAATATATATGCTCTGGAGAGATATTGTATGATTGAGCTTTTGGCAAGGGTGAGGGTTGTAAGATAGAGCTTGAGAAATGATCCAGTCACACATGTGTAGATATATTTTGTGTGTGGGAGGAAGCAAGGTCAATCGATCACATAGGGTCATCGTGCGATCGAAAGAGTGAGACGGGTTGGAGAGAGTGACCTAGATAGACAATGTGCATGAGAGAGTATACAATGTGAATAAGTCGAATTGGGCTCAAACATGGTGATATATCGTTTTTGTCCGAGAAAGAGCAAGGTTAATCGAGACATACAAAGAGAGAGAGAGAGAGAGGGAGAGAGAGAGCGTGGCCCGCCATTTGGTCGAAAGAGTGGGGGCGGCTTCGATGGACTGACCTAGATAGACAATCTGTGTGAGAGAGTATAGAGTGTGTCGCTCGAGGCCCGAACAGGGAGATATATCATTTTTGTGTGAAAGAAAACGAGGTTAAACAAGACTCAGATAAAGAGAGCAAGATTGAGCGAGTGTGGCCCGCCGTGCGGAAGAAAGAGTGAGACAGTCTCGAGGGAGTGACCTAGATAGACAACGTGCATGCATGCGCACGAGAGGTTGGGGGGCTAGATAGGCAATGCATGTATTTAGCGCGAGAGGGTGAGAGGGAGAGGGAAAGAGAGAGAGAGCTCGACATGGGGTGCAATGGCGGGTGTGTGAGGTAAATACATTTCGTTTCGTAACAAAGTGGAAAAAGGGGGTTGTGTATTTGAGAGAGTTAGAGATCGAAACATGGAGAGAAAGAATGGATGTGTGTTGGAAACCGATAGCTTCCTAAGGTGGTTAGGAGAGGAAGATTGACCGATACAGGAAGTATGTAGCGTGTGTGTGTGGGGGGGGGGCTAAAAACAACATTTGAATGTAGATAGTACGAGACTTAATATCGATGTTTCAATTCCGTGTACATTGTAAGATTTGAACTGAGGACCATGAATATGGGTAATTATTTCGAATTCGTGCCATACTAGGTTTCGAAAAGTTGACATTGACTCGATTTGTTGTGCTATTTTGTAGGTCATATGTTTGAATCCATCCAAAAGTTTTCTCACTACCATGGTGTTCATCATATACATATGAATTTTTATTAAAAAAGTAGCATGGATAGAGTGAAATGCGAAATCCACATTTGAATTGGATATCTCTATGTGACACACACTCTAATTCAAATAACTAATTATGTGACACACACTCTAATCCACGTTAGCATGGATACCATTTTGATTTTTTTCAAATAACTCCTCATTAATTAATTTATAGTATCTCGTTTCGAATGACTAATTATTGCAAGGAAAACACGGGCATGTTAATAAATACAGATTCGTTTGCAAATGAAAGAAGATTCGTTTGCATTCTCAAATGTAGGCGCACTAGGGTCGTGTCGTGGTGGTCGCGTGTGTCGGATGGACGGGTAGCACCCAGCCACCCACCCCCCCCCCCCAAAAAAAGGATGATGACAAAATAAGTTCGTGCTTCCACATTTCGGATTGAAATATCTGGCGGCCCCAATTCCAGACCTGCAAAATCTCCCTTCTCCACCATCCCCTTCCGTGCCCAGATTGCTCAAATCCCTAATTTGCCGCCAACCCAAGCAAAGTTCGAATCACCCCTCGTCTCGTCTCTTTTCCCACCTCTGTGCCGGACGATGACAACGAAGACGACGGTCGCGCTTCACCACCGCACTGGAGCTACCTCATCTACGCCCTCGTCTACCGCACCGGGTGGTCCACCGACAACGTCGGCCACCGCAACCGACGTGCCTCACAGACACCGACTTCCACTGCATCAAGTGGGCTTCACTGACGCCGTCTCCTAGCTCACCGGGGCTACTTCCCCAAGCACATCGTCGCGCCTTCGCCCCCGAGGCCGCTGGGGCTTCACCAACGGTCTCATCCACCGCATCGTAGTGCTCTGCTGCCACTCAAGATCTGCATCCGTGCGCGGCCAGCCAGCGCATCACCCTCAATGGCTCTGAAGTGACCCGCACTCTAGCTAGGCGAGCATGCCCAAACGCCGGCCGAACTAGGTATCCGAACATCACTCCCTTGTGCACTATTCTGATGATGTTTGGATATCCTTTCACTGCTCTATTAGCTTACACACCTATCCAACTTTGACTTTAACTCTTATTTCTTCTGGAGATATCATCTGAAACAAGCAAATCCATTTTTAGCGAAGCATGACGGTGCTATAGGATCTGGTACACATCCTGCACACCCGTATAACCTTGTAAGTATCTGTCATCCGGTACAACAGCAAGGTCGATTCCTCTTATTTGATCAGCCATTCGACGTGTCAAAAATGCAGAGGGGGATGCAAGGAGCACAAGGCCTGCACATCCAAGCTAGTGGTAACATGGACTTGTACATGGAACATCCCAAGCGCAAGCAGAGCTGCAGTGAGCCTGTACAACGAGCTAGCGTAAGTCCCTGCATTTAATTTAATTCATACTGGCATTTGTGTGTGATTTGTGTGCAGTGGTGGATCCACGAGTTCAAGTTCCAGGGGCGAACATTTAACTTAAAAAATATGAAGGCACTTGCACTCCGGAAATCAACATAACTTGAGAAATGAGAAGCTACATGCAATTTGAAAACCAGCTAATGATCCAAAGTAGTTCAGATTATAAACACTAAATGATGCAAGCACCAAAAAACACAAAATGCAACATGGTGTACAAGGACTACAAACATGGTCTGTACCTGGTTGAATTATTCGTTCTCTGGCTGAAAATATCGAAGTGTAATTGCACCTATAACCAGTGCGCAAACTGCATATCAAATATATCTATCCTGCACGAGTATGCCAATAGTTTCAAACAGCAGATTAGAAAAGTATTTATGCTACGTTGCCATGATACGGGGACTTTCTGGTAGATGTCCTCGGCGTTTTCTCAAGCAATGAAAATGCACTATAATTTGCTTGTCATCAATGCCTGCAAATCTCTATGTCTCTCTCAACATAGAAGATCATCATTAGACACTAAATCCTTCAATGGGAGCTTGCAAAATGCTTGCATTAGATACCTCATTAGACACTATATGTTCATCACCAGGAGCATGTAAAATGTTTGCATCAAATCCTTCATTAGCAGTCTGTTCAATAGACACTTCAGGCTCAAGAACAACATGAGCTTAGATGTTTGCACCGGAAACTTGATTAGATACATCATATTCAGTCAGTTCAGTATTGATTGGGGGAGTTATAAAATAAGTAGAAATTGGTTTCATTTTCTCATAGATTCCCTACATACAAGCAGTTTTACAACACCGTCAGGTTTAACTATTGGCCAGAAATTGAAGAGTTGAATTAGATATAATCAGGGATGTGATATACCTGCTCGTTGCGCATGCTACTCTTGCAAGCTGCGACTGTCCGTTTGCGCAAGCTCGATGCCATGCCCGTGCTGCCACCGCTGCCTCCCACGTAGGCTACACCCAGGGTTGGATCTTCACCATCTTATCCTTCCATTCGCTTGAAGCCCGGCGACCGCCCTCCAACGAGGGCGCGAGGAAGTGCTGTGCCGGTGTGTCCAGCAGCGGCTAGGTTAGGAGCGAACCAGACAAGAGGCTGGAGCAGATGAATTGGGATTTTTCCTACTGTCGATCGATATGGGAGGCGCTCGTTTGGGCCGCGAGCCTGCTATAGGGCCTGCCTTGCACTTATGTTATTGGCCTATCCAAATTGAAACATTTTTCTTCATTTTTACAGTGCCTGCTCGTGTGTTGGGATGAATAAAACTAGCCTAAGCCAACCTGGATGACTCAAAGTAGGTGCACACTTTCGAGCCACTCGAGGTGGCCGCCCATACCAGCCCCTATGGTGGCGTCGCCCCTTTTTTCGTGTATGATAGGGGTAGTGAAAAATATTCCAGTGGCGCTTTTGATTTACACACAGAATGGTTGAATTTCTTGTTTCTATGAACTAAGTTCGCCAATAATGTGAAGGATGCTAGTCTTTTCATCCTATTGTAGATTGCTTAGATCTCGATATGCCAAAAGTAATCGCATGAAATATACAGCAAAAGCCAGTGTGATGTGTGTGGCTACAACTAGTCTGACTACACATCCTCATATAACATATCAAGGATGCACCATCTTACCAGATTAACCATTCAACTTACCAATGTAGTGTGGGAAGAAAGAAGTATTGGGACTACATATCCAAGCAATTGATGCCATGGACTCCTTCGTACAACCTTGTAAGCAAAAAAGAAGTTGCAGTGTGCCTGTATGAAGAACTAGCGTAAGTTCAGTTACCTAGTTCTCGGAATTTTAGTTAGCCACTTATTGCAAAATTGTTCAATTATGTTGCTTGGATTAATTTAGTTTGCTACTAATTACATAATGCCACAGCTTGTTAATCCAATTATAGACTGCACCTATCTATGTGTTTGATACTTACTGTTAAGAATTACCTGTTTGCCTGAACTTAAATAACTACTTGTTTGTTTAACTGCTTTTCTGCTGCAACAATGGGTTACAATGATGTTAATAACTACTTTTCAACATCGAATTGAAACTCCTTAATTCCTTGTTTGTTTAACTAGTTTGTTGTTATAACTCCTAGTTGAGATGTTTTGCTAACTTCAACTTTTCTGAATCCAATCGGAACTTTAATGGCAAAACAGGTTAGCCCAAGATCAAAGAGCGAGGTCCCCATGGATGTTGTATCATCCCACAACAGTGGCACCGGACCAATCATGCATTATGAATTGCCAACTGCTGATGCTCTAGAGGCTAAACTAGTGGTAGAAAGAGATTCTGCTTCTGCACTTAGAGATGAAGTTGACATGTTGAGGAAGCAAACAACACAATCAGTAGTAGTACTCAAGACAACCATTAAATATTTGGTGGATTTCAAAACGAAGCAAGATGAGACTGACCACATTGTTAAGGTCGTGAAGGAAAAAAGGAAATTAAATTCCCACTTGGTAAATCATAGGTGAAATGTTCTTTCCATCGTTGAATAACCTTTGTGTTGTTTGTTCATGTAATCAATCAAACAATTTGTTTTTGAGATCATGTAATGATCGTTTTTTGTTTTTTGGTTTGTAATTTTATTTGAGCACAAGTCTGTATTAATTGATAAGACTCGGAGACATTTCATTTTGATTGCTGTGCCAGACCTACAAATATGCCAATCGGGTTGAATGCACTACAAAAAAAAGACACATCCGTGACATTTTGGGCCGAATGAATTTTTTTCTGTCATACATATGACACTTCTATGACGATAATTGTGATAAAACCCGGTATCATCATAAATGTGGTGGGCTCCTACTTCTATGACAAAAATCATGACAGAAAATGGGCTTTTCGTCCTGGGCAGGCTGGAGACGCAGCTGCATGACATTCTTTGGGCCGTCCATGACGGAAAAAACCATGGTAGAAGCGAGGGGGAGGAAAATTTTGGGGAGTTCCCGATTACGGTGGGAGGTCGGGGGTCGGGGGCCGAGCGATGCGCGTTTCTCTCGTAAACGTACGCGCGTGTGTGCGAGGCGTTGGCTCTAACTGAACCCGAGCGAGGCGTTGGGCTCTAACTGAACCCGAGCGATTGCACTGCAGGCTACGCGTTACTGAACCCGAGCGATCGATCGATGGATGTTAACTGAACCCAATCGAGCGATTCCTTCGCTACTGCTGCTAACTGAAGCCGATCGATGCTGCCTCTCGGATGAACAGTGAGCGTTGCGGGGGGGGGGGTGGATGAACAGTGAGTGGTGGCGTTGCCTCTGGATGAACAGGACCCCGTGGTGTGGTGGAGGGCTGGATGAACAGTAGACGGTGGAGGGGTGCCCGTGGAGGGGTGGTTGAACAGGACCCCGTGGTGTGGATGGCTGGATGAACAGTAGATGGTGGAGGGGTGGTTGAACAGTAGCCGGTGGAGTAGCGCGCGGTGGAGGTTGGATGAACAGGAGCCCGTGGAGGCTAGAGGAGGTCAACGGTAGCCCGTGGAGTCCCGTTTTGCGGTACGCCACACCCCTCCCGATGAATAGGACCCCCGTTTCGACAGTAGCGCTCCAATACAAGTCTGTTTCATCCGTTTTGTGGTACGCCACACCCCTCCCGATCAACAGGACCCCGTTTCGATCGTAGCAGGTCCGTTTCCTCCATTTTGCGGTACGCGACACCCCTACCGATCAACAGGACCCCCGTTTCGACCGTAGGAGGTCCGTTTCCTCCGTTTTGCGGTACGCCAGACCCCTCCCGATGAATAGGATCCCGTTTCGAATGTGGCCGGTCGAACACAAGGCCATTTCCTCCGTTTTGCGGTACGCCAGGCCCTGTTTCCATCGCCTGGTCCGTCCAATCCCTCCCGATGAACACGACCACGCATTTGTTTCGACCCAGCCGGTTGGCTCCCATGCGTTCCGTTGCCTCCAATGAACACGACGCATTCTGTTGCCTCCCCATGAACATGATGCATTCCGTTGCCTCCCCATGAACACGACAACGACGCTGTTTCTCCGTTCCGACCCAGCCATGTACACGAGCCCTAGCCGTACGTATGCGCGAGTAGGCTTTCGAAACCCCGCCCGTATGTACACATATGTGGCCGTATTTTCTTTCTTGCACCCTGGCCGCTGTACGTACATGTACATGCTACATGTGCACCTCTACTACGACACGTACGCGCCTCTACTACGACACGTACGCGCCTCTACTACGACATGTGCGCACCTCTACATCCACCAGTATATATGTACGTACACGTTCGCGACCAGAATGACAACGCTACATACGCTTCGACCAGGTGGGTCCCGACTGTCAGACACTTCCTTGCGTGCGAAGATGTAGTTGGTGTGTCCCATCAGTCAGGGGAAACATTTTTTTCGTGAAATACAGTGGCCCGTCCGGTGGGTCCAACTGTTAGGTGGAGGAATCATTATTTTCCGTGTAATAAGGAGGCACTTCTTTGCTGTGGCCGTGGACCCAGCTGTCAGCCTCTCCACGTAAAGACCACGTCCGATGGAAGTCGTTCCTCGACCACGTTGACCACGCCGTGCCGAGAGCATCAGGGCAGTGGACGACGGCGAGGCCTAGGAAGGGGACGACGGGGATCCGGGGAAGACGCGGCAGTGGAAGCCCACGCAGAGAGGAGTAGGAGGGTTCACTGGTTCGGCTGCGGTGTGAGGCTTCCGTCACCGCAGGGCCTGGCCAGCGGTGGGAATAGTAGGGAGCGGTGATGCCTCCGCGGCAGCACAGCCGGCCACGGGAGGCAGGAGCATGTGACACGACCGGCGTTGCTTTGGGCGGCTGGAGCAAGAAGACCAGAGGTTGAAGAAGCACTACGGCCGTTGGATGGACATCGTATGGTCACTGGAGCTAGAATCGTTTATATTGACTAAGTTGACAAAGCCCTCCGTCCCCGTCAACTTAGTAGGCCCACAAGTCAGCCTCCCACCAAGGTGGGTCCCAGCTAGCAGGGGGGTATTCATTTTTTTGTGCGTAATAAGGAGGCACTTCCGGTGGGTCCGAGCTGACAGCAGGGGGATCGTTTTTTCGCGAAATACGGTGGCCCTCGGGTGGTTCCGAGGAGTCAGGGGCAAACGTTTTTTTCACGAAATACTGGTGCGCGTCTGGTGGGTCCCTGCTGTCAGGTGGAGGAATAATTATTTTCCGCGTAATAAGGAGGCAATTCCTTGCGGCTGCCATGGACCCAGCTGTCAGGCTCTCCACGTACAGTATTCTTCTGATGGAATTCAGTCGTTGACCACATTGACCACGCCGCGCCGAGTGCACCACGGCGGTGGACGACGGCGAGGCCTAGGAAGGGGACGAAGCGGAGCCGGGGAAGACACGGCAGTGGATGCCCACACGGAGAGGAGTACGAGGGTTCACTGGTTCGGCTGCGCTGCCATTGCCGCAGAATAACAGGGGGTGTGGGTGAGTGGAGTGGAGGGATGGCCTGGCCAGCGGTGGGAGTAGTATGGGGGCGGTGAGGCCTCCGCGATAGCATAGCCGGCCACGGGAGGCAGGAGCAGGCGGCACGACCAGCCCTGCTTTGGGCGGCTGGAGCAAGAAGACCAGAGGTTGAAGAAGCACTACGGCCGTTGGATGGACATCGTACGGTCAGTCGAGCTAGAATCGTGCAGGTCCACTATAATGGGTCCCAGCTAGCAGGGGGAGTATTCACTTTTTTTGTGCGTAATAAGGAGGCACTTCCTTGCATGCGAAGATATAGCTGGTGGGTCCGAGCTGTCAGCGGCGGTAACTTTTTTTCGCGAAATACAGAGGCCCTTTCGGTGGGTCCCAAATGTCAGGTGGAGGAATCATTATTTTGCGCGTAATAAGGAGGCATTTCCTTGCGTGCGGCCGTGGACCCAGCTGTCAACCTCTCCACGTATAGTCCACTTCAGATGCATGTCGGTCGTTGAGTACGTTGACCACGCCACGCCGAGAGCACCAGGGCGGTGGACGACGGCGAGACCTAAGATGGGAACGACACGGAGGCAGGGAAGAATCGGCAGTTGTTTTTGTTTCCCACACGGAGGGGAGTACGACTATACGAGGGTTTGCTGGTTCGTCTGCCATTGCCGGAGAATAACAACAGGTGTGGGTGAGTAGAGGGATGGCTAGGCCAGCGATGGGAGTACGGTGGGGCAGTGAGGCCTACGCGGCAGCAGAGCCGGCCGCGGGGAGGAGGGAGCAGGCAGTCCCGCCGGCGCTTGTTTAAGAGGCTTGAGCAGGAAGAGCGGAGATTGAAGAAGCACGACGGCAGTTGGATGGACATCCAACAGTGTACAAGCCATCTGTGGAAAGCCTCAAATATGTGGAAAACAACATACAGCCCATCTACCATTATTTCAAATAATTTACAGCCCATTTGCTAATTCTTACGGGTTTTTTTGGAGCCCATATTCTTTTTATTAGCATTACAGCCCATATTGTGGCCACGGTTAAAAAATTATACGAAATTTTCCATATGTCCGTGCAGTCTGAACTGTTTTTAATCCTAAAATTTCGAGTCACATTCAGACTGATTTTAAAAATAAATGTATATATCAATATAAAATCCAATAAATTGTCCACCCATAAAAATCAATGCAATTTAAAATCTCGAAATGAAAAAAAGATATTTAAAACTAATTGCCAGTTTGATGTGTTTTAAAAATGTACAACCCATTTCTCATTACTGATAGGCCATTTTCTCGACCAGCCGAATGAAGCTCTCCTCGTCTTGAAAGATTTGCAGCCCAACAGGCCTGATAAAACGACTTACTTGACAAATCACAAAAAAAACTGAGCTAGCCATTTTCAGAAAGGAAAAAAACTAGTGGGCTGGTCTGTGTTAAACATAAAAGAAAAGGCTGTCTAGACAGGCTAGAGTGTCTTGCACAGCCTAGTTGACACCCTGCTTCCGTCTCAAAAACAAATTAGATAAATGCCACTCCAATTATGGCGATTCATAAAAATGCCACTCCAATTATGGCGATTCATAAAAATGCCACTGCAATTTCCAAACTTTGAAAAATGCCACTGCAATTTTCGCAAACTTTGAAAAACGCCACTGTAGTTTGCAAACTTTAAAAAACGCCACTCCAGACTTCAAAAAATGCCACTAGAAATGGCATGAAATGGCATTTTTCGAAGTTTGGAAATTGTAGTGGAATTTCTCGGATACACCAGATTTGGAGTGGCATTTATCAAATTAACCCAAAACAAAAATAACTGGGCGAGCTGTTGTGTCCCTGGTGTCAGCCACTCATTGTGCAATTCTCTCGTTTATTGACTACATTGACAATGGCATGGGACCCAGATGTCAGAAATCCACTAGGAGGAGCCATTTTTTATTGGCTTGAAATAAGGAGGCACTTGCTTGCGTACTGCCATGACCTTGGCGGGTCCCTGCTGTCATCCTCTCCACGTACAATCATCTCCTGATTGTGTACATGTCAACTTGCTAGGCCCGCAAGTTACCCTCTAAACCCGTGGAGGACAAATACAACCCATTTAAAAAAATAACAGCCCATTCCATACGTTCAAACGGAAAGTTCAACATTCAGAGCAAAATAACAGGTCTGATCCACATATAGAGTACTGAACTTCCATGTTGACAACCATCATAGCCAATTTAACTATCTACTCACACTAATACTCTAGTAGCGTACAAGTACTAACTTACTCTTAGCTAACTAGACGATGCCGGCCGCCATCTGTGGTACACGCTAAACGCCGGCACCGGCATCGTGCGCCTCACCTCGGACTTGCAAGAGGTGCGATAGGGCGCGTTGCTCGCGCGCGTTGGCCCTTTCCATGCCAGCGTGGTCCACCGAAGCTTCGGCTTCCAAGCGGGAAACCCACTTGACGAGCTGGTAGTAAAAATCGGCGTCGCTAACGTGTGCGTGCCTGACAGCCTCCGGAGCTATTTGCCGGGCGCCGGCCTCCACGTAGTTGGCCCAGTTGCGGGTGCTCTGCTCGCGACTCAGAGCGTCGGTGCGCTGCTGCTCCATGTCCCGCTGGCAGCGCAAATCGGTGATACGCTGCTCCTCCGCCAGGCGGTCGTGCTCCAAAAACTCCTGCTCCTCCGCCAGGCGGTCGCGCTCCAAAAACTCCTGCTCCTCCGCCATGCGGTCGAGTCACAAATAAAACTGTCAGGACCGCATTTGTAGGCTAGCTAGTGATCGATCAGTAACTTGTAAACACTGAGTGAACAGAAATAAGTAACTGTTAATGCATCTCAATGATTCACAGATCATATACAAATATGTAGCTCCAAAATCAAAGATCAGCCACTTCAGATCTTGCGTCGCAACTAAAACTAACTAGTACGATTCCCATACATAAGATCAACATGTTAATGCATCTCAATGATTCACATATCATATACAAATATGTAGCTCCAAAAGCAAAGATCTAGAAAAAACATCTATTCTTCCTACTAACATGGATGCTTCTCTTGGCCAACATTCAGTATAGACTGAAAGACAAATTTGTTTGTGAAGTCTGCAATTCCTCTTGCAAACGTAAGTGGTTTCACAAACAGCTAGAACCATGAGAATGAACCACACATGATGGAGGAACATCCACTGCAATATGATTTGGTCTTCTCTCGATCACACTGCGAGACTATTTTCGGAATACAAACTTTAACTTAGGCAAAATGATGCCCATTGTATAATCAGACCAAAGCAATGAAGCACCTAGTGTTGGCCAATAAATAGTACAGTACTTCTTTTCTGCAGTCCATGAAGTGACTATCCAATCTTTCTGTGTCTATTTTCAAATGGCACTGCATGCAGTGACTATACTATTCTCTTGTGCAGTTCAACAAAAATTGCGGACACTTTGTTTGTTTGCCAAATAGCAACGGGCAGACATCTCTGTCTGCACAAATATCAAGCAGCTAGTAAACATATACCACACCTTGTATTTTCGGTTTAAACATGTCTCTTCCGCTTAGCATCTGTCATGTTCTGCACTGGACAATCTGATACAGTTATGTTTTGCCCTGGACAATTTCATACTGAATTGATCTGCTGGTTCAGAGCAGAAATATAGCGCCTATTCTTCATCAGACCAAGGATATCCATGTTCACAGTGATGGAAGAGGTGAAATTGATACAACCGAAATTGAGCATCCAATCATTGAATCATGTCCTGCACCTCCAATGTAGGTCCACCCTGCCAATAAATTCACATGCAAACCACTAGTATTACTATCTAATGACGGTACAAAAAGAGTAGCAAGATAGTAGCAAACCATGTACCTTCATAATGAACAGCTCATAGTGCCACCAATTTGATATAAAGGTTTGGAAAAAAACATGCTCCTAATGTTGAAACAGTTGGACTTTTTGTGCAGTTCCACTAAAATCGAGCGTCCCTGTTTGCATAGATATTGAAAGTGTGATTACTCTAAAAGTGGCACTAGTTGAAGCATAGAATCACAAATATAAGCATTCCAATTTCTTAATGGGAAAAGGTAGCAAGACTGTTTCTAACCACCTGTTTGAAGGAATAAATAAAGCAACAGCGGCTGATGTCAGGAAGGCATACATAGTTTTTTGTGAAAAACTAAGCCATTCCTGACCTTTCCTCTTCTTTTAAGCAAATTTTGTGCAGTTCTACTAAAATAAAATGCCATCACCGCCTTGACAATTCAGTGACACTGTACAAAAGGAAATGACTTAACATTACATCATGATGTCAGGTATGTAGTCGACAGGCATTAGAGACAAACATACAGACCTCCTCCGATAACATAATGAACATTAATTTTAACAAAGGTGTGACTAGCTTTACCAGGATAATTTGAGTGAACTCTACACCCTTTGTTCCTTAATATAAGACGTTTTCGCGGTTCAATTTAAAGTACCCAAACGTCTAGTATTTAGAAAAACAGGTAGTAGTTTTCTTGAGCACATATCTGGGAAAGCTTGCCACACTTTATTTATGTCCATACGCTAATGCAACACCATTCGAATACTAAAAATATACACTAATCCAGTGGATAGTGCAACAGTAGAGTAGTTAGTTTATTACAGGGTACAGTACAATGGTTTTACTGAACAGATTTCAATGAACTCTAGCACTGGAAGGTTTCTATAAAATTAACAATACAAAATGTTAAGGTAACAAGTTTCAGCATTGGTATACTAGCCGTGCATGAGCATTAAACCAAATACAAAAGTCTGAAGGTAACTAGCATTATTAACTAATGACAGTATAAAAAATTGCAAACCATGTTCCTCCAAGGTAAATATCATTTCAAACTCGGGGGGACCTTAAAAATTGCTATCCCAATCTTGATAATAGATCAAACATAAAAACTTGATTGAACGAATCAAGAGAACAGCCGGAGGACGAGGTGCCCACTCTTGACATTTCCTCGTGTCTTCATAATTGTCTGTGCAGTTTAACCAGAATAAAATGACATCAGCGCCTTGGCATTTTGGTGACAATGTACAAAAAAATTAACTTATCTCATGAAAGTGAGGTATGTAATCTATAAGCATTAACAGTGCAAAAATCTAAAGGTAGTAACAAGTTTCATCGTTGTTATACTGGCTATGCAACAGCATTAGAATGCCTTAGCTGAAAAATCTTTAATACATCCATAATCAACAGCTAACCCTGAAATAATCCAGTGACATTAAATGGCATTACTTAAATTTATCGGTGGCATTAGACTGAAAGCGGCATTAGTTAAATGTGGCATCACTTTAGCAGTAGCATTGGTTGACTTGACTGCTGGTGTTATACTAACAGCAAAAAAAGTGGCAATAAGAGCATGGGAGGCCCATTCGGACAGTGGGCACACCAATACGATGTACCTCCACAGACGCAGAGTGGTGAGGGAGGTATGGTTGCCCAGAGCAACAAATATCCAGGCAGCATATGTGGATTACGTCCCATTTTTGTTCTCTTTAGCCACCTTTTTCCTATGCGAGGACAACAAACCGATCGACCTGGTCATTCTCTATTGCGTTGTCATGCCTTTCTACCCTTCTTCAACCAAGAGACACGAGACTCGTTCCTTAGCTACTGATTTCCCCTTTTCAACCAAGATGCAGGTTCGATGCCTACTCTCTTGGACAGTACAGTCTCCCTTCCTTTCCTTATTCAACCCAGACATGGATTAGTCTGCATGAAGTAGGGTTTCCTTTAATAGTGCAAATTATGGTTTTCGTCTGTGTGGCCAGCAGAGCAGAGGATAGCAAATTGGGAAGATGGTGGAGTGCAAAAAGATCCACATGCAACGACATGGCAGATGGGGCAATAGAACAAGGTTATGGTTCGAAAAGAGGTAGCATACCTGAGGGTCGGCGGGAAGTGGCTTCGCTTGTGGTCGTCGTCCTCCGCACACACTACGGCAGCGAGCTTGGGGATGGAGGCCATCCCACGCGGGCGCTAGGTCTAAGAGGACGGGCTTGTCGTCAGTGCGTGACCTCGCTCGCCGACGATGAGTGCGTCAATGCTGCACGTCCTTTTCTTCCCCGACGGATCTGTGACCACCGGTGAGGAGGGAAAAGAGGGGCCATCTTTTTTAGATCTGGAGAGAGGGTGGTAGTGTGAGAAGCAAGTGGGAAGCCCTTAGCAAAAAAGCGCTCAAGCTCCAGCCTATATATCTTTTTTATACTACTAGTACTTCAGGTGGAGTAGTGGTAGAGTAGTTTATATTTTCTTTGCGTACAGTACCAGTTAGTCGTGCTTCAAAACTGATCGGCACGCCATTAAAAAATAAAGGTCGATAACTAATGCGGCACCTCGGGCCAACGCTGCCAGATCGCATTTTTCACGAGAAATTACACACCATGTTTCGTTGACATGTGGTCCCGTTCCAACATATCAGTGATACGACGGCGAGTACTAGGAGTATTTCCGAACGGACGTGTAGGCCAGGGCGCCTCTTCATGAACCGTGGCAAACTCGCAACCGTCCACCGACTCTTCGCCTTTCCCTCTTGATTTGGAACTGTTGTCGCACGCTCTTCCTCTCCCTCCTCCATTTTCCTTCAGCCCTTCACCCTTTCTTCTGCCATTATTCAATCGTCTTCTCCATGGAGGGAACAGGCCGGAAACGGCCACGTTATTCTTGCCCCGATCTGAAAGATGACGTGGTGGAGGAACTCATTGATCGGTGCGACGTCATCACCTCGGCTAGCATGGTGGGTTCGTTCAAGCCCATTGTCGACTCAACTAATAACATCATTACAAAGAACCCAAGAGTCAAGGAGCGGTTTGATCTCCCCTATCTTCTTCGTAGTGACCCTGATGACTGGTGCCGGCACGACGGAGGCCTCGCCCTGTGCCAGTTGATGCCGCTTGATAATGATACGTATGATGTTAAGATGCCATCGCTTGAGGGCAACGCTTGGGCGGGTGTAAATGGAGATTGGGTTGTTTACATTGGGTCCAACTTTGAGTGGGAACTTGTGAATGTGTACACTCATGACCGGGTTCCACTTCCAAAAATCTCAGTAGACTCCCCAGAGGTTGAGCACACCGGTATTGTACGCACGTTCAAATACGATCACGGTGACTGTCTTCTATGGAAGATAGCAATTTGTCGAATTCCCAACCGCTCTTGGAATTACAACAACTATCAAGTTGTTTCTATCTTCAAAAAGCTTGCTGCCGTCCTTCGTGGTTCGACTCGATGGATATTGCTCAAAAATCAGTTTTTGTACACGGATGAGTACTGTGATGCAATTCAATACGAGGGCCTTGTGTTTGCTGCCACCACTCGTGGCACTGTTTTTGCATGGGATCCTCGTAGTTTCGGTATGTTTGTCTTCCATCGTAATTATAATTTTTTCATCCACATGCATGCGGGTTAGCAAGTTTCCCTTTACTAATTAACCTTCTTCTTGTGTTTCAAAGGTCCTGTGAACATCCCACCACCTATACTTGAAAAAAATTATAACCAAGGGGGAGATGACGATGGTGATGATCATGAGCATGAGGAGGAGCAGAACTTATATAATCAGTGGCGCCTGGCAACTAATTCCGATGGATCACCTCTTCTTTTCTGTATATAGCCCACTGATGATGTTACTACTAAGGAAGCAGGTGTAGTCTCCCATGGTCGCACTCTCCGGACCTATTCCAACACCCATTGCATGGTATTCGTGATGGATACTAGTGTGCTAGCGCCAACTCCTTCTCCCTGGTACAGAATTGATAGTCTTGGAGAAAACTCGCTCTTCCTTGGACAAAACTATCTGATGATGGTGAAAGGCGATCCAACTGCTGTTGACACAACATTAACATTTCCATTTATGAGAAGCAACTGTTTCTATACCTTGGACATTTGGGTGGTTCCCTACCCTGGTACTGATATAGTAGGCCGCTTCAGCCTGGATGATTAGTCCTGCGTTGGTTTCCAGATCGACAATTGATGGCCCGTCCCAGAGAATCACTTCTGGTTCAAAGCAAGCATTTCCAACGCCGAGGAATGGTTGAGTTGAAGTTCATTTCATTGCTTGTTATTTGTTGTGTGGTGAAAACTTTAGTATTTATAATGTATCCTCGTTGTCAATGTGGGTTGATGACCTGTTGTATGTAATAAAATGATATGCCTGTGATAAACTTACTAAATTTATGAATGGCTTTCGAGTCGCTTCTCTGAGTGAGTGGTACGACGAGGCAAAAAAATATTTTCCGAATACATAATTGTACGTGCATTGCAATAGGTTATCAGATGAGGCCAATCAACAATAGTAGTACACTATTTGTACTAGCTTCACATGCTTCGCGCGTCGAGCCGGTGTTTTTACTGTAGCCATATGTTAATGTGTTCATTGTACGTAACCAGCACCTCGAATCCTCGATACTAGTACTATATAGTAGGAGTAAGTAGTAGGAGTAGTAGGGTGGCATGGGCCAGAACAAGCATTCACGTCCAGGAGTACGGCACACGCCACCACCACGACATCCATCTGACACCATATTATTTCTAGGAGTCCGTGCTAGAGCAATCTCTTCAACCTCGTCGTTTCTCTAACTTCAGCCATCGCACGGCGGGCGAGGTGGGGGTTTGCAGATAGTCGGTTTCCTTAACTGCGGTCCCACTTGTAAGGCCAACTCCAACGCACGAACCCAAACGGACCTCCATTTTGCACAAACTCCAATGATAATTTTGACTAGAAAAGCAAGACCAAAGAAAACAAGATCCACAAGAATACATTTTACTACTCCTGTAAGTTGGATTAGTGCCTTCTCAATGCATTCATTGTTGATCTGCGGAGGCTCAATCTTGCGTGCTTCTTTCTTCTTCGAGTGTAAAGAAGTAGACGTTGCTTCCTCGCATCTAGTCTCATGTCTAGCCTCTATTCTAGTAGGAGTATCAACAAGTGCACTAATCTCATCTCTAGCCTCTATGCTAGCTAAAAGTGATAGAACATCTACTAAATTGCGCTCTATCAATATATGGATGAACTCTTCTTCCCAATACAAAAACTTGCATCCATTCTACTCCCTCCGTTGCACAATCCATTCCTTCTATTTTTCAATATATATATGTATCTAGACATGTTTTAGTATATAGGTACATCCATTTTTGGACAAATGGAAGTCAAGTATTTTGGAACGGAGGGAGTACACAATAAAAATTTTAAGTTAGCACAACTAGTCTAATCCGAGAGCACAACCGAAGATTTGGTCGGGTTCTTCCTCCTTTTGCCAACACGTGGGATATCCAGCATCCAGGTCGTGTCATGAAAGAAAATAGAGTGGTAGTTGAAGCCACGAGATGTGCATCTTGGGTTAAACTGTAAATAGAATCTTACTACTCGTGAGTAACTCCAAAAGCGGCCACCGCAGATCTTTATTGGATTTGTTTTTCATCACCAGCACGTCGAGGTGAAAGATGTGCAGGTTCAGTGGGTCCTCTTGCGTTTTCACTGACATGTGGGGCCGCATGTGAGCAAACAGATGATGGGCACCGCGCGTCCGCTGGCTGGCTGAGAAGAGAGATAGAGGAGGGCTAAGCACAGACTGCAGGAAATTTGTTCTACGTACCTCGATATAGTGGGGTGGCATGGGCAGCATTCACGTCTAGCAGTACGGCAAACGCCACCCACACGAGTCCCATCCGACACCAATTTTCTTGGGGTCCGTGCTACAACCATCTCTTCTCCCTCCTGTTTTCTCAGCTATCGCGCGGTGGTTGGGGTGGGGGTTTGCCGATAGTCGGTTTGCTCAACTGCGGTCCCACTTGTAAGTGAAAATGCAACACCACACGCATTCCCGCTTGAGCGGCGTGCCGGACCAACCGTGCGGGGGTGCGACGCAAACACGGCAGGCTTTTCCTTTTGAACTCATAACTTGTAAAATTTGGTTCTGCTCCATGGCACGACCGATAGATAGAAAATAACGATTTTGCCTAGAGTAATGAGAAGTTTGGTTCTGGCGCCGTTCATGCATGGAGTACCTACGAAAATTATGAAGTTGATGCGAAAGGTAAGATAATTACTGTAGTATCATATACTACTACATGGATTTGATGGAAAGATAAAAATACATACGGATCCATCAACGACATCATCACGCCCTAGTGCGCCGGGTCACCAACCGACGTGTGAGGAGCAGCGGCGTTGGCGTCGAGCTCAACGTGCTTCTGAACAGTGTCGTCCAAGGTTGCCCTGTGGTCCAAGAAGGCCAGCGTCCTATCGTACTCCTCTTGCATGTAGTAGTCCTTGTGGATGATTTGTGCGTAGACGTGGGTGATTATGTCGATGGTGTCTTGCTGCGCCAGGCGCTGCACAACGAGCGCGACCTCGAGGTGGACATTCTCCGGCGCAACGGCGGGCAGTCGCAGGGCCACCAGTGTGTCGAAGAGGTTGTCACCATAGTGGCTGTTGAGGGGGGCGGGCATCGCAGAGCGTGGGTGCGTCGGCTGGAGGCTTACGTCAAAGTCTTCTGCAAGCTTCTTAACGACGGTGAACTTGTCGAGGAAACCGACGAGGACCTCGTCGAACAAGGAAGCTGTCGTCCAAGCGGCCCCTCGCCCTGGCGGCCTCAAGAAATACTACCTGGAGACGTTCCTCAGTGCCGGGCCGCAGGCCGGCGTCGTGGACCATCTGGCACAGCCGGCTGATGCTCACGCTCATCGCCTCCATGGGTCTAGCTTAGCTTCTAGTCAACTAGTCTTGTGATTTGAGTGATCACTCTTGCCCTTGGTTAGCGTGCATAGGTGCGTAGGATTTCGTACTACTCCTCGGCCCTCTACTGCACCTGCCTTTGGTTGTATGATAGGTGGGCCAGCCACCCCCTGGGCCCATGTGTCATTCACCCAAAGGCATTTGCCGTAAGTCAATGAAGCTGCGTCCCCCTCCGTGCCGGTGCAGTATAGTCATCTCACCGGACCTCTAGTTGGGGCCAAACAAGAGAAGTTTGATGTTTACTGGTTTATTGGTCCCCTTTGCATTTTGTGCCAAGTTTTGACCTTTGATTTAACTAATAAAATTTTAATGCATGTAAACAAAAATGTTGTGTAAGTCACCTTACGAAAACCAAATAATCCCAAAATACATAGGCACGGTGCATTAACTCCCTCCTTGTTTCTTATTTCGTGACATATCAACCAATGAGAGATGTGGGCCATGCATGCTTTCAATGACTTGAGACTACCAAACATGACATGCAGTGTTTAGTTCATTGCATGTAATCCTATTAGTACTCTAGTTAGCAAAAAAACATTAAGTTCTCTCACCGATAGGAATAAAACACCATGTATTTATTTACAGAGGGAGTAGTACATTTTTTGTGACCTGCATTACTAGATATTGCTAGTCAAATACTGAAATCCAAATGGACGTGGTAGTACTCCTAAATCCAGACGGTGGTGCTACTAGTACTACTAGTAGTACTACCAATGTAGTAGTAGGAGTACTAGCACTGTACTACCCGTTGGTCAAATTATTACGTGCTGCTCCTCACAGTGAAGTGACAAGACCCTGCACCGGAGATGACACCTGAGTATAGGCGTCGTGTTTGGCATACCATAGTCAGCCTCACCGTCTGCAGTCACTAACATCATGGTTGTAGAGCTAGCCTGCTTACAACTAGCCATGTTCGACATAATTTCCCGTGCGTAGATGCCCGTGCATTGCACGGAACACCAAGATTGGGGGTGGACAGCTCTGGCAGCGGCCATCGCGCCAGATTTTTCCACGGCATTCTAGATGTGGTGGGGAGGAGATAAGGCTGATTGTGAGAGACAAGGAGTTGTTTGTAAATAGCGAACAAGTGCGGGCATCTTTTTGCAAAAATGGAGAAGCTTGGTTTGTATGCGTCAGATCTAGATCTAACGGCTATTGGTGAAAGATGGGAGGCACAACATCATCACCAACTCAGGACCTGTTTGATTCGCAGGATTTTGAAAACGCAGGAATAGGACACGACAATATTACAAGTTTCAAACTGATATTACAAATGTTAGGAGTAATGCTGCACCTACGAAGAGGGAATTACAAGGAAGTTTACATAAGAACTTTCGTTACTTTTGGTGGATGCAGCATTATCGTACAAACTAAAATCCACCACCCTGACAAGTCACTAATGGGAAAATAAGTTTTTGAGTCTCTGGCCACTTGATGTTTCAAAATCAAATTTAGCTTCTGCGGAGACTTTGTCATTTAGGCTTAGACGCTTGCGGTGATCAGCACGCCATTCATTGCTGCGCCAGAGAACGCCAAACCTCATTACCTTTAGCACACTTGCCTCCAGAACAAAGAACCTGGCCAATTTAATCTCAGATGTGCTGCCTCGGTAGTCGATCAAATCAATTTCTGTAAGATGGAGATCAAGGCATTTGATGAGATTGTTATAGTGCAGCACATTTTTCACTTTCGGGTCTTTTTTATCTGCAAAAGAAGAGAACATATTAGAGCATCTGGCTGCATAAGATTGTCGTGTCATCAAGAGGTACCAATATCATTCGCTCATACGATAGGGTTGGCTGGCTAGTAATATTTTTTCACTACAAAATTGGAAGAGTAAACCAGGACGGAGGTAGTACTTGCTCTTAGGGTAACCATAGAGTTACTGGAGTAGTCTAAGTTACTTTCCACTATGACTAGCATAGGCTACTATAGTAGTACATCATAAAAATGATGCAGGTGATCACGTGAGAAAAAATACTAAAAACATTTCTTTCGGTGCGTAGATGCAGTTTTGAACACTACACTTGTCATCATAATTTGGGAAAATTACGAAAAAAATTGATCTACTTTGTGATTACCGTTTACTTATAGGAAAGAAGTTTCACCTTGATCAGTAGCTTCTCCGTGCACGGAAAGCATGTAAGGAAACCAACAACTTGATCCAGATTGGGGCCGATAGATTTTAGTGCTAAGATCTTCACTGTGCGCATGGACTGGGTCAAGCTTTTGGGAATCATTTTCTGGAAGACGTTCATAAATACATCAAGAAGAAATTAAAAAATGTGAATTTCAAGAAGACGGAGAAGAAGATGAGTGATGTACCTGAACGATTACGGATCCAATAAAGAGTTCGGAGAATTTGGCAGACGAGTACACCAACGCTAGCAATTTCGGTGCGTCAATGACCCTGATTTTTGTTGCAGCTTCTAGATCCGATACAAGAAATCTCTCAAGGAAAGGCGCATTCTCAATGACCATAACGTGGAACAGCTGGAGTGATCTCTTCCCAATTGATGTCTTATTGTGGGGCCAGCAAGACACACAAATCCATCGGAGATTCATCGAGGCAATGTGGAGGCTAATGAACCTGTGGATCTACTCAAGACGAAGGTACTCGAGCGCAGTACAGCTGCGGAGCAGGTGCTCCATAGCCTTCTTTGAGATGACAACGTCGAAGAGGTCGAGCTGCTTGAGTTTAGGGAGAAGAAGGGCGGGCGCGGCATTAATCTGGGGAAGATAGCAGGAGCTGAAGCTGGCGCGGCGCAGCGTTGGCGTGAGGCGGAGCGCGGACGGTGGCAGAGAGCGACATCGTCCAACTTCAAAGCTGAGCTCCTCGATCTGATCTTGGGCGGGGGATAAGAACCACTCGTCGAACTTGGGTTGGACCTTGTAGTTGGTACTGAACATGCGGATGTCAAGGCGTCTGGCTAGCCCAGGGTGCGATGAAAGGATCTTGGAGACTGCGGCCATGTGTTTGCAATCCCCGTCGCAGAGGCAGCTGTCGATGGTGAGGTTGAGGGGGACGCAGCACCAGAGGGGGCGCCACCGCCGGGAGAGCAGCGCGGTCCGCACGGTGGATTTTGTGGGGAGGAGGCCGATGATGATGAGCAGCATGTCGTCGGGGAGGCTTCTGATGAAGTCCAGGCTCGCCGGATGCGGTTTTGGCTTGAGCCGTCTCCGCTTGTTGGTTGCCTCGCCGTCCATCTCAACCGGCGGCAACGCCGGTGTACACGTGTGCTGGTGTGTGTTGTGTGCTGGGTGTGCGTGAGTGCGTCCTTCTGTGCATGCCGCCGCGCAGTGGTGAATTGTGCGCGAGTGCGTCCTTCGCGCGCAAGAAGTTTGCCCTCAATGCGCCCTCAATTTACTAGCATGCGGGGTGCTACCCCGAGTGGTTTCAACTTTGTTTACTTCACGGCGTGTCAGATGGGCCTCTAGTTTACTTATTTTCACCCACTGCCACATGGGCCAGCACACGAAGATACAGAACACGAGCTGACAAGGCAGCATGTGGATTGGTTGACCGGTCAACTAAACAATATACGGAGCTATACGCTGACACAGTGAGCGTATAATCCGTCGGTATAGAGAGTTCGAGTGAGAGGGGAGGCCCGTGAGAGATAGCAGAGAGAGAGAGAGAAAGAGCTACTCCCTCCATTCGATAATGTAGTTCCAACATTTTTTTAAGTCAAACTTTTGAAACTTTGACCAAGTTTATAAAGAAATTACTTATATCTACAATACCAAAGGTAAATGATAGTATAAGTACATGTTGTGATGAATCTAATGATCGTTCCAGATGTAAATTTTTTTCTCCACATATACCTGGTCAAACTTTTCTGAGGTTTGACTTTTCAAAACATCCATATGCTTATGGACATGACAGAGTCCCTAACTAGAGAGAGAGAGAGTGAAAAAAGTGTGCGTGCGTGTGTGAAAGAGACATGGACAACACACGATAAAAGTAGAGAAAAAGCAAGCGTGTCTTATGCAAACATATCACACATGCATCTTCGACAACGGAGGCAAGGTGAGGAGATAGTGTGTGGTTGTTTGGAACCGAGAGAGCAAGACCCCTAGCACGTGGTCAAGAGGGGTCTGACAAAAAAGGGAGAGAGGTCGAGAGAGACGTACGGAGAAAATGCAGACATGGGGAGGAGAGAGTGTATGTTTGTCATAGAGAGATACCCTGGAGATCGTGATGGGACTACATGGGTGGGAGATCGAGTGACAAGGTGTGTGCATGATAGAAGATGCCCCGAGAGATATCGAGATAGACATATGGATGGAAGGAGACAATACGTGTGTTCCTGATGGCTAGTAAGAGATAATCATACTTAGGAGTGGGGGAGTGCTTGCGCCTATCATGGAGTGAGGGATTATGGTACTTAGGGGGGTGTGTGTCACATGGAGAGAGAACAAGGGCGGAGAGTGTTGGATGGGTCTATATGTATAGCACAAGCGAGACATGTGTATGTGTGAACCAGGGAGATATAAGGCCAGTTTGGCTTGTGTCCTGAGCATCTTTTGCCTGGCCTAGGGTTGTGGCTGGATTTCATGCACGCTTGTTTGGTTGCTACCCTGTGAAAAAGAAAGCCTGCCTGGCCTGGGTTCCCTTGCACTTTAATTAGCCTGGCTGAACTCCAGACACTGCAAGTAGCCTGGCCTAGGCGACCGATTTTGAATGCCTGGCCGTGCCTGGTCGTGTGGCCATGAGGCTAATAGCAATGTGGATGGATATTAGCATTAAATAATTGATGCATGGATTTATTGATGGGATGCATGGATTGATTGATGGGATGTTGATGCTTTGCCTGGCCCAGGCATGAACCAAACGCTTCAGCACCACACAAGCCTGGCCAGGCAGAAATACTTTACATCTCACGTCCACACCAGGCAGTACCGGCCATCGAGGCATGAGGGTCAGGTCACGAACCAAACTGACCAATAAAGTTTGAGGGAGGTTGAGGAGCCCCGATAAGGCTGAGTGGTGCGTCAGATAGCTAAGAGGGGGAAAGAGATATTCCATCTGCTCGATAATGCAGTGCATGTAAATTTTTTAGAAGTCAAACTTTGGAAACTTTGATCAAGTTTACGCAAATGTTATTTATATCTACAATACTAAAGATACATCAAACAAAACTACATCTCATGGTGAATCTAATGGTATATGTTTGTCGTACTAGATGTAATTCTTTTTCTCCACGTACATGGTCAAACTTTGTGATGTTTGACTTTTCAATAAATCTATATGCTATGGACCGAGGAGAGTGCCTCAGTCGAGACACATCAAGTGCGTGTGAAGGAGAATGAGTAAGTGTGCAAAAAGGGTATGTGTCTAAAAGAGTAAGTGACAACAAACGATAAATTAGAGAGAGAGAGAGTGTGTGTGTTTTCATTTCTTATGCGAACATATCACGCATGCATCTCTGAGATGGAAAAGCGAGGCAAGGAGATACACGAAGATAGCTAATGTGTTATTGTTTGCAACGGAGAGAGACACCCCTGTAGCACATGTCCAATAGAGGCCTGGCCAACAAGGAACAAAGGTCGAGAGGGACACATGGATGGCATGGACGCATGGGGAGGGAGAGAGGGTGTGTTTGTGATAGAGAGATCCTGTCGAGATCGTGAGGGGACTATATGGGTGGAAGATCGAGGGAGTGTGTGCGCGATAGAAAGATGCCCCATGAGAAATCGAGATAAACCATGCACATATTTGTGATGGAGACTAAGATTAGCTAGTCATATACATATAGGGGGGACTGCGTGTGCCTACAATTGAGTGAGAGACCATCATACTTGGCTAGCTGGGCATGAGATTGTGTGTGTGTGCATGTGAGATGGAGAGAGAACGAGGGGGAGAGATAGAGTTTTAGATGGGCCTATCGAGTGCGAGTGAGATATGCATGTGTATGTGTGACCCAGGTGGATGGAGAGTTTGAGAGAGAGGGGAAGAGCTCCGAGACGACATAGTGGTGCGTGAGAGAGTTATGGGCAAAGAGCCAAGGAATTTGTGTGTGTACGATGAGTGCACCCAAGATATCTAGCTTGGACTAGCTAGAGTATCATACATAGTGTGCGAGAGAGGCCTATAGATGGTGTATATATGCATGCGAACTAGAAAGACCCCCCCCCCACACACACAGAGAGAGAGAGATGGAGAGAAAGGGAGAGGGACCAACAAGGTTTTTGTGTCGGATGCGTGCGACCGAATTGAAGATTGTCGGAGAGAGAGAGAGAACAGGAGTCCGGGAGAGGGGGAGGTCGCGTTTTATGCATCAAAGACTGATATAAACCATGTTTTAATATAAACTTGCATTCAAATAATTAAATTGGAGAACATGTTGTCTGCAATCCACACATGAACGGATATATGCGTATATCAAACAAGTTCATTAATTTGACTTTCAACATGTTCATGGAGTACTATAATACTGTACAACATGCTACTCGATTGAGGTGTTCAATTTTGGATTTCGTTCACTATTTTGACCTACTGAACGAGCTATTTCATTGAATCGAGATATTTCATTTTGGGTTTGATTCGCGTTTTTGAGTGGGTCAACTATTTGTCATATAGTAAATCGTTAGAAACGAGCATGTAAAAACACATTACTCCCGCACATCATCTCTCCATCTAAAAAAGAAGTGGCAAGCTAATATTTCAAAATTTGATCCGAATCGACTTGGTAAGGTAGACGTGGATGCTCGTTCTCCCAAAATTTGAACGAACCGTTAAACATCCTCTCTGCTCGGTGGAAATCGCCCAAGCAAATAAATGGGAGACGCGAAATTACCGTCCTATGTGGGACACGTATCAATTGGCCGTTGTACATCGAGGGTAGGTTCGTAACTTCATCCAAGCGCGCCTTCTCCTCGGCCGAAATGACATGTGACGAATAATTCATAAACCATGGTCGGCAAAACACGCTCTCCTCGCCCGAAATAGCTCGCGCCCACTATTTCAAAACACGCTCTCCTCGCCCGAAATTGCTCGCGCCCACTATAGTTCAAAACACGCCCTCCTCGCCCGAAATCGCTCCCGCCCACTATTTGTGGAGAAGCAAAGTTACTCTACTATCCCCGACCCTCAGTACATAGACCCAAGCCGAGAAGCCTATAGGCAAGGGTAGAACTATAACCCCCCTCACATTTCAGACAAATGCGTCCGTAAGACATGGTTCCACTACCCTCCCAGTTCCCGCCCGCCCGCCCCCATTCATACCTCGTGGGCGCCAAATCACCTTCTCCCCGGGAAGCTCCCTTCTCCCGAGCCGCGAAACCTCAGCCCCACCTCCATGGCGCCCCCACCGCACCAATTTCACAGTCGCCCTCCTCCCTAATGTTGGATACGTTGTCCATTTGCCGTCGTGCACTGGGCCATGTACCTCTTACTCCGTGCTGCTGGTGCTGCCTCGACGACGGCCGCATGAACCGTACCGGAGCCGATTCACCCCCTCCATTGTTCACGGCGCCGGAGCTGCTCCAACTTCGGATCCGTCCAGAGTCCTGGCGCTGCTTCCGCGTAGCCGTCGACCGTCGCGGCATCGCTCTTTCCTTGCCGCCGGTCTCCACCGCAACCGCGCCGGCCTCACCGACTCGGCAGTTGGACCTGCCTACTTCACCATGCCGCCTGATAGGTCGCACCCTCATCTCAAATCACTTTATTTAGGTGTTAGTTGTCTGAATTTTTATTCTGGGCCAATCAATTCCCAATGGGAAGCAGCACCCCTCGAGGCGGTGGAGCTCCTAGGCTGCCGGTTGGCTGGTGTCTAACATAAGTGTGCGGGGCTGCAAGTTCGCCGCAGAATCAGTGCTTAGATGGCTATCTTTTAGAGTTGCGTGGGTTGAAGGTACTGCCGCCGCCGGATCTGGATGACGGGGAGTCTTTGTGGATTGGCCCGGGGGCGGTGCAACCACGGCAGTGCAGTGGGGCGGGGAGCAGGGTTTTGGCCGGGGCCACTGACGGCGGAGGCAGGCTATTCTGTCGTTGGTCGCTGGCTCTTCGGGGAAGATTCCGAACAATGTTAGCCGAGAGGCACAAGACGGCCAGCCATTCGGCGTAGATCGGACATTACCAAAATAAAATAAAATCGTGTGACCCAAATTTAGTCTTCAGTCAATAGACGTGTGACCACTCTCGTACCTTGCTATTGATCTCTTAGTGTATTTCTTCAGATCAAAGAGATTTGTCGTTCTTAGCATTATGCGTTATCTGCATCTTCAGACACACTGTCTTCCGACTCACCACAGCTGCTCCAACAAGGGAAGCATACACCAGAAGGGAGCTATAGTCCCCACTAAACAGTTCCCTGCATCGAATGCGCGTGCCCGACATGGACAGCCACAACAACTGCAGGGCCATCGACAAGTCATCACATGATGCTCACTCCTATGGATGGCAGCCAGATAGTTTGTACCCTCATCTTACTTGTGTGCAACATTTATGGCTTTGTTATTCATCTAAGCATGGAAAATAGATCATCACATTTCACTGTATATTCATGTTGATCTCTTACGGGTCTTGTTCAGGAGTTAACGTTGTTCCATAGTTCACCTAATATACTTGTTCTTTAGGTAATGTTGTTCCATAGTTATCATCCATCAGCCAATGCTATCCCACAGGCTGGTGATTATAGTATCATACCACTTCTAGTATTACCTATGTTGTTCTTTAATACTTTTGTGTGCCATTTAGTTAATCTTGAGTACAAACGATACATATTCTGTAGCTTTCATCTGTGTTCTCCCTTTAGTTTATGAGACCTGTTGCTGCTAGTTAACCCCAGTACTACTATTTATGTCATCTCCTGCATGCACTCATTACATAAATCTAACTACTAGTTGTCTTCCATGCATGTCAGATATAATTGCACACACTGATATATCCACAAGAACCTCACGGAGCAATGTAAAGGCCAATAAACTTGATGTCAATGATACCCAATATGATGGAACATGTAAAGGCAGTTCTTCAGAAGACTTGCAGAAAGATGATGAATCCTCTTCACCCCACAAGGTCCTTGCTCTAACTGTTGGGGATCGTAGCACAAATTTAAAATTTTCTACGCATCACCAAGATCAATCTATGGAGTCATCTAGCAACGAGAGGGAGAGGAGTGCATCTACATACCCTTGTAGATCGCGAGCGGAAGCGTTCAAGAGAACGGGGATTATGGAGTCATACTCGTCGTGATCCAAATCACCAATGACCGAGCGCCGAATGGACGACACCTCCGCGTTCAACACATGTACGGTTGGGAGAGACGTCTCCTCCTTCTTGATCCAGCAAGGGAAGGAGAGGTTGATGGAGATCCAGCAGCACGACGGCGTGGTGGTGGAAGTAGCAGGATCCCGGCAGGGCTTCGCCAAGCGCAAGCGGGGAGGAAGAGGTGTCACGGGAGGGAGGGAGTTGCCAGGGACTTGGGTGCGGCTGCCCTCCCTCCCCTCCACTATATATAGGAGGCCTAGGGGGGCGCCGGCCCCTAGAGATCCCATCTAATGGCAGGGGCGGCGGCCTAGGGGGTGGCTTGGCCCCCAAGCCAAGTGGAGGCGCCCCCACCCCCTTAGGGTTTGCAACCCTAGGCGCAAGGGAGGCCCAAAGGGGGGCGCACCAGCCCACCAGGGGTTGGTTACCTTCCCACTTCAGCCCATGGGGCCCTCCGGGATAGGTGGCCCCACCCGGTGGACACCCGGGACCCTTCCGGTGGTCCCGGTACAACACCGGTGACCCCTGAAACTTTCCCGGTAGTCGAAACTGGACTTCCTATATACAAATCTTTACCTCTGGACCATCCGGAACTCCTCGTGACGTCCGGGATCTCATCCGGGACTCCGAACAACTTTCGGGTTACCGCATACTAATATCTCTACAACCCTAGCGTCACTGAACCTTAAGTGTGTAGACCCTACGGGTTCGGGAACCATGCAGACATGACCGAGACAACTCTCTGGCCAATTACCAACAGCGGGATCTGGATACCCATGTTGGCTCCCACATGTTCCACGAGGATCTCATCGGATGAACCACGATGTCGAGGAGTCAATCACTCCCGTATTCAATTCCCTTTGTCAATCGGTACGTTACTTGCCCGAGATTCAATCGTCGGTATCCCAATACCTCATTCAATCTCATTACCGGCAAGTCACTTTACTCGTTTCGTAACACATCATCATGTGACCAACCCTTAGTCACATTGAGTTCATTACGATGATGTCTTACCGAGTGGGCCCAGAGATACCTCTCCATCATACGGAGTGACAAATCCCAGTCTCGATTCATGCCAACCCAATAGACACTTTCGGAGATACCTGTAGTGCACCTTTATAGCCACCCAGTTACATTGTGACGTTTGGTACACCCAAAGCATTCCTACAGTATCCGGGAGTTGCACAATCTCATGGTCTAAGGAAAGGATACTTGACATTAGAAAAGCTCTAGCAGACGAACTACACGATCTTGCGCTATGCTTAGGATTGGGTCTTGTCCATCACATCATTCTCCTAATGATGTGATCCCGTTATCAATGACATCTAATGTCCATAGTCAGGAAACCATGACTATCCGTTGATCAACGAGATAGTCAACTAGAGGCTCACTAGGGACATGTTGTGGTCTATGTATTCACACATGTATTACGATTACCGAATAACACAATTATAGCATGAACAATAGACAATTAACATGAACAAGGAAATATAATAATAACCATTTTATTATTACCTCTAGGGCATATTTCCAACAGTCCCCCACTTGCACTAGAGTCAATAATCTAGTTACATTGTGATGAATCGAACACCCATAGAGTTCTGGTGTTGATCATGTTTTGCTTGAGGAAGAGGTTTAGTCAACGGATTTGCGACATTCAGGTCCGTATGCACTTTACAAATATCTATGTCTCCAATTTGAACATCTTCACGAATGGAGTTGAAGTGACGCTTGATATGCCTGGTCTTCCTGTGAAACTTGGGCTCCTTGGCAAGGGAAATAGCTCCTGTGTTGTCACAGAAGAGAGTCATCAGGCCCGACGCATTGGGAATAACTCCTAGGTCGGTAATGAACTCCTTCACCCAGATTGCTTCTTGTGCTGCCTCCGAGGCTGCCATGTACTCCGCTTCACATGTAGATCCCGCCACGACGCTTCGCTTGCAACTGCACTAGCTGACTACCCCACCATTCAAAATATACATGTATCCGGTTTGTGACTTAGAGTCATCCAGATCTGTGTCGAAGCTAGCATCGACATAACCCTTTACGACGAGCTCTTCGTCACCTCCATAGACGAGAAACATATCCTTAGTCCTTTTCAGGTATTTCAGGATGTTCTTGACCGCTGTCCAGTGTTCCATGTCGGGATTACTTTGGTACCTTCCTACCAAACTTACGGCAAGGTTTACATCAGGTCTGTTACACAACATGGCATACATGATAGACCCTATGGCCGAGGCATAGGGGACGACACTCATCTTTTCTCTATCTTCTGTCGTGGTCGGGCATTGAGCCGTGCTCAATCTCATACCTTGCAATACAGGCAAGAACCCCTTCTTGGACTGATCCATATTGAACTTCTTCAATATCTTGTCAAGGTACGTACTCTGTGAAAGACCAATGAGGCGTCTCGATCTATCTCTTGTTCAAATATATAAGCAGCTTCTCCAAGGTCCTTCATTGAAAAACACTTGTTCAAATAGGCCTTTATGCTTTCCAAGAATTCTATATCATTTCCCATCAATAGTATGTCATCCACATATAATATGAGAAATGCTACAGAGCTCCCACCCACTTTCTGGTAAACACAGGCTTCTCCATAAGTCTGCGTAAACCCAAACGCTTTGATCATCTCATCAAATCGAATGCTCCAATTCCGAGATGCTTGCACTAGCCCATAGATTGAGCATTGGAGCTTGCACACCTTGTCAGCATTCTTAGGATCGACAAAACCTTTCGGCTGCATCATATACAATTCTTCCTTAAGGAAACCATTAAGGAATGTCATTTTGACGTCCATTTGCCATATCTCATAATCATAGAACGTGGCACTTGCTAACATGATTCGGACGGACTTTAGCTTCGCTATGGGTGAGAAAGTCTCATCGTAGTCACCCCCTTGAACTTGTCGATAACCCTTAGTGACAAGCCGAGCCTTATAGATGGTCACATTACCATCCGTGTCTGCCTTCTTCTTAAAGATCCATTTATTTTCTATGGCTCACCGATCAATGGGTAAGTCAGTCAAAGTCCATACTTTGTTTTCATACATGGATCCTATCTCGGATTTCATGGCTTCCAGCCATTTGTCGGAATCTGGGCCCGCCATCGCTTCTTCATAGTTCGAAGGTTCACCATTGTCTAACAACATGATTTCCAGGACAGGGTTGCCATACCACTCTGGTGCGGAACGTGTCCTTGTGGACCTTCGAAGTTCAGTAGCAACTTGATCTGAAGTTTCATGATCATCATCATTAACTTCCTCCCTAGTCGGTGCAGGCACCTCAGGAACACTTTCTTGAGCTGTGCCACTCTCCGGTTCAAGAGGCAATACTTCATCAAGTTCTACTTTCCTCCCACTTACTTCTTTCAAGAGAAACTCTTTCTCTAGAAAGGATCCATTCTTGGCAACAAAGGTCTTGCCTTCGGATCTAAGGTAGAAGGTATACCCAATAGTTTCTTTAGGGTATCCTATGAAGACGCATTTTTCTGATTTGGGTTCGAGCTTTTCAGGTTGAAGTTTCTTGACATAAGCATCCCATACCCAAACTTTCAGAAATGACAACTTAGGTTTCTTGCCAAACCACAATTCATATGGTGTCGTCTCAACGGATTTCGACGGAGCCCTATTTAAAGTGAATGCAGCATTCTCTATAGCATAACCCCAAAATGATAGCGGTAGATCGGTAAGAGACATCATAGATCGTACCATATCCAATAGGGTGCGATTACGATCTTCGGACACACCATTACGCTACGGTGTTCCAGGCGGCGTGAGTTGTGAAACTATTCCACATTTCCTTAAGTGCGTGCCAAATTCATGACTCGAATACTCTCCCCCACGATCTGATCGTAAGAACTTGATTTTCCTGTCACGTTGATTCTCAACCTCACTCTGAAATTCCTTGAACTTTTCAAAGGTCTCATACTTGTGTTTCATTAAGTAGACATACCCATATCTACTCAAGTCATCAGTGAGGGTGAGAACATAATGATAGCCACCACGAGCCTCAACACTCATTGGACCGCACACATTAGTATGTATGATTTCCAATAAGTTGGTTGCTCGCTCCATTGTTCCGGAGAACGGAGTCTTGGTCATTTTACCCATGAGTCATGGTTCGCACGTGTCAAATGATTCATAATCAAGGACTCCAAAAGTCCATCTGCATGGAGTTTCTTAATGCGTTTGACACCAATGTGACCAAGGCGGCAGTGCCACAAGTATGTGGGACTATCATTATCAACCTTACATCTTTTGGCATTCACACTATGAATATGTGTAACATCACGTTCGAGATTAAATAAGAATAAACCATTGACCAGTGGGGCATGACCATAAAACATGTCTCTCATATAAATAGAACAACCATTATTCTCAGATTTAAATGAGTAGCCATCTCGCATTAAACGAGATCCAGATACAATGTTCATGCTCAAAGCTGGAACTAAATAACAATTATTGAGGTTTAAAACTAATCCCATAGGTAAATGCAGAGGTAGCGTGCCGACGGAAATCACATGAACCTTGGAACCATTCCCGACGCACATCGTCACCTCGTCCTTCGCCAGTATCCATTTATTCTGCAGTTCCTGTTTTGAGTTACAAATATGAGCAACTGCACCGGTATCAAATACCCAGGAGCTACTACGAGCGCTGGTTAAGTACACATCGATAACATGTATATCACATATACCTTTGGTATTGCCAGCCTTCTTATCCGCTAAGTACTTGGGGCAGTTCCGCTTCAAGTGACCGTTTCCCTTGCAATAAAAGCACTCAGTCTCAGGCTTGGGTCCATTCTTTGGCATCTTCCCGGCAGCTTGCTTACCGGGCACGGCAACTCCCTTGCCGTCCTTCTTGAAGTTCTTTTGACCCTTGCCTTTCTTGAACTTAGTGGTTTTATTCACCATCAACACTTGATGTTCCTTTTTGATTTCCACCTCCGCTGATTTCAGCATTGAATATACCTCAAGAATGGTCTTTTCCATCCCCTGCATATTGAAGTTCATCACAAAGCTCTTGTAGCTAGGTGGGAGCGACTGAAGGATTCTGTCAATGAACGCATCATCCGGGAGATTAACTCCCAGCTGAGACAAGCGGTTGTGCAACCCAGACATTTTGAATACGTGTTCGCTAACGGAACTATTTTCCTCCATCTTACAACTGTAGAACTTGTCGGAGACTTCATATCTCTCGACCTGCGCATGAGCTTGGAAAACCATTTTCAGCTCTTGGAACATCTCATATGCTCCGTGTTGCTCAAAACGCTTTTGGAGCCCCGGTTCTAAGCTATAAAGCATGCCACACTGAACTAGGGAGTAATCATCACTACGCGTCTGCCAAGCGTCTTGTTCTGCTGGGAAAACAGGTGCTTCACCTAGCGGTGCATCCAGGACATATGCTTTCCTGGCAGCTATGAGGATAATCCACATGTTATGGACCCAGTCCGTGTAGTTGCTGCCATCGTCTTTCTGCTTGGTTTTCTCTAGGAACGTGTTGAAGTTGAGGGCAACATTAGCGTGGGCCATTTGATCGACAAGACATATTGCAAAGTTTTTTAGACTATGTTCATGATAATTAAGTTCATCTAATCAAATTATTTAATGAAATCCCACTCAGATAGACATCCCTCTAGTCATCTAAGTGATACATGATCCGATTCAACTAGGTCGTGTCCGATCATCACGTGAGACGGACTAGTCATCATCGGTGAACATCTTCATGTTGATCGTATCTTCTATACGACTCATGTTCGACCTTTCGGTCTTTCGTGTTCCGAGGCCATGTCTGTACATGCTAGGCTCGTCAAGTCAACCTAAGTGTATGCGAACGTTAGAACCTATCACACCCGATCATCACGTGGTGCTTCGGAACAACGGACCTTAGCAACGGTGCGCAGTTAGGGGGGACACTTTCTTTAAATTATTGCGAGGGATCATCTTATTTATGCTACCGTCGTTCTAAGCAAATAAGATGTAAAACATGATAAACATCACATGCAATCAAATAGTGACATGATATGGCCAATATCATTTTGCTCCTTTTGATCTCCATCTTCGGGGCGCCATGATCATCATCGTCACCGGCATGACACCATGACCTCCATCATCATGATCTCCATCATCATGTCTTCATGAAGTTGTCTCGCCAACTATTACTTCTACTACTATGGCTAATGGTTAGCAATAAAGTAAAGTAATTACATGACGTTTATGTTGACACGCAGGTCATAAATAAATTAAGAAAACTCCTATGGCTCCTGCCGGTTGTCATACTCATCGACATGCAAGTCGTGATTCCTATTACAAGAACATGATCAATCTCATACATCACATATATCATTCACCACATCCTTTTGGCCATATCACATCACACGGCACATGCTGCAAAAACAAGGTAGACGTCCTCTAATTGTTGTTGAAAGTTTTACGTGGCTGCTATAGGTTTCTAGCAAGAACTTTTCTTACCTACGCCAAAAACCACAACGTGATATGCCAATTTCTATTTACCCTTCATAAGGACCCTTTTCATCGAATCCGATCCGACTAAAGTGGGAGAGACAGACACCCGCTAGCCACCTTATGCAACTAGTGCATGTCAGTCGGTGGAACCATTCTCACGTAAGCATATGTGTAAGGTCGGTCTGGGACGCTTCATCCCACGATGCCGCCGAATCAAGATAAGACTAGTAACGGCAAGTAAATTGACAAAATCAACGCCCACAACAACTTGTGTTCTACTCGTGCATAGAAACTACGCATAGACCTAGCTCATGATGCCACTATTGGGGATCGTAGCACAAATTTAAAATTTTCTACGCATCACCAAGATCAATCTATGGAGTCATCTAGCAACGAGAGGGAGAGGCGTGCATCTACATACCCATGTAGATCGCGAGCGGAAGCGTTCAAGAGAACGGGGTTGATGGAGTCGTACTCGTCGTGATCCAAATCACCGATGACCGAGCGCCGAACGGACGACACCTCCGCGTTCAACACACGTACGGTTGGTAGAGACGTCTCCTCCTTCTTGATCCAGCAAGGGAAGGAGAGGTTGATGGAGATCCAGCATCACGACGGCGTGGTGGTGGAAGTAGCGGGATCCCGGCAGGGCTTCGCCAAGCGCAAGCGGGGAGGACGAGGTGTCACGGGAGGGAGGGAGGCGCCAGGGACTTGGGTGCGGCTGCCCTCCCTCCCCTCCACTATATATAGGAGGCCTAGGGGGGCGCCGGCCCCTAGAGATCCCATCTAATGGCAAGGGCGGCGGCCTAGGGGGTGGCTTGGCCCCCAAGCCAAGTGGAGGCGCCCCCATCCCCTTAGGGTTTGCAACCCTAGGCGCAAGGGAGGCCCAAAGGGGGGCGCACCAGCCCACCAGGGGTTGGTTACCTTCCCACTTCAGCCCATGGGGCCCTCCGGGATAGGTGGCCCCACCCGGTGGACACCCGGGACCCTTCCGGTGGTCCCGGTACAAAACCAGTGACCCCCGAAACTTTCCCGGTAGCCGAAACTGGACTTCCTATATACAAATCTTTACCTCTGGACCATTTTGGAACTCTTCGTGACGTCCGGAATCTCATCCGGGACTCCAAACAACTTTCGGGTTACCGCATACCAATATCTCTATAACCCTAGCGTCACCGAACCTTAAGTGTGTAGACCCTACGGGTTCGGGAACCATGTAGACATGACCGAGACAACTCTCTGGCCAATAACCAACAGTGGGATCTAGATACCCATGTTGTCTCCCACATGTTCCATGATGATCTCATCGGATGAACCACGATGTCGAGGATTCAATCAATCCCGTATTCAATTCCCTTTGTCAATCGGTATGTTACTTGCCCGAGATTCGATCGTCGGTATCCCAATACCTTATTCAATCTCGTTATCGGCAAGTCACTTTTCTCGTTTCGTAACATATCATCCCGTGACCAACCCTTAGTCACATTGAGCTCATTATGATGATGTCTTACCGAGTGGGCCCAGAGATACCTCTCCGTCATACGGAGTGACAAATCCCAGTCTTGATTCATGCCAACCCAACAAACACTTTCGGGGATACCTGTAGTGCACCTTTATAGCCACCCAGTTATGTTGTGACGTTTGGTACACCCAAAGTATTCCTACGGTATCCAGGAGTTGCACAATCTCATGGTCTAAGGAAAGGATACTTGACATTAGAAAAGCTCTAGCAGATGAACTACACGATCTTGTCCTATGCTTAGGATTGGGTCTTGTCCATCACATCATTCTCCTAATGATGTGATCCCGTTATCAATGACATCTAATGTCCATAGTCAGGAAACCATGACTATCTGGTGATCAACGAGCTAGTCAACTAGAGGCTCACTAGGGACATGTTGTGGTCTATGTATTCGCACATGTATTACGATTTCCGGATAACACAATTATAGCATGAACAATAGACAATTAACATGAACAAGGAAATATAATAATAACCATTTTATTATTGCCTCTAGGGCATATTTCCAACACTAACTTGGCCTGTGATATGGGTACAACATGCATATAATGTCCAGGAGTGTATCTACTCTATTACAATGCCATGTGCTTAGCATGCTGATCATGCATGTAAATATGTCATGCCTTCCTGTTTTTCAGTACCTATTCCATTCATGATAACATGTTTTCAAATTCAAGTACTGTCATTCTACTCTATCGCAATGCCATCTGCTTAATTTGGACATCATGCTTCTGAATATCTTATGCATTGTTATTCGTCAGTATGTACTTCATCTGTCTACCATACCATGTTTTTTTACATTGAAGTGCTATTCTAGTGCTTTGTTGCAATGCCATCTTATTTTCCCAATCATACACATGCATGTTGCCTTAGTTATTTCTGTACGTATTCCGCTAGCATACAGTTTTACATTCTACTAGTGTTTTTTTTGCTGTGTTGTCCTGTCGTATCCCTAGCTCTTACACCATACTCCCTCCGTCCAAATTACATGTTGCCGAAATGGATAAAAGAGGATGTATCTAGAACTGAAATACTCCAAGACCCATCCATTTTTTTCCGGATGGAGGGAATACATGTCAATCTGAAAAACAGTAAGTATTTTATTTTTATAGTAAAGTTAATCACAAACTAGTGATTGACATAAATTTCAAAGAATTCAAATTTGAACTATTCAAACTGGAAAACAAATGACATTAATAGAAAGTTTATTATTTTTATTACCTAAAATAAAAAAGAATCACTGAAAACAGTAAGTATTTTGTTTTTATAGTAAAGTTAATCAAAAACTAGTGATTCACACAAATTTCAAAGAATTCAAATTTAAACTATTCAAATTAGAAAACTAATGGCACTAACAGAAAGTTTATTATTTTTATTACCTAAAATGAAAAAGAATAACTGAAAAACAGTAAGTATTTTTTTGTAAGTAGAAACAAAATAAAATTAATAAATCAACAAAGATAACAAAAAACTGGAAAAGAAATGAAAACTGTCACCTACTGGGCCACCACGGCCTGAATATGACTAGAAACCCACCCATGGGCCAGGATTCAGGCCTGCATTAGGCCCAGTAGTCCCACAGGCAGATAAAGTGAGTTTAGGCTCGTAAGCCTGCATTAGAGAGGAGCTCGAAGTGGTCAGCGTAGCAGCGCTTATAAACCACTGCCGAAGCCTCTCGGCTAGCGAGGTGGGACTAAACATCCCACCGCACCGCGACAGTTCCAGCACAAGACCATTGGTCCTGGTTCGTGCCTCGAACCGGGACGAAAGGTGGCCTTTGGTCCCGGTTCGTGGCACCAACCGGAACCAATGCCACCCCTTTAGTCCCGGTTGGTGCCACCAACCGGGACCAAAGGCCTCTGCTTCCCGCCCTTTGGGCTGCTGAAAAGAGACATTTGGTCCCGGTTGGGGGCACCAACCAGGACTAAAGGGGGCATTGGTCCCAGTTGGTGGCACGAACAGAGACCAATGCTTCGTGTATATAAGCAAGACTTGTGAAAATTTCCACTTCTCATCTCGCAGTTCCCGCCTGGACGACATCGACGCTGCCAGGCTGCCCCCCCCCCCCCCCCCCCCCCCCCCCCCCCCCCCCCCCCCCCCCCCCCCCCCCCCCCCCCCCCCCCCCGACCGCCATCCCCGTCGTCGCCGTCGCCCGTGCCCCGGCCTCGCCGCACCCTTATTTTCCTTTTTTTTCCTCTTCTTATTTATTTCTCCTCTTCTTCCTATCCTCTTCTTCTCCTCTTTTCCTTTCTTCTTCTCCTCTTTTTCTTCTTCTTTTCTTTCTTCGATCTTCTCCTCTTTTAATTTCTTCTTCGTCTTCTTATTTGTTATCGGGTATGTCCTTGTCGATATACCCGCTCTCGATAACTTCAAAACGAGGGGGGTTCGATATACCCCCTCCCCGATAACATTATTTTCCAATGTATCCATCTGTACCCTCCCGGATAACTTCGACATGAGGGGTGGTCGATATATATACCCCCTCTCCACCGTGATAACTTATACCACAGGAGCACCCCCGGCCCTCTCGCTCGACCAAAACTCTCGAGGACACCCAAACCCTAGAAAAAAACGATGTCGGTCTCCTACCCCCTCGCGCCGTGCCCCTACCCGACAAACTCTCTTGAGGCCACCCAAATTTACCAAGTTTAAAGAGCGTTGTCGTCGAGGCCACCCCAAACCCTTGAAGCGTTGCCGAGGCCACCCCAAACCCTTGAAGTGTTGCCCAGGCCACACCAAACCCTAGAGAAGCATCGATGCCACTAAGATGATTCCTTATTGTGATTAGCTAGCTAGTTCTACATTTGCCACTAATATATCCATCAGTCATGTTTGAATAATAATTGCCATGTTGTAAATATTTGCAGAAACTATGGAGCACCGCTAAGATGAAGCAACAGAACCAGTGTTGGGGGACATAATCGCAGCCGGAAGTGATGCCGTCATGTCATTTCTCAACGAAACCGATGGTCTGGAAGGACAAGGTGAAGAAGCAGGCTACGGTGATCGAACAATGGAGGAGGAAGGACATGATTATGATGGCTCCGGTAACCGAATATCGGTGGAAGAAGGACACCTTGATGACGGCTCCGGTGACCGAATGCCGGTGGAAGAAGGACACCGTGATGACGGCTCCAGTGACCGAACGGAGTCCGGCCATGTATATATATTAATTAAGCATGTGTTGACTATAGCTAATTGATGCATTAATTTTTTTTGGTATGTACACATATTAATTAATAACTCTCGTCTTTCTTCTTTTTTCTAGCCCTCCGGATCGAGCAGAACTTCGATAAAGAGACAAGGCCCGAAGAAAAAGTTGCGCTCAGATGAAAGGTTTGAGATCACAGCAATTGCGCATGATGGCCGACCAATTGAACCCATCCGGACAAAGGAAGCATTTGCTGCTCAGTGCGGGGTTGTTGTTAGGGACAAGATCCCGATCAGCATCCACCAATGGTATAAGCCGGCTAAAGATGACCCTGAGGTGTCTTATGTCAATGATATGCAGAAATATGATCTTTGGATCGAAGGCAAATTTCACCCTACCGCTAGAGGAGGATCCGGAGAAGCCAGTTACAGAGCAATTGATCAAGTCTCATGCTCTTAAGAAGATGGCAGAACTATTCAGGAGGTGGAAGAATGAGCTGAAAACAACGTTTGTCGACAAAGAAGAGACACCAGAATTCACTGGCCGGTATGAGAAGATCAGAGATCAGTGGGACGAATTTGTGGCCCACAAGACATCGGACAAGAGTAAGAAGACGTCAACGACAAACAACAAAAATGCTGCGAACAAGAAGCTTCACCATCGCATAGGGTCAGGTGGCTACCTCAAAGCCCTGCCGTTGTGGGCCAAGGCTGAGAATGACCTGCTTGATAAAGGGGTCGAACCAGAGACATTGAACTGGCCAGACCGTTGCCGGACTTGGTTCTTAAGGGTTGGCGGAACCTTGGACCCTGTATCAAGGAAGTGCCCTTGGACAAACGAGCAATTGCGAAGACCTATCACGAAGCTTCGGCAGTATATCGATGCACCACAGCAAGGGACGTTCGTTCCAGACAGAGAGAACGACGAGCTCACAATGGCCCTCAGGAATCCTGAGCACCCTGGATAGACACGAGGCACGCCAGGCTTCGTTTCGTGGAAGGTTGGGTTTCCGGACACATGCGGTTAAAAATGCTAGGAGAGGAGGAAGAAAGTGGAGCAGACCCAAATGAAGGCGCTGCATGCAAGGGTACAAGCGATAGAGGAACGACAAGCACATCACAGCAAGCGACCTGCCGAAGCTTCCCCCGAAGCTACCCCGCAATCTCAGCGGAGAAGCAGTGTGGCTTCCACCGAGCTGCTTCAGCTGGAGCCTATCTTCACGGCTCCTTCTAGCTACCCCGTGGACTTAACCACGGAGTCTCAACATTGCTACCTTATGACGCAATGGATGAAATTGAAAGTCAAGGCGACTGTTGGCTCTGTTGCAACTCCTGAATCTGGCGCAACTTTTCACTGCCGGCCGATTCCAGAAGGATATGCTATGGTGATGGTGGATGAAATAACTGATGGATTTGAGGACCTCAAGCTTGACCACCCTACGGGTGAAGGGGAGACTCGGCTGGGTTCTTCTCTGAAGACTCCATGCCTATGGCGGAAGGAGCTCATCAACCTTCCGAATTGGACGCCTCCGTCTCCTCCTCCTCCTCCGGCGAGTCAGCGCACTCCGCCTCCTCCTCCGCCTCCTCCTCTAGCGAGTGATCAGGGCACTCAGCCTCCTTCTCCGGCACGTGGCGGCACTCCGCCTCCTTCTCTGCCCGCGCCGGCGCGCCCGAGCAGCCAGCCTCCTCCTGATCCGCCTCGCCAGCAAGGGCGGAAGAGACCCGCCGCCTCTTTGGCTGCTCCGGCGCGTCGTAGTCCTTCTCCTCCGCCTCGTAAGCATCAAAAGAAGACAGCTACAGCCGCTATGTCTGCTTCAGCGTCTAGCAGTACAGCCAGAGGCGGGAGGCAATACAGATTCGATCCATCTCTCAAGCTTCTAGAGAAGTTACCATATGAGTGGAGCCCGGAAAAAAATGCAAAGATCGTGGAAACCGAAGTGAAGGACTTCTTTAATGGGGTGAAAGCAAAGAAACATCCACCTCCGGAGGAGAAGATAGATTCGGTGAAATTAAAGCGCACTATCGATGCCCTAAGGAAACCACCAATGTCTCCGTCGAAAACAAACTATGAGCGCATTACTGAAAAGGTATATATCGAAGCGGAGCGGTCGGGAAGTACTATCAGTGATCGAAGGTTAGCAGAACGACGAGCTTGGAAAAAAATTGCCTAGCTCAGCGAACAAGCGAACCAATCATGCCCCCCACTCAAGGTGTCTAGCGATATCATCGCTAATGATCAGAGGATGGTGCCTGGTTATACTAATCTTGATGATTACCTGCCCAACGATGTACATTATGAATTCTTGGAGGTGGACGAACACAAATAACATTACGGGAAGCCTCTCGTCAAAGATGAAAAATCTCTAACAACGATGATGCGAAGATTGCATGATTGGTACATGAAAACCTGCAGAGAGTCTGCGGGGACGAATACTTTGACGCTGAGTGTTAAAGAGGAGCACGACCTCGTTGGAATTGATCTGTTGTCTATTCCATTTGAGGAGTGATTGAACCTGGCCTCAACTTGTAAATCCAAGAGTGCCACTGGAAAGAGGAGTTGATTTCGTTCAAAATCGATATAAAGATCACCGGAAACAGATGCACTATTTGTAAATGACAAGCAAAACAAATATGGCGCCGATCTGCGATTAACAGCACGAGGCCATCTAAATGCATCAAGAACAACAAGCTACTGCACTCTAACAAAACAACAAAGAACCTGGCAGGGATCCACTCAAGATGCTTGACAAAAGATGAATACTGAGCTACGGCTAATTCACTCAATAGCAGGTTCAAACAAGCATGGCAAAAGAGCAAAAGATATCAGGTTACAGACTTAGTGAAAATAACAGCATGTCAGGAATTTAACATCAGGAAGCAATGTTTAGAGCAAGATAACAACATGCTACAGGAACCTATCATGGCAAATAAAAGCATGGCATGAAGCTACTCAAAGCATACAACAAAAGTCCCTTACTGGCCATAAGCCAAAAGGGATCAGAAAATACAATGACAACCATGTGAACATAGCAATTATCATTAACAGATTCAGACTTGGCAGAAAACTGGAACATAGCAAAACAGATATTAAGTAGGCATGTTTACGAGCTCAATGCACTCACCACAAGGCATTGCATGACAAACTAAGCATACACCCAGCAAGTAGACATGGCATAGAAGCTAAACATGGAAATAACAACCTCATAGCATGCATGGATCAACTACAACAACCTCGGCAAAAATGCTTAACACGTAAACATTCTGCCAGGAACATTTTATAGCAAAAGTAGAGCTCGATTGAGTCAAGCTATAGTGCTCCATAATTGCAAACAAAGACATGGATAGAGCACAACAATATCTACAAAACATCCTTACTGATCATGCTCAGAAGAGGCATGGATCACTCTGTAGCAACATGAATACATGGCATAAAAATATTAATAGGGCAAAGACATGGAAGATTTCTAAGTCCCTGAAATCAGCAACATTACGAGAGCTACTTTGCATGCTTGTGCTAGTCACCACAGAGATCACAAAAATGCATGGCATACACCCCTGTAAAGATGGCATGGCATACTTCAAAACACATGTACGGCTCAAGTTCATAGGAGGCACACATCAATCATGCCAAAAATGACAAATGTCCAATTACTGATAAGAATCTGAAACTAATATAAACTAGCACTCTTGCAACAGCATTTAGGGCATCAAGATGAACTCAAATGAACATGGTGCCATGGAACGAAATGAAGTATTCGTCGAGACGAACATTTGGTATGCTACACGCCCAAAACGGAGCCACAGATGCAAAGTGATGATGCGATGAACAGGGGCATAAAATATGCAGATCTGGGGACTTAGAGAAATTACACCCTCGTGAAAACTCAACCCGGGACGGGACGGTGCGGGAAGGAGGGATCCGGGGATGCGGGACACCGTTTGGTTCACGAACCGGTGGATCTGGTCCCGATCCACCAGATCCGCCGGAGATGAAGCCGAGGCGGCGGCCGGAGGTTGACGCGGCGGAGGCAGCGGAGGTCACCGGCGAAGTCGGTGGTCGGGAGAGGCTCACGGAGGCAGGGGCGCCTGTGGCTCGCGGCGGAGGAGGAGGCGGCGCGTGGCGCCCAGGCGGAGGCAGCGCACCGGCGAATCGGAGGGAGCGGCTCCGACGGAGCTCGCCGGCGCGGAGGTCGGTGAATGCGGCGGCGGTGAGGCGCGCTATAGGCGGCAGGGACGGACGGCACGCGGGGCGCGGCTCGGTCCTGGCGCGGGCGCGGGCGGGCCGGCCGTGGGCCTCGTGGGCCACGGCGGTGGAGGGCGGCGCTGGGACACATGGCGCGTGATGATTGGGCGGCGGGACGGCATCGGACATGTCCGTCGGCGGGGACCTTTGTCCGGCGGCGCGAGAGGAGCGAGGTTAGGGTTCATCCGCGAAAAATTTGGGGAGGAACACATATATATAGGTAGAGGGAGCTAGGAGAGTCCAAATGAGGTGCGGTTTTCGGCCACGCGATCGTGATCGAACGGCCGAAAGGATGGAGGGGGGTTAGGTTGGTTTTGGGACACTTTGGAAGGGTGTTGGGCTGCAACACATACGAGGCCTTCTCGGCTCCTCGGTTAACCATTGGAGTATCAAACGAAGTCCAAATGGCACGAAACTTGACAGGCGGTCTGCCGGTAGTAAACCAAGGCCGCTTGACAAGTATCGGTCCAATCCGATAACGTTTAACACCCGCACACGAAAAGAGGTAGAAAGGGACACCGGGTGACATAGGAGCGCCACATTGCAAAATGGACAACGGGGAAAATGCTCGGATGCATGAGACAAACATGTTTGCAAATGCGATGCACATGATGGCATGATATGAAATGCATGACACGCAAGAAAATGACAAGGCAACAACAGCGAATAACTGGAAGACACCTGGCATATCGGTCTTGGGGCATTACAACACTCCACCACTATGAGAGGATCTCGTCCCGAGATCTAGAATGGCACCGGAGGGAAAAGCAAGAGGAAGAGAAGGAGGTAAAACTAAGTTGCTTCTTTGACAAATGAGTGAACCCAAAGAAACTTGAAAGGTTGAACAACTTGGAAGAAAGAAAAACAACGGGGATGAGCAAAGTTGAAAACACTCCATTAGAAAAGAGGAACAATGGAGAACCCCTTCGGTCAGCACTCCAGATGAAAAGATATGCAAGACTTGATAAGGTGAAAAGAACTTGAACAGAGGACACAACACTCTGGTTCAAAGGATAAGCACGAAAAGAACACGATCCTGACAAAACAAGAAGATGGGTTTAAAAGAGCAACATCACGATGCCTCGGGAACAAAAGAATAGAAGTTGGATAATTGGAAAGGAAAAAGTTGAGAAGAAAAATGACATATTCTACCACAAAAGAATTTGAGAAGCCTCCTTAGAAAGAAGTATTGAACGGAGTTGTTGGAAAATCAACAACGAAAGCAAAAGGTTGCTTGTGGGCTTATGAAAACATCTCAAAACTTAAGGTGAAATTCTGCCACTAAGGAAAACTAGATTGGATTGATAAGGAATAGGAGACGAGAAACTATTTCACCGGGAGGATAAAAGAAGAACTTGGGTCATTTATAAGCACCATGAATAGCAACAATCCTTAGGGAAGGCTTTAGGTGAAATATAACCCAAGATAACTCAAGTGACGAGATTGATGGATTTAAAACACCTCATTCTTAACAACATGTGAATCATGAAACAAGAACTCAAATTATCAAGAATGACATAATACCATCTCAAATGATAAGATAGAAAGAATAGCACTTCGGAATTGAAGATGAAAACTTCGAGAAGGAATTAAATCCTTTATGAACCATCATGTAGATCCTCCATGAAGAACTCCGGTAATAAAAGAATAACGAAGGAAAAAGAAGTTGAAAACACAAGGTGAAGCCTTGCGATGATTTAGATGGATCTCCGTGATAATTAGAGCTTGGAACTCCGGGAAAGAAAAGATGAACAAAAGAAAAACAAGAATTTATTCATCATGAACAAACTCCGAAGGAAACGAATTTTTCACTTGGAGGAAACCCGAATAAGAATTATTTTATGCGTATCCTTCACCAATTTAATTGATGACAAGCAACGGATTTGGCATACCACTTATTCTCATTGAAAAGGATTAAGAGAGATATAGCATAAACCTGAGATGGTCTTCAACGATCCACCGGTAGAATTGGAAAGAACAAATGAATTGATATGATAACGAAGGAAGAGAAATCTTGAACAAACCACCGTAATAATTGAAAATGAATGAAGAAAAGATAAGGAAACAGCGGGAAGAATTAGAAAACGAACGAAGATACTTGAGGGAATTTGATAGATGAGAACGAATAGATCACAAACTGATTAGAGAATACTTGAATGATGCACCGGTAAGATTTGGAGAATGTAACACCCTCGATGCGACTATAGCTCCCACGTGTCGAGGCACGACTTAGAGGCATAATCGCATTGAAGGCATATGTCGCAAGTTAGGCAATCTTCACAATATCCCATGTAATATAAATCATAAAGGGGAGATAACATAGTTGGCTTACACTCGCCACGTCAATCAAGTACATAAATAACATTACATCATCCAAACACTCATGGCCCGACTACGGTGCCAAAATAAAAGAGAACCCAACATGCGACACGGTCCCAATCACCCCCAACTGGGCACCACTACTGATCATCGGGAAAGGAAACATAGTAACGTTGAGAGTCTTCGTCGAACTCCCACTTGAGCTCATACGCGTCTCCTGGAGCGGAATCATCAGGCCCTGCATCTGGTGTAATAGTAATCTATGAGCCACAGGGACTCAGCAATCTCGCACCCTCGCAGTCAATACTATTTAAGCTTATAGGTATGGCAAGGTAAAATGTGAGTGGAACTGCAGCAAGCGACTAGCAAGTATGGTGGCTAACTTATTCGCAAAAGAGGGCGAGAAGAGGAGGCAAAGCGCGAGCGAGAAACTAGAGAACAACCTGCGCAAACATTACTCCAACACCGTGTCCACTTCCCGGACTCCGCCGAGAAGAGGCCATCACGGTAACACACTCAGTTGATTCATTTTAATTAAATTAAGGTTCAAGTTATCTACAACCGGACATTAACAAATTCCCATCTGCCCATAACCGCGGGCACGGCTTTCAAAAGTTCAAATCCCTGCAGGGGAGTCCCAACTTAGCCCATGACAAGCTCTCACGGTCAACGAAGGAATAGACCTCCTCCCAAGACGTTCCGATCAGACTCGGTATCTCGGTTACTCAAGACACTTCGACAGGTTAAAACAAGACCAGCAACACCGCCCGAATGTGCCGACAAATCCTGATAGGAGCTGCACATATCTCTTTCTCAGGGCACACTTAGATGAGCGCTCCATACAACTAAAACTAAACCTCGAGTTTCCCCGAGGGGGCGCTGCACAGGACTCTAGTTTGGACCAACACTCATAGGAGCACTGGCCCAGGGGGGGCTAAAATAAGATGACCCTCGGGCTCCGAAAACCCAAGGGAAAAAAGGCTAGTTGGAAATGGTAAGACCAATGTTGGGCATTGCTGGAAAAGCTTTAATCAAGGCGAAATATCAAGGGGTTCCCATTATAACCCAACCGCGTAAGGAACGCAAAAATCCGGGAACATAACACCGATATGACGGAAACTAGGGCGGCAAGAGTGGAACAAAACACTAGGCGAGAGGACGAGCCTTCCACCCTTTACCAAGTATATAGATGCATTAAGATAACATAGCAAAATAATGATATCCCAACAAGTAAATAAATTTTCCAACAAGGAACGGTCTTCAATCTTCACCTGCAACTAGCAACGCTATAAGAGGGGCTAAGCAAAGCGGTAACATAGCCAATCAACGGTTTGCTAGGACAATGGTGGGTTAGAGGTTTTACATGGCAATTTGGGAGGCTTGAAAGCAAGTTGTAGGCATCGTAGCATTGGCATAGCAAAAGAGCGAGCAAACTAGCATAACAAAGATAGTAGTGATTTCGAGGGTATGATCATCTTGCCTGCACAGTTGTCAGAGTTGACTGGATCCTCGAAAGCAAACTCAACGGGCTCCTCATTAGCGAACTCATCTCCCGGCTCTACCCAAAAAAGACAAACAACCAATAAGGATACAATCAACCACGTGCAAGACCAAGCAATATGATGCAATGATGATATGCTATGCGGAATGCGATGCGGGATGCAAAATGCAAGATATGACAGGAAATGCATGAACCTGGCCTCAACTTGGAAAATCAAGTGTGCCACTGGAAAGATGAGATGAAATCGCTTGAAAACGATATAAAGAACGCCGGAATCGGAGTTACGGTTTGGAAATGGCAAGCGATTCAAATATGACACCGGTCTGCGATTTACAGCAAGTAGCCAACTAAATGCAATGAGATGAACATGCTACAGCAACCAAACATGACAAAAAATACATGGCAGGGATGCACACAAGATGCTTAACAAAAGTCTAGCACTGAGCCACGGCCAATTCATCCATTAACAGGTTCAAACAAGCATGGCAAAAATGCATATGGCAAACAGATCTCAGACTAAGTGAAATCAACACTTGTCTGGAATTTCAGATCAGGTAGCCCTCTTCGGAGCCACAAAACTACATTTTACAGGACCTGAACATGGCAAAGTAAAGCATTGCGTGGAGCTACTCAAAGAGCTTAACAAAAGTCCCTTAGTGACCTTGAGCCAAAAGGGATCAGAAAATACAATTGTAAGCACGTGAACATAGCAAAAACATAATCAGTTTTCAGACTTAGTGAAAACTGACACATGCTGAAATATAACTCAAGTAGGCATGTTTACGAGCTCGATGCACTCACTACGGTGCAAGTCATGGCAAGACAATCATACAACCATCAAGAAGGCACAAAATGCAATCTAGACATGGCAAGAACAATAGCATAGCATGCATGGATCAACTACAACATCACCGGCAAAATTGCAAACAAGTTGACAATCTGCCAAGATTCACAAAGTAGCAAAAGTAGAGCTCAATTGACTCAAGCTAGGGTGCTCTAGAATTTCAAACAAAGGCATGGATGGATAGAGCACTACAATATTAACAAAACATCCTTACTGATCATCCTCAAAAGAGGCACGGATCACTAGGAAATAACAAGAACATATGGCATCATGAGATAAACAGCTCCAGGACTTATTGAAATTACTAAGTCACTGAAAACAGACTTAGCAAGTGCACCACTTTACAAGCTTGCACAAGTCACCACACACATCACAAAAATACATGGGTTGCACCTCTGGAAAGATGACTAAACCCTAAACAAAACACATGTAGAGCATCAGGGCATATCATGCACACATTAATCATGGCAAAAATGACAAAAACCTAAATGGAGCAGCAGATCTGACAATTAACTCAAGTAGCCCTCTTCTAACAGCATTTCGGGCATCAAGATGAACTCAAATGAAAATGATGCAACGGAATGAAATTATGTACTCTCTGAGGTGAACATTTTGATATGCTATATGCATGAATCGGAGCTACGGATGCAAAGTTACGGAGCTACGAACATGAGCACTTGAAACGGAAATTTTAGGGACTTAGACGAAAATTCAATCTCCCAGATCTAGGGTTTGACCCGAGGCACGCGAATCGAGGACGGCGGCGCGCACTGTTCACCGGAGGCGGCGGCCGGAGTGGGAGAAGGAGATGGCCGGAGTTGGGGCCGGCCAGAGCGAGGTCGACGGCGGGGCGGCCTCCACGGCGCGGGGCGCCGGCGGCGGAGGGCGCGGCGAAGGTGGCGGCGGTCGCCCTCACCGGAGATGGCGCGCGGCGGTGGGGTGGCCGGCGACGGGGAGGGCGCGGGCGGTCGGGCGCGACGGGATCTGGGCCTCGGGGGCCGGGAACGGGCCTCCCGGGCCGGCGGCGGCGGTTGGCGGTGGAGTGCCACGTGGCGGCTCCCGATTGGGCGCGGGGGTGGCGGCGGACGCGTCCAGTCAGATTCGGACGTGTCCGACCGGCGCGGAGAGGGAAAATGAGGGTTTCGGGGAGAGGGGATCCGAAATATTGCGAGGGGGACCTATTTATAGGCATAGAGGGAGCTAGGAGAGTCCAAATGAGGTGCGGTTTTCAGCCACGCGATCGTGATCGAACGCTCTAGATGATGGAGCAGAGTTTAGGTGGGTTTTGGGCCAAATTGGAGGGGTGTTGGGCTGCAACACACACGAGGCCTTTTCGGTCCCTCGGTTAACCGTTGGAGTACCAAACGAAGTCCAAATGATACGAAACTTGACAGGCGGTCTACCGGTAGTAAACCAAGGCCGCTTGGCAAGTCTCGGTCCAATCCGGAAATGTTTAATCCCCACACACGAAAGAAAGCTAGAAATGACCACCGGAGGAGAACGAAGCGCCGGAATGCAAAACGGGCAACGGGGAAAATGCTCGAATGCATGAGAAGAACACGTATGCAAAAGCAATGCACATGATGACATGATATGAGATGCATGACAACGACAACAACACACGGAGACAAAACCCGAACCCGAGGAAATAAATATAGCTTAACACCGGAAACGGCAAGAGTTGGAGTACAAATTGGGAAAGTTACATCCGGGGTGTTACAGAGAACGAGAGCTGAAAGCTGGAATGAATAATTCTTCTGAAATGATAGGCTCCGGATGAATCAAACTAAAAAGACTCATTGAAATTCTCCGGATGGGTGAAAACAATTCTCACAATCGAAAAGAATTGTGAGAGGATGGCAACAAGCTAGCACCATGAATCTTGGAGAAAATGGAGCAAGATATGGAGGAAAATTCTTCTTCGGTCATCAAATGTTGAGAATGACGATGAGAGACACCACCATGAATTGTTGAGATACTCTGGGATGAATATTAGAAATGGTTGAACCGATGATGAAAGAATTTCAAAGGTCATGGAGAAAAGGCATTTGACTGATGATGATTCATTCTTACGTAAAATTTGGAAAAGAATTTGAAAATAGCTCCGGTAAAATAAGATGAGTCAGGTAAGATCCTGGGAAAAAAACCTGTGGGTTAGGGCCCACTCAAAAGATATACCATAGAACGATTGAAAAAAGAGAATGCACCGGGTTGAGTTAAATGGCTTGAATAAGGTAACATCCTTGCAAAAGCTCGAACGAAAGCAGAGTGGAAACACTAATTTTCGAGATATCTTCAGCCCTTCGGATCAATTGGATAGTGATAAGGTGAAAGATTAGGGGTGCACCGGCATGAGAAAGCATTTGAAATAAGGAAAAGAATATGGTCAAAACCAAAAGCTTGAATTAAAACCACGGGAGAAGAAAAAGAATGATGAATGATGATCTTGACGCTCCGTTAGCATCTTCCTGAGAATCACCGGATAAGAACATTGGCAGAAAAGAATGGACAGGCTTCTCATCAATAAGATGATACATGATTAAGAAATCTGAGTCCTTGAAGAAAAAGGGTGGGAGGTGGGAAAAAAACAAAGGAAACTTGGGACAGATGAAACAAATAACGTTGAGAAGGCTTTGAGTTGATCTTGCGGATGTTGAAATGATTGGAACCACTTGAAGAAAAACACGCCGGTTGAAAAGAAATTGAAATGAGAAACTCGAAGATCAAGAGGGCTTAGTATTCCCATGGAGGTATGAGAACACCGCTTAGGGAAGGTATGGAAACCACATTTGACTTCGAAGCAACTCAAATACCACAACTCAAAACAAAGCAAGGATTGACTTGCAAAATAAGCCGGAACAAACATATGATAGAGATTCGTCCGAAGTTTTCGTGGTGGGGCCTACATGGGCTCGATCGTACAACACCATCATGTACAAGGTAGTGCACATGACATACAAAGCGTCCCCAAGTCATCATAGCCAAGGACTCTTTAAGACACAACGAGACCACTGTAAAACCAACCGCGGATAGGCGGACCACTAGACGTCGAACCCCAATCTCATATCATACATCTGTCAGAAAGATATCCTAAGAGCTACTTGAATTCCCACTTATAAACTCCCGAAACTTTCCGATTATGCAATCAGGTGTTGGGGATACAGGGGAAGCATAATATCTCACCCAAAGCTAGCAAATCCTACATCCAGCTGTATCCATCCTTCAACACATAACCAAGAAATCTTCAGAAATCATTTACCTCAACCTTCGAAAAGCATCTGTTATACGAGTTATGGCAATACTCCCGAACTCCCGCCCCAGTACTGGGTGGCGTCAAGGTTATCTCACCAACAACTACATAAAAGAGATTTTCGATGTCGGTGAAACTCAGGTATTCCAGAACTGCAACGATAAAATTGTGACGACAACACCTCGGAGCTCAACACCTTGGGACACTGCCACAACCCCTAAATGTCAGGAGGCACCAAGAACAATGTTCTCGTCACAAAACCATCGGAACAATTCCAAGATACCTGCGTGATCCTAAAAAAATTAGTGAAATTTGAGAAGAGAAGAGTCAAAACTCTACGTCAGGATGCCTCACCAGAGTGACGAAGGGACTGAGGAGTAAAAAGAATCCTACTCTCCGATATATATAATCCTAAAGACTCAAAACATTTTTCTAGACTCAACAACACCAGCGATTCGATCAAGCAGGGGGCTCCTAAGTCGGGGAAGGCTCTGATACCAACTTGTAACGCCCACGATGCGGCTATATCTCCCACGTGTCGAAGCATGACTTAGAGGCATAACCGCATTGTAAGCAATGTCGCAAGTGGGGTAATCTTCACACAACGCATCTAATGAAAAAGGAAAAGAGGTACATAGTAGGCTTACACTCTCCACGTCACACAATAACATAAATGTCATTACATTCAACTAGATACAATCAAGGTCCGACTATGGAACCAAAAATAAAGAACAACCCCGAATGCAACAAAGTCCCCGATCGCCCCGACTGGGCTCCACTACTGATCAACTGAAACGAAACAACATGATGAACGAGATCTTCCTCGAAATCCTCCTGAGCTCGGTTGCGTCACCTGCACGATATCATCGGCACCTGCAACTGGTTTTGGAAGTAATCTGTGAGTCACAGGGACTCAGGAATCTCACACCCTCGCGATCAAGACTATTTAAGCTTATAGGTGGGGAAAAGGTATGAGGTGGAGCTACAGCAAGTACTAGCATATATGGTGGCTAACATACGCAAATGAGAGCGAGAAGAGAAGGTAAAAGCGTGGTCGTGAAACTATGATCAAGAAGTGATCCTAGAACAACCTACATTCAAGCATAACTCCAACACCGTGTTCACTTCCCGGACTCCGCCGGAAAAAGACCATCATGGCTACACACGCGATTGATGCATTTTAATTAAGTTAAGTGTCAAGTTTTCTACAATCGGACATTAACAAATTCCCATCTGCCCATAACCGCGGGCACGGCTTCCGAAAGTTCAAAACCCTGCAGGGGTGTCCCAACTTAGCCCATCACAAGCTCTCACGGTCAACGAAGGATATTCCTTCTCCCAGGAAGACCCGATCAGGCTCAGAATCCCGGTTACAAGACATTTCGACAATGGTAAAACAAGACCAGCAAAGCCACCCAGATGTGACGACAAATCCCGATAGGAGCTGCACATATCTCGTTCCCAGGGCACACCGGATGAGCAAGACGTCGGGTTGGCATAAACCCTGCTTGCCCAGGGGGCGCCGGACATCGGTCAGGTTGGACCAACACTTAGAGAAGCACTAGCCCGGGGGGTTAAAATAAAGATGACCCTTGGTTGGCCAAACCAAGGGAAAAAAGGCTAGGTGGCAACTGGTAGAACCAATGTTGGGCCTTGCTGGAGGAGTTTTATTCAAGGTGAACTGTCAAGGGGTTCCCATTATAACCCAACCGTTTAAGGAATGCAAAATCAAGGAACATAACACCGGTATGACGGAAACGAGGGCGGCAAGAGTGGAACAGAACACCAGGCATAAGGCCGAGCCTTCCACCCTTTACCAAGTGTATAGATGCATTAATTAAATAAGAGATATTGTGATATCCCAACAACAATCCATGTTCCAACAAGGAACAAAACTCCAATCTTCACCTGCAACTAGCAACGCTATAAGAGGGCTGAGCAAAGCGGTAACATAGCCAAACAATGGTTTGCTAGGAAAAGGTGGGTTAGGGGTTTGACATGGCAATAGGGGAGGCATGGTAAGCAAGTGGTAGGTATCGTAGAATAGGCATAGCAATAGAGCGAGCATCTAGCAAGCAAAGATAGAAGTGATTTCGAGGGTATGGTCATCTTGCGTGCAAAGTTCTCTGAGAAGACGAAAGCTTGATCCTCGTAAACGTACTCAACGGGTACCTCGAACACGAACTCGTCTCCCAGCTCTACCCAAGCAAGAACACAAGCAAAGGGAGACACAATCAACCATGGTGCAATGCGCAAGCGACATGATGCAAAAGATGTCATGATATGCGGGATGCGATATGCGATGCATATGCATGATTCAGAAAGGAATGATTGAACCTGGCCTCAACTTGGAAATCCAAGAGTGCCATTGGAAAGAGGAGTTGATTTCGTTCGAAATCGATATAAAGATCACCGGAAAAAGATGCACTGTTTGTAAATGGCAAGCAAAACAAATATGGCGCCGATCTGCGATTAACAGCACGAGGCCATCTAAATGCATCAAGAACAACAAGCTACTGCACTCTAACAAAACAACAAAGAACCTGGCAGGGATCCACTCAAGATGCTTGACAAAAGATGAACACTGAGCTATGGCTAATTCACTCAATAGCAGGTTCAAACAAGCATGGCAAAAGAGCAAAAGATATCAGGTTACAGACTTAGTGAAAATAATAGCATGTCAGGAATTTAACATCAGGAAGCAATGTTTAGAGCAAGATAACAACATGCTACAGGAACATATCATGGCAAAGCAAAGCATGTCATGAAGATACTCAAAGCATACAACAAAAGTCCCTTACTCACCATAAGCCAAAAGGGATCAGAAAATACAATGGCAACCATGTGAACATAGCAATTATCGTTAACAGATTCAGACTTAGCAGAAAACTGGAACATGGCAAAACAGATATTAAGTAGGCATATTTATGAGCTCGATGCACTCACCACAAGGCATTTCATGACAAACTAAGTATACACCCAGCAATTAGACATGGCATAGAAGTTAAACATGGCAAGGAAAGCCTCATAGCACGCATGGATCAACTACAACAACCTCGGCAAAAACGCTTAACACGTAAACATTCTGCCAGGAACATTTTATAGGAAAAGTAGAGCTCGATTGAGTCAAGCTAGGGTGCTCCATAATTGCAAACAAAGACATGGATGGATAGAGCACAACAATATCTACAAAACATCCTTACTGATCATGCTCAAAAGAGGCATGGATCACTCTGTAGCAACATGAATACATGGCATAAAAATTTTAACAGGGCAAAGACTTAGAAGATCTCTAAGTCCCTGAAATCAGCAACATTATGAGAGCTACTTTGCATGCTTGTGCTAGTCACCAAAGAGATGACAAAAATACATGGCATACACCCCTGTAAAGATGGCATGGCAAACTTCAAAACACATGTAGGGCTCAAGTTCATAGGAGGCACACATCAATCATGGCAAAAATGACAAATGTCCAATTACTGATAAGAATCTAAAACTAATATAAACTAGCACTCTTGAAACAGAATTTAGGGCATCATGATGAACTCAAATGAACATGGTGCAATGGAATTAAATGAAGTACTCGTCGAGACGAACAATTTGATATGCTACATGCCCAAAACGGAGCCACAGATGCAAAGTTATGATGCGATGAACAGGGGCATAAAATATGCAGATCTGGGGACTTAGAGAAATTATACCCTCGCGAAAAGTCAACCCGAGACGGGACGGTGCGGGATGGAGGGATCCGGGGACGCGGGACACCGTTTGGTTCGTGAACCGGTGGATCTGGTCCCGATCCACCAGATCCGCCGGAGATGAAGACGAGGCGGTGGCCGGAGGTTGACGCGGTGAAGGCGGCAGAGGTCGCCGGCGAAGTCGGCGGTCGGGAGCAGCTAGCAGAGGCAGGGGTGCCTGCAGCTCGCGGCGGAGGAGGAGGCGGCGCACCGGCGAAACGGCGGGAGCGGCTCCGGCGGAAGTCGGTGAAGGCGGCGGCGGCGAGGCGCGCTATAGGCGGCGGGGACGGACGGCACGCGGGGCGCGCCTCGGGCCCGGCACGGGCACGAGCGTGCCGGCCGTGGGCCTCGCGGGCCGCGGCGGCGGAGGGCGGCGCTGGGACACATGGTGCGCGATGATTGGGCGGTGGGACGGCATCCGACATGTCCGTCGGTGGGGACCTTTGTCCGGCGGCGCGAGAGGAGCGAGGTTAGGGTTCATCCGCGAAAAATTCAGGGAGGCACATATATATAGGTAGAGGAAGCTAGGAGAGTCCAAATGAGGTGCGGTTTTCGGCCATGCGATCGTGATCGAACGACCGAGAGGATGGAGTGGTTTAGGTGGGTTTTGGGCTACTTTGGAAGGGTGTTGGGCTGCAACACACACGAGGCCTTCTCGGCTCCTCGGTTAACCGTTGGAGTATCAAACGAAGTCCAAATGGCAGGAAACTTGACAGGCGGTCTACCGGTAGTAAACCAGGGCCGCTTGGCAAGTCTCGGTCCAATACGATAATGTTTAACACCCGTACACTAAAAGAGGTAGAAAGGGACACCGGGTGACATAGCAGCGCTGGATTGCAAAACGGGCAAAGGGGAAAATGCTCGGATGCATGAGACGAACCTGTATGCAAATGCGATGCACATGATGACATGATATGAAATGCATGACACGCAAGCAAATGACAAGTCAACAATAGCGAATAGCTGGAAGACACCTTGCATATCAGTCTTGGGGCATTACAAATTTGTTGTTAAAAAGAATGCCAAAGAAGCGAAGACCAACTTGCTCAAATGGTTGGTAATAAATCAAAACAAAGATAAAATACTCTTTCCTTACAACTTCAAGTGAGTGTTACTGTCTTGTGCATATTCGGTTTCCCTTATTACTCGAGGTTATAGTAATGTAATTAATTGATGAGTAATGCATGCGTGCGCAGCTTCCACTATAAACTCCTGGAGATTAAGCTTGAGCAGGGACTAGTAATCGTCTTAGACTCGAGATGAAAAGATCCTGAGACCTATGCGGACATGACTAAAATTCCGAACAAGTAAGTTCAATCGATCATTATCGCACCATATTGGCAACTTTTTGTTCCTTTCCTGATATCTCAAATAATAATTATTATCTTTGTCCTGCAGGGTTTGGAAAAAGTTCACCGCAGAAGCTCTGGGACTGCCAAAGGAGCTGCGATATACATACTCGAAAGTAAGTACTACTAGCTAGCTACTTCCGTGCATCTCCCATTGATTCTAGCTAATTTCATCGATGTCGTTTATAATGCTTCATTATTAGTTTGATTGACCTCTATTTCTCGTAAAGTGCTTGTGGCAGGAACAAGGGAATGATTTATGTGGATACTACGTCTGTGAGTTCATCTACAACGCGACTTGCAAAAATAAGCAGGGCTACTCTCAAAGACAATTTGATGTGCATAAGCAATAATATTCACAATTTCATTTTATTACACCATCATTTCTGTTGAGTTTCATTCATATATATATGTATTAACCCCCTTCTCAAATTAGACGTGGCAGATGCGGAATGAACTCCTAACAGAAGATTGCATGAAAGCAATTCAAGAGGAATTGGCGGGATTCTTTGTTGACGACATCATCAATAAAGCCGGAGAATACCATGTTGAAGCTGAGTTCTTATATAATTAGGGGAGATTATATTGTAAGAGATATTATTGTATATATTTAGCCAATAGCGTCAGATAGATATACGAAAACTTGTTTCTCGCGCAATCTCTCGGAGAAGGAGAGGTCGATATCACTTCTCTCAGTATGCATGATGAATTTCTGTACTTAATGGTTTCCTTCATTTGCTTACTAGCTAGCGTGTCGAGGGCCTCTCTATACGTATAGTACATAACGTCGACCAAGCACGGAGATAACAGAGGACACTTCTCTCCTTAATTAACCATACAAAAACCCCAAATCCCCCCTCCCCTTTCAGAAAAATATAAACCCCAGCCCTTGAAAAGCTGACGCATGGATACCTTTTGGTCCCGGTTGATGCCACCAACCGGGACCAAAGGCCCTCCTGCCTGGGCTCACCGCAGCAGCCACGTGGAGGCCCATCTTTCCCGGTTCATATAAGAACCGAGACTAAAGGCCAAGGGCTTTAGTAATGACCCTTTAGTCCCGGTTCCTAAACCGGGACAGATGGGCCTTACGAACCGGGACAAATAGCCCTTTTTCTACTAGTGTGGCCTAACACAAACATCTTTCAAGAGAAGGTCGTGTGTGATTGTTCATTGATCCAACATGGTTTATTCCTAGAAACTGTGTGCCTTTCCTGAGGTCATCACCCACGGTATTTTCTGAATAACCTTTACAATAGCAAAACCCAATTAGCAGGCTAACTCACCATTAGCAGGCTAATTGCACTATTATTAATAATCCATTTATTAATATAATTGACATTCATATTAAGCACATAATATATTTCATTTCCATATTAAGGAAACAAGATTTCATAATTGAAATACACCAGAGTACAACATGATATAGCTTCAGCACTCAGCTACCCCATTACACAACTGCACCAGCACCAAGTTTCACATGCAACATGTAGAACCTTTCGAAATTATCATCATAGACGGTATATAGACATATGCATCTCATCTGGAAAACAGCTGAAGCGGAAGGCGAATATTGAGCCTTCATTCATGTTGAAGGTCTTTGCAACTTTAGGCCAGTGCTTGTGGATGATTGACCGTCCATCCTTTGTCCTCGTCAGGAACACTTCAGTATTGAACCGTGGGTGTTGTATGAAAACCTTCCTCGCCTCCTGACCATAGAGGTGGTTTGAGAGGTAATCATTAGTGAACTGCTTTGGAAAGGACTGAAAACAAGGATGTGCATAAATATCTTCTCTATACTCGAAATGGGGCAAAGTAATAAAAAAAGGCAAGGTATAATAGTTAGTACCATCTTGTAGTGAACTGATGTCCTCTTCATTGTGCGGACAAAGATCTTGTTTTTTTTTGTCGCTAATTTCTTTATCCTAACAATCTTTATGAGTTTCTTGACTTGATTGGTATTCATGGGCAACTCATTTCCCCATATCTAAAAAGGGTCAAACAGTGGGTCAAAACCTGTGACAATAGGACCTACATGTGCAAGACCAAATTATTAAAAACCTAAATATTAGAATGGTTCCTGCAATTGCACAATAATGTGCTATTAGACAACGGACCACGCACGTGAAGTTAACTAAACACCACAACAAATGAACCAAACGTTAACTGAGCACCACATTGCACAATATAACATACTCCTAATAGAAGATCAGACAATTAACCAAACCAAGCATGCTTAACAACTTGGAAATATAGCAATTTTATTTGTTTCTCATGTATTTAGTACATCCAAATTCGATTTATTTCTCACGTGGTATACAACAATAGAATGCACCCACGACAATTGAACATCGCATTGCAAAATTGAACCAAGAAGTTAACTAAACACCACAACAAATGAATCAAACATTAACTGAGCACCACATTGGACAATATAAATACTCCTAATAGAAAATTAGAGAGTTAAACAAATGAAGCATTCTTAACAACTTGGAAATATAGCAATTGTATTTGTTTCTCATGTATTTAGTATAGCCAAATTCGATGTATTTCTCACATGGTAGACAATAACAAAATGCACCTACAACAATTGAACATCGCATTGCAGAATTTAACCAAATAGTTAACTAAACACCACAACAAATGAACCAAACATTAACTAAGCACCACATTTCACAATATAACATACTCCTAATAGAAGATCAGACTGTTAACCAAACCAAGCATGCTTGACAACTTGGAAAATTGCACCCTGAAGAATTGAACATCACATTTGTAGAATTGAACAAGACAGTTAACTGAACACCACAATGCACGACATATAGAACATATACACTACAACAGAAGATTGTATGGTAAATGTAGATAGCACAATTCACTAGAATTTCTTAAGGAAAGGCAGTAGCTAGCAAACTGGACATGGGTCCTTATAGTGAGCTAATAAGACAAGCTACTCTGCATTGTCAGAGATATCAATGACGATTGGCTCCTTGGACATGGAAGAGGGCGAGGCCCCCACATCGTGGGTGCCCTCATCATAGTGGTGAGTTGCCTGAGCCGCTCCGGGCACCAACCTGCTGGCTCTCAAGATGAGGTAAGCACGCGCACGCTGAGAAAACACCTCGTAGTGTTCGTTGAAGGCATCGATGGTGGCCTCAAGAAAACACCATGAACTATCATTTAAAGCAGCCAACTGTGTCACGGCGTTGGCGCGAGGCGTCGACGGTGGCCTCGACGGCAAGGTGCTCCTCCAAGATCTAGGGGTCGGCACGAATTGCAGCCATCGCGACCTCGTCCGCGCATGTGGCCATGATTTTCTTCTCCGCTGCCAAATGCTCCTTGAGATCCTGGCTATACTACATGCACCATGGCTTAGGGCGGCACTTATTTGGTGGAGGGGTCGGTGATTTGGGTGGAAGGTGTCGTGCTCGGGGCATGCGGGATGTGGAAGGAGGAGGAGAATGGGGGTCGGTGTGGATTACCTGCCTAGATAGGCGAGGCCGAGGAGCATGAAGGAGGGTCGCCGGTGAGGAGGCGGTGCTGCAAGCAAGAAGTGAAGGTTTGAACTTGAAGAGGAAGGCAGAAACAGGGGAAATGTGGCTTTTGGTAAGGGGGAGGGGGTGGGGAGGTAGATATTTCCGCGGAAGCCGAAAATTTGGAATCGCTTCAGTGAAAAAACTGGCATGCAAAGTGTCATCAAACACGGTCCCTTATTCAAAGCGAGCTATGGACTATAGTCGTCGCACCTTCTCGCGTAAGTCATATGCGTACTATAATCCAACGATGCTCCAAGATATTTTGTGTTGCATCTCACACGGTTGGTGTTAATAATTGTGTGGGATCTACTTGATTTTTTGTCTCGATTTGAATTACATAATGGGGTCACAACGGCAATGGACGGTGTTTGAATTGCTAGACCTTTTATCTATAGTGAACATGCAACTATATGTGTGTCGTAAAAAATTTGGAATTATGCAGGGTTCGTTTGGAAATTTTATACATTAAAATTGGTTTTCTAGCCATTTCAGGTGCACAATTCAAAATTAAAGCACATACACATGCTCCGGTGCACCAACATGGGTTGTAAAATCATATATGTGTCCATGGATTTATGCTTATGTCCCATGCAAGAAATGGGGATGAATTTCGAACACCACGGCACCGTGGCTCTCTGGCAAATGTTGAGGTACTTTCTTTTGTAATTCTAGTAAATCCAAAACATGTTTGAAATTCATGAACCTTGGCATGCTATCATGGAATGGCATCAACATACTGGGGTAAAAATATTGTCCCATTTGGGGCAGGTTGTGGTATAAGCTTCTCACAAACCAGAGCTTCTCACAAGAAAGCCTCATGGTTCCGTTAGTGCAACGTGTCACCTTTGCAGACAAAACGATATTCGTCGCCTCTTCTTCCTTACAATTTTTTTCCTGGTGTCAACATAGAACAACAAGAGTGTCGTGTTAAATTTTGGATTTTTTGGGGATCATTTGAACATTTTTATATGTTAATTGAGTTTTCTAGGCATTTATGTGCATAATTCAAAATTGAACTACATGCACATGCTCCGTCCATAAAAACGGGTTGCAAAATCAAATATTTGTCCGTGGTTGCAAGATTAGGTCGCATGCAAGAAATGAGAATGAATGTCAAACACCTTGACACTGTCGCTCGGCCGCTAACATTGAGATACATGGTTTTAAAATTCTAGTAAATCTAAAACTCATATGAAATTCATGAAAGTTGACATGATATATGATGGAACGGCAGTTACATGCCATGGTAAAAATATCATCCCATTTGTGGCAGGTGTGGGTATAAGCTTCTCGCAAACCAAAGCTTCTCTCACAACAAGCCTGATGGTTTCGGTAGGGTACATTCCACCTTGGGGGACGAAATGATATCTGTTGCCTCATCTTACTTCTAAAATGTTTCTCATGTCAACATAGAACAACACAAGTGTTGTGTCAATTTTTGGGATTTTTCGGGGTTTGCTTGGACATTTTTGTGCATTAACTGAGTTTTCTATGCTTTCATGTGCATAATTCAAATTTGAACACATGCACATGCTCTAATGCATATAAATTAGTTGAAAATTCAAATTTGTGCCCTTGGTTGCATGCTTAGGTCCCATGCAAGAAATGGGAGTGAATGTCAAACACCCTTCCACCGTCACTCGGCCGCAAACATTGAGATACCTAGTTTTTAAATTTTAGTAAATCCAAAGCTCATCTGAAATTCATGAAACTTGGCATGCTATCATGGAGCGGCATCAATATGTCGTGGTAAATTTTTTGTCCCATTTGGGGCAGGTTTGGGGATATGCTTCTCACCAACCAGAGCTTCTCACAACAAGCCTGATGGTTTCGGTAGGGAACGTCCCACCTTTGGGGACGAAACGACATCCATTGCCTCTTATTGCTTTGAAAAAATTTCTCGTGTCAACATAGAAAAACATGAGTGTTGTGTCAATTGTTGTGATATTTCGTGGTTCATTTTGACATTTTTATGCATTAATTAAGTTTTCAATGCATTTATGTGCATAATTCAAATTTGAACTACATGCACATGCTCTAATGCATATAAATTGGTTGAAAATTCCAATTGTGCCCTTGGTTGCATGTTTAGGTCCCATGCAAGAAATTGATATGAATGTCAAACACCCTGCCACCGTCACTCGGCCGCAAACATTGAGATGCCTGGTTTTCAAATTCTAGTAAATCCAAAGCTCATCATAAATTCATGAAACTTGGCATGCTATCATGGAGCGGCATCAACATGTCGTGGTAATTTTTTGTCCCATTTGGGGCAGTATGGGGATATGCTTCTCACAAACCAAAGCTTCTCACAACAAGCCTGATGGTTATGATAGGGAGCATCCTACCTTTGGGGACGAAACGATATCCATTGCCTCTTATTGCTTACAAAAATGTTCTTGTGTCAACATAGACCAACAGGGGTGTTGTGTCAATTTTTGCGATTTTTGGTGGTTCGTTTGGACATTTTTATGCATTAGTTGAGTTTTCAATGCATTTACGTGCATAATTGAAATTTCAACTACATGCACATGCTCTAATGCATATAAATTGGTTGAAAATTCAAATCTATGTCCTTGGTTGCAGGCTTAGGTCCCATGAAAGAAATGGGAATGAATGTCAAACAACCTACTACGTTCACTCGGGCACAAACATTGAGATACCTGGTTTTTAAATTCTAGTAAATCCAAAACTCATCTGAAATTCATGAAACTTGCTATGCTATCATGGAGCAGCATCAACATGCCGTGGTAAAAATTTTGTCCCATTTGGGGCAGGTTTGGGTATAAGTTTCTCACAAACCAGAGCTTCTCACAACAAGCCTGATGGTTTCGGTAGGGAACATCCCACCTTTGGGGACCAAACCATATTTGCTACCTCTTATTGTTTTCAAAAAATTTCTAGTGTCAACATAGAACAACGGGAGTGTTGTGTTAAAATTTGGAATTTTTCGGGGTTCGTTTGGACATTTGTATACATTAACTGGGTTTTCTAGGCATTTTATGTGCATAATTCAAATTTGAACTACATGCACATGCTCCAGTGCATATAAATTTGTTGGGAAATCAAATCTGTGTCCTTGGGTGCATGCTTAGGTCCCATGCTATAAATGGGAATGAATTTCAAACACCAGGGCACGGTTGATTGCTGGCAAAACGTTGAGATACATTATTTTTAAATTCTAGTAAATCCAAAACTCGTCTGAAATTCATGAAACTTGGCATGCTATCATGGAATGGCACTCGACATGTTGTGGTATTTTTCGTGTCCATTTTGAGAGAAGGCTCGCTCGAATAATAGTCAACAAAGGCATTTTGAAAAAATAGCTGCCGCTTTAATATCTGAAACATTTGTATAATTCAAATCATGTGCGTTCTGTTAACCATTCACGTGACTCCATGTGTCTTCATTTTAATGGCTTTAGGAGGTGCCGTGCGGACAGCTTCTTGACCGAATGGGTGGCGTGCGAGTGGATTCCGGTGCGCAGGCTGACTGAGAGGCGTGCAAGTTGTCCTCCAATGCGCGGGCTCACCGGGAAGCATGTGAGTTGTCCACTATACAGGCTCACTGGGAAGCGAGCCCTTTGACTTCCATGGCCGCCCGCCTTCCTCTCGATTAATGGCGCCTGAGCCACTATTTAATATGGGCGGCCTTACTATTCGCCTTCCATTCCCCTCCCTCCCGCAGACCTCCACCAACGCCATGGCACAGAATGATCATCTGCCACTAGTCTTCAAGTTTGGTGAAGTCGACTCCGAGCTGAAGGAGATAGAAAATAAGGAGGAAAGGGGCCTCATGGACATGGCGCTGAATCAGCTGGCCGCGGGGGTTGCTGCCCCTGCTCCTGTCCCAGCTCCCATCCCCGCGCCCGCACTAGCGACCATCCCCGTAGCATTGAAGGGCTGGTCGCCGAGCGCTATCGAAGAGCTGGAAGCCGCGGGCGTCAGCAAGGTCTCCGCGGACCCACGCGACCTTGTGTACATGCCAGCGCCAGCGCCCGTGCCCATTGAGGGAGTCCTGGATTAGGGGGTCCTCGGACAGCCGGACCATATACTTTGGCCGGACTGTTGGACTATGAAGATACAAGATTGAAGGCTTCGTCCCGTGTCCGGGTGGGACTCTCCTTTACATGGAAGGCAACCTTGGTGATTTGGATATGTAGATCTCCTTCTCTGTAACCGACTCTGTGTAACCCTAGCCCCCTTCGGTGTCTATATAAACCGAAGGGTTTAGTCCGTAGGACAACAACAATCATAATCATACGCTAGCTTGTAGGGTTTAGCCTCTACGATCTCGTGGTAGATCAACTCTTGTAATACTCATTTCATCAAGGTCAATTGAGTAGGAAGTAGGGTATTACCTCGATCGAGAGGGCCCGAACCTGGGTAAACATTGTGTCCCCCGCCTCCTATTACTATCAGCCTTAGACGCACAGTTCGGGACCCCCTACCAGAGATCCGTCGGTTTTGACACCGACATTGGTGCTTTCATTGAGAGTTCCATTGTGCCGTCATGATAAGGCTTCATGGCTCGTCTTGTTGTCAAGGACAACTTTACCTCTGGGGGAGCCCTGGCTATAGGCCAAACTCTCCGACTAGGCGGCTTCGTCATGACCGCCTATTCGGCCGTCGCGCCAACGATGGCTTCTCGGGTCATAAAAAATAGCCTCCACGTCGGCTCGGGATTCACCGAGGAGATGGATCCAATGGAGCTCTCTTCCTTGAACGAGCTCTTAGATTGCATCGCCGCCTTGGGAGTCGCTACGGACAATGATCGGATCGGGCTTAAACCAGACCATAGGGAGATTAACTCTTCGTCGGTCACCCATCAAATATCGGTAGTGGAGGAGCAATGCAGCGATTCTTCCTCTATTTTGAGGACAAACTATGTCCGGATTCCCGAGCTCTTCGAGACGGATACCCGTTTACGGGAGGACATGGCCCAAGCTTTGAACCTAGAATCGGACAGCGGTCCAGAACTATTGGGCAACGTCCCGGAGCCCGAACTGCCAAGCTCGGAAACTCCTCTGCCCCTGGGTCTCAGATCGGGTCAGGGTTTGGACCAAAATCTACCCACCCACCCTCACATAAGTGATCTTTCCCACATTAGACAAGAGCCCCAAGAGACAGTACATCACTATTGGGCCAGATTCCTCCTTGTAATGAGCAAGGTCAAGGACTGTCGCGAGGAAGACGTAATTTCATTCTTTTGCAAAAATTGCACGGACAAGGGAATCCTCAATGCCATACGTCGCCGTGACATAGCACACTTCGCTGACTTGGCGGCCATAGTATAGAAGTACTGTGCCATGGAAAGCACCTGGAAAACCCAAACAAAATTCTGGGATCCTCCGTCTCTCACTAAACCCTCCGTCCGAACTAAAAGGGTGTACTCTCGTAAGTCACACGATCCAATTACAAAGAATCCAAAGCCCACTAGAGGGCGTGGAACCGTATTGGAGGGATGGCTCAATGGGCCATGCAAAATTCATAGTGCACCGGATACCATGCCAAGACATAGCCTTAGAGCATGTTGGATACTCTGGCAGGTAGCCAAGAGCGGCGAGGATCTCCTCATCAACAGTACCACAAAGCACCATCCCGTGGAAAATAACAATACAGTACTAACAGTCTTCGAGACTTTCACCTCAAATAATAGGCGCAAGCGAGCACTCCCCAGTCTCGCCGAAGTCTGCCACATTGCAACAATAAATCCATGGAATGATACGACTATAACCTTGAATGACAGTGATGAACCTCAATTTCGAACAGCCTGAGCACCAACCGCTTTGGTCCTTAGTCCAATTGTGGACGGCTTCCGTCTTACTAAAGTGCTCATGGACGGTGGCAGCAGATTAAACCTCATCTACGTGGAGACTCTTAGCAAAATGGAAATAGACAAGAGCCGCATTGAGCAAAGCAGCACGACCTTCAGAGGAATCATCCCTAATCGGGAGGCACGATGTGTGGGAAAAATCACACAAGATGTGGTATTCGGCATGCCAGAGAATTATAGGTCCGAAGAAATCACATTCCAAGTGGCCCCGTTTAGTAGCGGATACCACGCCCTCTTAGGGCGGGAGGCATTCACGATCTTCCAAGCTATTCCCCATTACGGGTACATGAAGCTCAAGATGCCCGGGCCCAATGGAATCATCACTCTAGCTAGTGATCCGGACATAGAACTCTGCACCGAAAATAAAACTGCCGCACTGGCCCTCGAGGCATTTTCCGAAGCCCTCGCAGCCGAAGAACTAACTACGCTGCACTCCACAGTGGACAGGGACGACGTGATACTCGACAAAAGACCCAAGTCCACCTCTTTTAAACCAGCGGACGAAATAGTCAAATTCCAGGTCCACCCAACGGACCCTACAAAACAGCATCCATCGGGGCATAGCTGAACCCCACAACAGACGCCGCACTGCGGGAGTTCTTGCGTGAGAATTGGGACATCTTCGCATGCCATCCTTCAGACATGCCAGGAATCCCACGCAGGCTGGCCGAGCATAGCCTAAACATTCTAAAGGGATTCAAGCCGGTCAAGCATACTCTTCGGCGTTTCTCAGAGGCTAAGCGACAAGCCATGGGAGAATAGCTAGCCAAGTTACTCGAGGCCGGATTCATTAGAGAAATAAAACATCCGGGCTAGCTAGCAAACCTGGTGATGGTATCAACGAAGGACAAATCCTAGCACCTGTGTGTCGATTTCAAGGACCTTAACAAGGCTTGCCCCAAGGAACCCTTCCCCCTCCCCCGCATCGATCAAATTATCGGCACTACCACAGGACATGACTCATTGTGTTTCCTCGACGAATACTCCGGATACCATCAAATCAAGATGGCGGAGTCCGATCAAGCCGCAACGGCATTCATCACTCCATACAGCCCCTTCTGTTTTAACACCATGCCTTTCGGGCTCAAAAACGTCGGTGCAACCTATCAACGCATGATTCAGACATGCCTGGAAACACAAATTGGCAAAATAGTGGAGGCATACGTAGACGGTGTGGTCATTAAAACCAGACACATCGAATCTTTAATAGACGACTTGAGGCTTACGTTCGACAATCTCCGAACATATGACATCAAGCTCAATCCAAAAAATGTGTTTTCGGCGTGCCCGCCGGAAAGCTCTTGGGCTTCATCGTTTCCAATAGAGGAATTGAAGCAAGTCCAGCTAAAATCCGAGCTCTGTCATAGTTGGCTATCCCAGCAGACCTCAAGCAAATCCAGAAATTAACCAGATGTGTGGCTGCCCTAAGCCGCTTTATCTCCCGATTGGGAGAAAAGGCATTACCTCTTTATCGCCTTCTTCGACGCACCGAACACTTCGGGTGGATGGATGAGGCCATGACCAGATTGGAAGAAATAAAAGCCCTCTTGGCCAGCAACCCAATCTTGGCCGCGCCAAATATCGGCGAAGCGATGCTGTTATATATAGCGGCAACACACCAGGTAGTAAGCGCAGTGCTCGTCGTCGAGCCAGAGACGGACGGACATAAGTTCCCGCTTCAAAAGTTGGTATACTACGTATCCACTGTCCTCACTGAAGGAAATATGCCCTAGAGGCAATAATAAAGTTATTATTTATTTCCTTATATCATGATAAATGTTTATTATTCATGCTAGAATTGTATTAACCGGAAACATGATACATGTGTGAATACATAGACAAACAGAGTGTCACTAGTATGCCTCTACTTGACTAGCTCGTTGATCAAAGATGGTTATGTTTCCTAGCCATAGACAAAGGGTTGTCATTTGATTAATGACATCACATCATTAGGAGAATGATGTGATTGACTTGACCCATTTCGTTAGCTTAGCACTCGGTCGTTTAGTATGTTGCTATTGCTTTCTTCATGACTTATACATGTTCCTATGACTATGAGATTATGCAACTCCCGTTTATCGGAGGAACACTTTGTGTGCTACCAAACGTCACAATGTAACTGGGTGATTATAAAGGTGCTCTACAGGTGTCTCTGAAGGTACTTGTTGGGTTGGCGTATTTCGAGATTAGGATTTGTCACTCCTATTGTTGGAGAGGTGTCTCTGGGCCCTCTCGGTAATGCACATCACTTAAGCCTTGCAAGCATTGCAACTAATGAGTTAGTTGCGGGATGATGTATTACGGAACGAGTAAAGAGACTTGCCGGTAACGAGATTGAACTAGGTATTGAGATACCGACGATCGAATCTCGGGCAAGTAACATACCGATGACAAAGGGAACAACGTATGTTGTTATGCGGTCTGACCGATAAAGATCTTCACAGAATATGTGGGAGCCAATATGAACATCCAGGTCCTGCTATTGGTTATTGACTAGAGACGTGTCTCGGTCATGTCTACATAGTTCTCGAACCCGTAGGGTCCGCACGCTTAAGGTTTCGATGACAGTTATATTATGAGTTTATATGTTTTGATGTACCGAAGGTTTTTCGGAGTCCCGTATGTGACCACGGACATGACGAGGAGTCTTGAAATGGTCAAGACATGAATATTAATATATTGGAAGCCTATGTTTGGATATCGGAAGTGTTCCGGGTGAAATCGGGATTATACCGGAGTACCGAGAGGTTACAGGAACCCCCCGGGGACTTAATGGGCCTTAGTGGAACTTGGTAGAAAGAGAGGAGAGGCGGCCAGGGCATGGGCCGCGCCCCCTCCCCCCTAGTCCAAATAGGACAAGGAGAGGGGGGCGGCGGCCCCCCCCTTCCTTCTTCTCCTCCACCTCTTTCCCCTCTCTCTCCTAGTCCAACAAGGAAAAGGGGGGGAGTCCTATTCCCGGTAGGAGTAGGACTCCTCCTGGTACGCCCCTCTCTAGGCCAGCCGGACCCCCCTTGCTCCTTTATATACGGGGGCAGGGGGCACCCCATAGACACAACAATTGATCGTTTGATCTTTTAGCCGTGTGCGGTGGCCCCCTCCACCATAGTCCACCTCGATAATACTGTAGCGGTGCTTAGGTGAAGCCTTGCGTCGGTAGAACATCATCATCGTCACCACGCCATCGTGCTGACGAAATTCTCCCTGAACACTCGGCTAGATCGGAGTTGGAGGGACGTCATCGGGCTGAACGTGTGCTGAACAAGGAGGTGCCGTATGTTTGGTACTTGATCGGTCGGATCGTGAAGACGTACGACTACATCAATCGCGTTGTGCTAATGCTTCCGCTTTCTGTCTATGAGGGTACGTGGACAACACTCTCCCCTATCGTTGCTATGCATCACCATGATGTTGTGTGTGCGTAGGAAAATTTTGAAATTACTACGTTTACCAACAGTGGCATCCGAGCCAGGTTTTATGCGTAGATGTCATATGCACGAGTAGAACACAAGTGAGTTGTGGGCGATATAAGTCATACTACTTACCATCATGTCATACTTTGGTTCGGCGGTATTGTTGGATGAAGCGGCCTAGACCGGCATTACGCGTACGCTTACACGAGACTGGCTCTACCGATGTGCTTTGCAAACAGGTGGCTGGCGGGTGCAGTTTATCCAACTTTAGTTGAACCGAGTGTGGCTACGCCCGGTCCTTGAGCAAGTTAAAACAGCACCAACTTGACAAACTATCATTGTGGTTTTGATGCGTAGGTAAGAACGGTTCTTGCTAAGCCCGTAGCAGCCATGTAAAAACTTGCAACAACAAAGTAGAGAAGGTCTAACTTGTTTTTGCAGGGCATGTTGTGATGTGATATGGTCAAGACGTGATGAGATATAAGTTGTTATATAAGATGATCGTGTTTTGTTAAAGTTATCGGCAACTGGCAGAAGCCTTATGGTTGTCTCTTTATTGCATAAGATGCAAGCGCCAAATAATTTCTTTACTTTATCACTATGCGATAGCAATAGTTGCAAGAGCAATAGTTGGCGAGACGACCATGTGACGACACATTGATATAGATCAAGATGATGGAGATCATGGTGTCATGCCGGTGACAATGGAAATCATGACGATGCTTTGGAGATGGAGACAAAGGCACAAGATGATGATCGCCATATCATGTCACATATTTTGATTGCATGTGATGTTTATCTTTTATACATCTTATTTTGCTTAGTTGAACGGTAGCTTTATAAGATGATCTCTCACTAATTATCAAGGTACAAGTGTTCTCCTTGAGTATGCACCGTTGCGAAAGTTCTTCGTGCTGAGACACCACGTGATGATCGGGTGTGATAGGCTCTACGTTCAAATACAACGGTTGCAAAACAGTTGCACACACGGAATACTCAGGTTAAACTTGACGAGCCTAGCATATAACAGATATGGCCTCGGAACACTGAGACCGAATGGTCGAGCGTGAATCATATAGTAGATATGATCAACATAGTGATGTTCACCATTGAAACTACTCCATCTCACGTGATGATCGGACATGGTTTAGTTGATATGGATCACGTGATCACTTAGAGGATTAGAGGGATGTCTATCTAAGTGGGAGTTCTTAAGTAATATGATTAATTGAACTTAAATTTATCATGAACTTAGTCCTGGTAGTATTAGCATATCTATGTTGTAGATCAATAGCTCGCGTTTAGATCCCCTGTTTTGTTTCGATATGTTCCTAGAGAAAACTAAGTTGAAAGATGTTAGTAGCAATGATGCGGATTGGATTCGTGATCTGAGGTTTATCCTCATTGCTGCATAGAAGAATTATGTCCTTGATGCACCGCTAGGTGACAAACCTATTGCAGGAGCAGATGCAGATGTTATGAATGTTTGGCTAGCTCAATATGATGACTGCTTGATAGTTTAGTGCACCATACTTAAATGGCTTAGAATCGGGACTTCAAAGACGTTTTGAACATCATGGACCATATGAGATGTTCCAGGAGTTGAAGTTAATATTTCAAGCAAATACCTGAGTTGAGAGATATGAAGTTTCCAACAAGTTCTATAGCTAAAAGATGGAGGAGAATAGCTCAAGCAGTGAGCATGTGCTCATATTGTCTGGGTACTACAATCGCTTGAATCAAGTGGGAGTTAATTAATCTTCTAGATAAAATAGTGATTGACAGAATTCTCTAGTCACCATCACCAAGTTAGTAGAACTTCGTGTTTAACTATAATATGCAAGTGATAACGGAAACGATTCCCAAGCTCTTCGTGATGCTGACATCGACGAAGGTAGAAATCAAGAAAAGCATCAAGTGTTGATGGTAAACAAAACCACTAGTTTCAAGTAAAGGGACAAAGTGAAGAAAGGGGAACTTCAAGAAGAACGGCAAGCAAGTTGCTACTCGAGTGAAAAAACCCAAGTCTGGACGTAAGCCTGAAACTGAGTGCTTCTACTGCAAAGGGACTGGTCATTGGAAGCGGAACTACCCCAAGTAATTGGCGGATAAGAAGGATGGCAAAGTGAACATAGGTATATTCGATATACATGTTATTGATGTGTACTTTACTAGTGTTTATAGCAACCCCTCAGTATTTGTAACTAGTTCAGTTGCTAAGAATAGTAACTCGAAACGGGAGTTGCAGAATGAACAGAGACTAGTTAAGGGTGAAGTGACGATGTGTATTGGAAATGGTTCCAAGATTGGTATGATCATCATCGCACACTCCCTATACTTTCGGGATTATTGTTAAACCTAAAATAAATGTTATTTAGTGTTTGCGTTGAGCATGAATATGATTGGATCATGTTTATTGCAATACGGTTATTCATGTAAGTTAGAGAACAATTGTTGTTTTGTTTACATGAATAAAACCTTCTATGGTCATACACCCAATGAAAATGGTTTGTTGGATCTCGATCGTGGTGATACACATTTTCATAATATTGAAGCCAAAAGATGCACAGTTAATAATGATAGTGCAACTTATTTGTGGCACTGCCGTATAGGTCATGTCAGTATAAAGTGCATGAAGAAACTCCATACTGATGGACTTTTTGAACCACTTGATTATGAATCACTTGGTACTTGCGAACTGTGCCTCATGGGCAAGATGACTAAAACGTCGTTCTCCTGAACTATGGAGCGAGCAACAGATTTGTTGGAAATCATACATACAAATGTGTGTGGTCCGATAAATATTAAGGCTCGCGATGGGTATCATTATTTTCTGAGCTTCACAGATGATTTGGGAAGGTATGAGTATATCTACTTGATGAAACACAAGTCTGAAATATTTGAAAAGTTCAAAGAATTTCAGACTGAAGTGGAGAATCATCGTAACAAAAATAAAATTATCTATGATATGACCGCAGAAGTAAAATATTTGAGTTACGAGTTTGGCCTTCAATTAAAACAATGTGAAATAGTTTCACTACTCACGCCACCTGGAACACCATAGTGTAATGGTGTGTCCGAACGTCGTAACCGTACTTTATTAGATATGGTGCGATCTATGATGTCTCTTACCAATTTACCACTATCGTTTTGGGGTTATGCATTAGAGACAGCTACATTCACGTTAAATAGGGCACCATCTAAATCCGTTGAGACGACACCGTATGAACTATGGTTTGGCAAGAAACCTAAGCTGTCGTTTCTTGAAGTTTGAGGTTGCAATGCTTATGTGAAAAAGTTTCAACCCGATAAGCTCAAACCCAAATCGGATAAGTGCATCTTCATAGGATACCCAAAAGAAAATGTTGGGTACACCTTCTATCACAGATCTGAAGGCAAGATATTCATTGCTGAGAATGGATCCTTTCTAGAGAAGGAGTTTCTCTCGAAAGAAGTGAGTAGGAGGAAAGTAGAACTTGATGGGGTAAATGTACCTGCTCCCTTATTGGAAAGTAGTTCATCACAGAAATCTGTTCCTGTGACTACTAAACCAATTAGTGAGGAAGCTAATGATGATGATCATGTAACTTCAGATTAAGTTACTACCGAACCTCGTAGGTAAACCAGAGTGAGATCCGCACCACAGTGGTACGGTAATCCTGTTCTGGAGGTCATGTTACTTGTCCATGACGAACCTACGAACTATGAGGAAGCGATGATGAGCCCAGATTCCACGAAATGGCTTGAGGCCATGAAATATGAGATGAGATCCATGTATAAGAACAAAGTATGGACTTCGAATTGACTTGCCCAAAGATCAGCGAGACATTGAGATTTAATGGATCTTCAAGAGGAAGACAGACGCTGATAGTAGTGTTACTATCTACAAAGCTAGAATTGTGGCAAAAGGTTTTTGACAAGTTCAAGGTGTTGACTACGATGAGAGTTTCTCACTCGTATCTATGCTTAAGTCTGTCTGAATCATGTTAGCAATTGCCACATTTATGAAATCTGGCAAATGGATAAACAAAACTACATTCCTTAATGGATTTATTAAAGAAGAGTTGTATATGATGCAACAAGAAAGTTTTATCAATCCTAAAGGTGCTAAAAAAATATGCAAGCTCCAGCGATCCATCTATGGACTGGTGCAAGCATCTCGGAGTTGCAATATACGCTTTGATAAGTTGATCAAAGCATATAGTTTTATACAGACATGCGGTGAAGCCTGTATTTACAAGAAAGTGAGTGGGAGCACTACAGCATTTCTGATAAGTATATGTGAATGACATATTGTTGATCGGAGATAATGTAGAATTATTCTGCAAAGCATAAAGGAGTGTTTGAAAGGAGTTTTTCAAAGAAAGACATCAGTGAAGTTGCATACATATTGAGCATCAAGATCTATAGAGATAGATCAAAACGCTTGATAAGTTTTTCAATGAGTACATACCTTGACAAGATTTTGATGTAGTTCAAAATGGAACAGTCAAAGAAAGAGTTCTTGCCTGTGTTACAAGGTGTGAAACTGAGTAAGACTCAAAGCCCGACCACGGCAGAAGATAGAAAGAGAATGAAAGTCATTCCCTATGCCTTGGCCATAGGTTCTATAAAATATGCCATGCTGTGTACCAGATCTATTGTATACCCTACACTGTTTTTGGCAAGGGAGTACAATAGTGATCTAGGAGTAGATCATTGGACAGCGGTCAAAATTATCCTTAGTGGAATAAGGATATGTTTCTCGATTATGGAGGTGAAAAAAAAGGTTCATCGTAAAGGGTTACATCGATGCAAACTTTGACACTGATCTAGATGACTCTAAATCTCAATCTGGATACATATTGAAAGTGGGAGCAATTAGCTAGAGTAGATCCGTGTAGAGCATTGTTGACATAGAAATTTGCAAAATACTTACGGATCTGAATTTGGCAGACCCGTTGACTAAACTTCTCTCACAAGCAAAACATGATCACACCTTAGTACTCTTTGGGTGTTAATCACATAGTGATGTGAACTAGATTATTGACTATTGTAAACCCTTTGGGTGTTGGTCACATGTCAATGTGAACTATGGTTGTTAATCACATGGTGATGTGAACTATTGGTATTAAATCACATGGCGATGTGAACTAGATTATTGACTCTAGTGCAAGTGGGAGACTGAAGGAAATATGCCCTAGAGGCAATAATAAAGTTATTATTTATTTCCTTATATCATGATAAATGTTTATTATTCATGCTAGAATTGTATTAACTGGAAACATGATACATGTGTGAATACATAGACAAAGAGAGTGTCACTAGTATGCCTCTACTTGACTAGCTCGTTGATCAAAGATGCACTACAAAAAAAATACACTTCCGTGATGATACGTGTTTGTCATAGTAGGTCGCTTTTTTTCATGCATGCACATCCATGACAAATTTATGACAGAATCAAGATAGTCATACATGTGCTGTCGTAGAAGTGTTCCATGACATTACCAAAATTATCATCACGGAAGTGTCCACTTCCATGACGATAAATCGCGCGTCATAGAAGTGCTTTCGTCAAGGGTGACCGACATGAGGCATCCATCGTAACGGAACGCCGTTAAGCTATCGAGTCGGGTTTTGGATCCGATAACCCGTTAACAGCCCCGACCAATGGGGATTTTCCACATGTAAAATCATCATTGGCTAGAGGAAACATGTGTCGGCTCATCGTCGGGACAAATGTCATCCACTCACTAGACAGAAGGCGCCTATGATACATCGACACATGGCACGGCCCAACTAGTTTAAATGGTCTGGCCCAACTAAAGGCCCACAAGATTTTGCGGACCAGAATGGGTCGGCCCAGCTAAAGGCCCACAAGATTTTGCGGACCATAATGGGCTGGCCCAGCTAAAGGCCCACAAGATTTTGCGGGCCATAATGGGCCGGCCCAGGTAAAGGCCCACAAGATTTTTGTGTGCCATAATGGGCCGGCCCAGGTAAAGGCCCACAAGATTCTTGCGGGTCATAATGGGCCGGCCCAGCTAAAGGCCCACGAGATTTCGCCGACATTAATGGGACGGCCCAGATGTAGGCCCACAAGATTTTGAGGACCCTAGTAGGCCGGCCCATTAACTGGCTGCCATGTTTTGGGCCAAATGCGGGACCATATTTGATCCGGTCCATTAATGGCCTGCCACGCTCCGAGCCTAATAGTGGCCCATATGAGATCCGGCCCGTTAAAAGCCTACCATGCTCTGGGCCAAATTACGGCCCAGATCAGGTCCGGCCCTTTAAGAGGCTTTGGGCTCAATTATGGCCCATATCAGATTCGGCCCGTCAATTGGACACTATGCTTTTGGGCCCACTTGCTAAAGGCCCACTTAGTAATTCAGCCTGATATTAGTTTTGCCCTATTAAGGGACCGTTTAACATTTCGGCCCTATATTAATTTCGGCCTATTAAAAGCCCGTCATATAGTTGGGCCTAACTACGGCCCGGTTTGCATCCGGCCTGCTCGCAGCCGATATCTAATTGGGCCAAACAAGGACCCAGACAATTTTGGCCTGTTAAAAGCCCGTGATTTGATTCGCACAATCATGGGCTAGGGTTCATTTCGGGATGTTGCGTAACTAGTAGGAATTAAGAACAAATCTACTCTATACAATAAAGATATTACGGCATAGTAACTAAGAATAAACCTACACTACACAATAAAGGATTTAAGGTATATTACATCCACTGGGCATCGAAGTTCGCCACCAGTGATCATAAAGCACAACGAAGAAGCAGATTACAAAAAATGGGCACCATTGCAGCGTAACAAAATAATACTGAACCGAGACCACTTCCAAGACATTTCAAGAAAGGTTATCCTTGCAGAGGAACTGCTGCGCAAGCTGCTAAGCAAGGCTGTGAGGCCGGCCTAGCATGTCGGTCATAGCTTCCAGGTGTAGCTGTTTAGCGATGAGGTTCTCATTGGTGTTCTCCGCAATCTTTCTTAGAGATAGGACTTCAAGTAGAAGTTGAGTTGCAAAATGCCTTTCTGCTAGAACTTGGGACTGAAGAAGTCGAATTGATTTAGAGAACGAATTCTGTGAGCTTGTCTGACTGTTAGTCTCAAGTAACTTGAACACTACATCAAGACAAGACTTTGGGGTTGTCTCGCTATCTTCAAGATGTTTTGCCTTCTTTGCTGCAATATATGTTGGGTTTGTCTCACAGCCTTCATCAGACTTGTGCATGCCATCAGGCATATCACCCTGAAACAAAGCAGAGAGATGACAGGTTTTGCACGTTTATAAACAAAGATGATAACTGTTCTGTCAATTCTATCCAATTTCAAGTTATAAAATAAAGAGTATGTTCAAAATATCAATAGCATAATTTGGCATTGTTCATAATGCGGGGAGCTTCACCACACTACTGGATTACCATGTCAACATAACAAGCATAGATGAAGGGCAAAGAAAATCATTATATCTATTTTGGATAATGTGCATGGCATGTTGTTCATATCATCAACCACATCAGTAAGATAAAACAGGAGATGACAAGGTGCAAATGTGTGCTGCTTCACCACACACTGGATTATAGATCCACAAAAACAAGCATACATATAGGGAGTATTAAGTAATGTGCATGGTATGAATAAGGAATTTGGTTTTACAAGTAAAACTTAGAACTTACGGTTCTTACGAACATGCATTTTGGTAGAAACAACAAACTAAACATTAGTAAACGATAGGGATTATGAGAAAATTAAACAGCAGTTGAGGATAAAGGCTTTAGAAGGACTGACTTACATTAACAGTTAACACCGGCTTTATAATGCCCTTCTCCATGGCAAGGGAAGGATAACTCAAGAATTTCAGCAGAGAATCTTCTTCATAAGCATTGCCTGTACTCTACATTTTGTAGAGAGTAATTATAGATATGATAATACTGGAAGGGATAGAGGACAATGAAGATAGGATGCAGATTGATGCTACATAATCAACTACCAATCCCTAGAAGTACAAGCGTTACATGACAAAATGTACTGACAAGAGCAATGGGCTACACTTCTGCACTGGCATTGTCTGTGTATGCTACTTGTTGGTAAGATTAAATATAGATCTGATCTTTTTTAGTAAATGGTGGGCGAGGGAGATAAGATGCAGAATGCTACAAAATGAACCAATCCCTCTTCCCATAATACAAGAGTGTTTTGAACACTGGTGTACTGTACAAAATGTTCTGATATTATGGGACGGAGGGAGTAGTTGTTAATGTAAGTAAAGTGATAGACCATGTTCAGTCCTTACAAAAGGACTGCAGAGCTAAACCTCTTCAAAAGCATTGGGTTGATTCTAAATTTATGTAAGAGTCCATACGGATCTTATAATGTCCACCAAATGGACGATTACGAGGCTAACATGTGAAGTGATGCTACATAATCAAACAGCTATGAAAGTAAGTATGGTCATACAGGGCAAGAGGTACTCACAAGAGCAATGCAGTGTGCAGTATAGTTGCGAGATTCTGTGGTCCCTTGAGAACGAATGTTCTTCTGCTAACAGTTTTCGTACAAGTGAGACATTAAGGCAAATGCAGAAATATAGTTCAAATTGTGATGTGATATCATAGACAGTACCTTACACTGCAGCCGAGACCAATGTGTAACCAGATTATTCCAGGCACTGTCGGATAAATGTAGCACCGGAGACTTTACAGAAATTTTGTTCAGAGGCTTGCCATCGAAGTGCGCTTGCCTCAGGTAGGAACGATACTTCATCAACGAGTGCTTGAAAAGCGCAACCAACCCTTGCTCGTCATCACAATCCAGTTTGCACCTCGCCTATTTAAAAGAATGAAATCTTGTGTCTTCTGTCAGCAGAAACATATGTAGTAAGGACCATGAATAACATTAGTATATTACTTATGCGTAAGTTGCGGAGGAAGACTGGAAATTGTTCTGTGTCTGCGGTATAATCTTTCCATGAAGGAAAGATGTGCACAAAGTTCCTGACAACAACATAAGCTTCGTCTTCTAAACTGGGAAGAAATGGAACAGGGGTCCTATTTGCTACAATTGGGGCTCTCTCTGGTTCGAAAAGGGATTTGGCAACTGGATTTGGTGTACTCTTTGCTGGAATGGGGGTTTTGCGTCGTACAGCTGGTGCTATGTCAATTGGCATAATCATACTGTTTGCTGCAGTTGGGGTCTGCTGAGTTGGGGCGTCAGAAATGACCAGTGTAGTAGGGCTAGAGTCTGCTAGAGTTGGGGTATTTTGTGGGTCAGGTGATATTGCAACTACACCTAATGGGCTATTTGATTTATCAGGTGCCACTACCTTTTCCAAATACTTTGCTTGTGCTCCGCCATAATTAGCAATCGCCCTCTTCCTTTTGAACGTCTGATACACAAGAACAACATTTGAATGGATAAATATGGTATGATGACAGATGGAATATGTACTGAAAATGGATAGGCAGGGCATATTCACATACACGATGTGTAAACTAAGCTAATGGCAGTTCGATAAAGTAGAAGCAATGCAAATCATCAGTTGCGAGATATGTGCGAGCAATGTAACCTTCAAAAGTTAGAGCAAGTACCTTGATGGGTGAATAAGATAGGGAATCTTCCCCTGACTCCTCCACTAGGGAGCTACATTGACTTAGGTCTCCCTCTAGCTCAGAATCACTGTTAGGATCATATTCTGAGCATGAATCTGTAGGTGGAGAGTGTTTGCATTGCATTGCATCCAGACTTGATTTCAGTCCCTTAATGCCAAGTTTGACAGCCATGGCATTGTTCTGCTTTATTCTTTTCATGCGCGCAAGCTCATAATCATTATGATGTTGTTCTGAATCTGAGATACATGAAAACATAAAAAGTAGTCAGATTATCTATGGAATGCATTGCGGTTTCAACTCGAAGAGTGTCTCCCTATAAACCCCTGCATATGCAAAGTTCACCTCCCCAACCGTGCTGACCAGACCACACACAGAGAGACACACCCGAGCAGCGAACATGCATTTTCGAAACTAATTTAGGAACATTTAGCTGACCAATTAAACAACTCTATTTTAATAAAATCAGATTCATATTTGAACAACTAAGCTTGTTTAGCTTGATGGGTGGAGCAGTGTTATTATGACACGAAGCATGTATTCTAATCGTATAGTGATCATAAAAGGGGGAAACTCTAAGCATATATTTTTTTAGCAAAAGAGGGTTTCCCCTCTGATTTCTATTAAAGAAACCACCACGGAACCAACATGATCAATTAAACCCTAAGCATGATTAATTAAACCGTATTATGGTTGTGCCATGCCAGATTTGAAGCTGCAAACCGGAGAAATGATATTTAGCATCCATTGTTTCCTTCGAACTAAGAACTAAATTCTAAGGGCTGAAAAGAAAGTAGACTAACCAAGTTAAGATCTATTTTCTGGTTGAGATCAAAAAGTTGAGGAGATATGAAGTACCACCTCTCTTGCGGCGCCGTGTAGGCATCGGGGGTGTTATGGCTGTCGGTGGCGTTGAAGCAGATCTGCGACGGTAGACGGGTGCATCGGGGGATAAGTCCCATTGCGGTGGAAGAGAAGGTCGTGTAAGCAGCCCCGGCAAAGAGGACGACGGTGCCGATGAAGCGAGAGGACGCCATGGAAGGCTATTGGTCCGTCGCCGTGGATGAGAAACGTCCATCTCTAGAAGTGGACGACGCGGTCTTGGTAGGCGCTCCGGCATGGTGGAGGACGGTGGCGATGGATGTGGTGGAGGACGGCGGTGATGGATGGGGTGGCGGACGGAGGCTGGTGTGGCAATGGGGTGTCCTAGCGCGGACGGTGTATGAATGGGAAAATGGAGGGAGAGGTACGGGGAACCATGTTTTTGGGACGCGCCTGTCTGAAATATGGGAAAGTTACGAACTTATCCCCCGTTTCAAATTTGGACGTCTCGTCGGTTGGGGATAGGACGGTAATCTCACATCTCCCAAATATTAGCCGGTAACTATTTCGGGCGAGGAGAGGGTGTTTTGCCGCCCATGGTTGGCGCCCACGGTGTATGAACGGGACTGATAGGTAGGGCGGTTGTGTCACGTCTGATGGAAGTTACACATCTGTCCCTATTTAAAATATTAGCCTACATCGATTTCAGGCGAGGAGAGGGTGTTTTGCCGCCCATGGTGTATGAACGGGACTGACAGGTAGGGCGGTTGTGTCACGTCTGATGGAAGTTACACATCTGCTCCTATTTAAAATATTAGCCTGCATTTATTTCAGACAAGGAGAGGGTGTTTTTCCGCCCACTGTGTATGAATGGGGAATGGAGGGAGAAACAGAGGTCTTTCGAACGAGCTTAAATCAAATGAGTTTTGCTGCCCATGTTTGACGCCCACCGTGTCAGAATGGGCTCAGAGGCGGTCGTGTCACGTCTAATTGAAGTTACTAACCTACCCCTATTTAGAGAAGTGGAAGTCGGGCCCATGGATTGTCCGTGTAATGGGTAGACAATAATTTCCATCTCCCAAACACTTGGCTTCAGGCAGCCGATGTGGGAGTGGACATTTTGCTATTTCTTTCGAATTTTTGGACAATAAGCATCCATGTTTACCCTGGAAACTAAATTTGAATCCATTTGTATTCCTATATGAATCTTTATAAATCATTCTATGTGTTTTTATATATCTTCAAAAGGACGACAAATATGTATTCCACTGTCATATGTGAATATGGTTTACAAATGCCGATACTCAAATTCAGAAACTAGAATCCAGTTTAAGGTGAATTCGAATATTTGGAACACTTCATGTCCAACTTAAATGTCACACGCAGCATAATGTGTACTCCCATTTAGATATGTACACAAGCGATGTATCAAGATTCAAATACCGAGTCAATCAACCAAGAATGTGCGGAACTAACAGACATATAAACACTTATAGAGTATATGGATCAATAATATCAACTAACATACATAAGCCAGGCCGCTGTACTTTTTTTGGCTACAACAACATCCTTTTTTTAGCCAGCATCTTGGCCCTTTCCGATGCGTGTCACTTATGGTCCATCTATACTACTATTGCTGAATGCACATTAAGCCCGATTGGCATATTTGTAGGTCTGGCACAGCAATCCAAATGAAATGTCTCCGAGTCTTATCAATTAATACAGACTTGTGCTCAAATAAAATTACAAACAAAAAAACAAAAAAACAATTATAACAAATGGTTTGATTGATTACATGAACAGACAACACAAAGGTTATTCAACTATGGAAAGAACATTTCACCTATGATTTACCAAGTAGGAATTTAATTTCCTTTTTTCCTTTAGGACCTTAACAATCTGGTCAGTCTCATCTTGCTTTGTTTTGAAACCCACCAAATATTTAATGGTTGTCTTGAGTACTGCTTGTGATTGTGCTATTTGCTTCCTCAACATGTTAACTTCATCTCTAAGTGCAGAAGCAGAATCTCTTTCTACCACTAGTTTAGCCTCTAGAGCATCAGCCGTTGGCAATTCATAATGCACGATTGGGCCGGTGCCACTGCTGTGGGATGATGCAACGTCCATGGGGACCTTGCTCTTTGATCTTGGGCTAACCTGTTTTGCTATTAAAGTTCCGATTGGATTCAGAAAAGTTGAAGTTAGCAAAACATCTCAACTGGGAGTTATAACAGCAAACCAGTTAAACAAGCAAGGAATTAAAGAGTTTCAATTGGATGCTGAAAAGTAGTTATTAACATCATTGTAACCCGCTGTTGCGGCAGCAAAGCAGTTAAACAAACAAGTAGATATTTAAGTTAAGGCAAACAGGTAATTCTTAACAGTAAGTATCAAACACATAGATAGGCGCAGTCTACAATATGATTAACAGGTTGTGCCATTATGTAATCAGTAGCAAACTAAATTAAGCCAAGCAACCTAATTGAACAATTTTGCAATAAGTGGCTAAATAAAATTCCGAGAAGCAGGTAACTGATCTTACGCTAGTTCTTTGTACAGGCACAATGCAACTTCTTTTTTGCTTACAAGGTTGTACGAAGGAGTCCATGGAATCAATTTCTTGGATATGTTGTCCCAATACTTCTTTCTTCCCACACTGCATGGGTAAGTTGAATGGTTAATCTGGTAAGATGGTGCGTCCTTGATATGTTATATGAGGACGTGTAGTCAGACTAGTTGTAGCCAAACACATCACACTGGCTTTTACTGTATATTTCATGCGATTACTTTTGGGATATCGAGATCTAAGCAATCTACAATAGGATGAAAAGACTGGCATCCTTCACATTATTGGCGAACTCAGTTCATAGAAACAAGCAATTCAATCATTTTGTGCGTAAATCAAAAGCGCCACTCAAATATTTTTCACTATCCAATCGTACACGCAAAAAGGGGCGACGCCACCATAGGGGCTGGTATGGGCGGCCGTCTCAGGTGGCTGGAAACTATGCACCTAGTTTGAGTCGTCTAGGTTGGCCCATGCTAGTTTTGTTCATCCCAACGCACGAGCAGGCAATGTAAAAAATGAAGAAAAATGTTTCAATTTGGATGGGCCAATAACATAAGTGCAAGGCAGGCCCTATAGCAGGCTCGCAGCCCAAACGAGCGCCTCCCATATCGATCGACAGCAGGAAAAATCCCAATTCATTCGCTCTAGCCTCCAGTCTGGTTCGCTCCTAACCTAGCCGCCGCTGGACAGACCGACACAGCACTTCCTCGCGCCCTCGTTGGAGGGTGGTCGCCGGGCTTCAAGCGAACGGAAGGACAAGAAGATGAAGATCCAACCCTGGGTGTAGCCTGCGTGGGAGGCAGCGGTGGCAGCACGGGCATGGCATTGAGCTTGCGCAAACGGATAGTCGCATCTTGCAAGAGTAGCATGCGCAACGAGCAGGTACATCACATCCCTGATTATATCTAATTCAACTCTTCAATTTCTGGCCAATAGTTAAACCTGACAGTGTTGTAAACCTGCTTGTATGTAGGGAATCTATGAGAAAATGAAACCAATTTCTACTTATTTTATAACTCCCCCAATCAATACTGAACTAACTGAATCTGATGTATCTAATCATGTTTCCGGTGCAAACATACAAGCTCATGTTGTTCTTGAGCCTGAAGTGTCTAATGAACAGACTGCTAATGAAGGATTTGATGCAAACATTTTACATGCTCCTGGTGATGAACATATAGTGTCTAATGAGGTATCTAATGCAAGCATTTTGCAAGCTCATTGAAGGATTTAGTGTCTAATGATGATCTACTATGTTGAGAGAGACAGAGAATTGCAGGCATTGATGACAAGCAAATTATAGTGCATTTTCATAGCGTGAGGAAACTTCGACGCCATCTACCAGAAAGTCCCCGTATCATGACAACATAGCATAAATACTTTTCTAATCTGTTGTTTGAAACTATTGGCATACTTGTGCAGGATAGATATATTGATATGCAGTTTGCGCACTAGTTATACGTGCAATTACACTTGGATATTTTCAGCCAGAGAACGAATAATTCAAGCAGGTACAGACCATGTTTGTAGTCCTTGTACACCATGTTGCATTTTGTGTTTTTTGGTGCTTGCATCATTTAGTGTTTATAATCTGAACTACTTTGGATCATTAGCTGGTTTTCAAAGTGCATGTAGCTTCACATTTCTCAAGTTATGTTGATTTCAGGAGTGCAAGTGCCTTCGTATTTTTTAAGTTAAATGTTCGCCCTTGGTAACTTGAAGTCGTGGATCAGCCACTGCACACAAATCATACACGAATGCCAGTACGAATTAAATGAAATGCAGGGACTTACACTAGCTCGTTGTACAGGCTCACTGCAGCTCTGCTTGCGCTTGGGATGTTCCATGTACAAGTCCATGTTACCACTTGCTTGGATGTGCAGGCCTTGTGCTCCTTGCATCCCCCTCTGCATTTTTGACATGGCGAATGGTTGATCAAATAAGAGGAATCGACCTTGATGTTGTACTGAAGGACAGATACTTACAAGGTTATACAGGTGTGCAGGATGTGTACCAGATCCCGTAGCGCCGTCATGCTTCACTAAAATATGGATTTGCTTGTTTCAGATGATATCTCTAGAAGAAATAAGAGTTAAGGTCAGAGTTGCATAGGCATGTAAGCTAAGAGAGCAGTGAAAGGATATCCAAACATCGTCGGAACAGTACACAAGGGAGTGATGTTTGGATACCTAATTTGGGCCGGCGTTTGGGCATGCTCGCCTAGCTAGAGTGCGGGTCACTTCAGAGCCGTTGAGGGTGATGCGCTGGCGTTGGCTGGCAGCGCACGGATGCAGATCTTGAGTGGCAGCGGAGCGCTATGATGCGGTGGACGAGACCGTTGGTGAAGCCCCAACGGCCTCGAGGGGGCGGAGGTGCGACGATGTGCTCGGTGAAGTAGCCTCGGTGAGCTGGGAGAGGGCGTCGGTGAAGCGCACCTGATGCGGTGGAACTCGGTGTCTGTGAGGCACGTCGGTTGCAGCGGCCAACGTTGTTGGTGGACCACCCGGTGCGGTGGACGAGAGCGTAGATGAGGTAGCTCCGATGCAGTGGTGAAGCGCGACCGCCGTCTTCGTCGTCGTCGTGCGGCACAGAGGTTGGGAACGGTGGGGAAAGAGACGAGACGAGGGGCGATTCGAGGGTTGGCGGCCAATTAGGGATTTGAGCAATCTGGGCACGGAAGGGGACGGTGGAGAAGAGATATTTTGCAGGGCTGGAATTGGGGCCGCCAGATATTTCAATCTGAAACATGGAAGCACGAACTTATATTGTCGTCGTCCTTTTTGGGGGGGGGTGGCTGGGTGCTACGCGTCCGTCCGACACACGCAACCACCCCGACAGGACCATGCTTCGGTGCCTTAAGGCACCTGCCTTTGTGTCCATGACATATGGGCCCAACAGGTGGCTGGCCCACATGTCAGTGACCCAAAGGCAGTTGCCTTTAAGGCACCGAAGCAGCGTCCACCCCGACACGACCCTGGTTTGCCTGGTGCGCCTACATTTGAGAATGCAAACGAATCTTCTTTCATTTGCAAACGAATCGTTATGTATTACCATGCCCGTGTTTTCCTTGCAATAATTAGTCATTTGAAACGAGATACTCCATCCATTCACTTTTGTAAGTCGTTTCAGACAACTTAAAATGAACTGTTTTGCACATTGTCTGAAATGTCTTCAAGGTCTTATAAAAGTGAACAGAGGGAGTACTATAAATTAATTAATGAGGAGTTATTTGAAAAAAAATTGAAATGGTACCCACGCTAACGTGGATTAGAGTGTGTGTCACATAATTAGTTATTTGAATTAGAGTGTGTGTCACGTAGTTAGTTATTTGAATTAGAGTGTGTGTCACGTAGCGATCTCCAATTCTAACATGGATTTTGCATTTCACTATATCCATGCTACTTTTTTAATACAAATTCATATGTATATGATGAACACCATGGTAGTGAGAAAAAATTTGGATGGATTCAAACATATGACCTACAAAATAGTACAACAAACTGAGTCAATGTCAACTTTTCAAAACTTAGTATGGCACGAATTCGAAATAATTACCCGTATGCCTGGTCCTCGGTTCAAATCTTACAATGTACACCGAATTGAAACATCGATATTAAGTCTCGTACTATATACATTCAAATGTTGTTTTTAGCCCCCCCCCCCGCACAAACGCTACATACTTCCTGTATCGGTCAATCTTCCTCTCCTAACCACCTTAGGAAGCTATCGGTTTCCAACACGCGTTCATTCTTTCTCTCCATGTTTCGATCTCTAAGTCTCTCAACTACACAACCCCTTTTTCCACTCTGTTACCAAATGTATTTACCTCACACACCCGTCATTGCACCCCATGCTGAGCTCTCTCTCTCCCCCCTCTCCCTCTCACCCTCTCGCGCTAAATACATGCATTGCCTATCTAGCCCCCCAACCTCTCGTGCATGCGCACACACACACGTTGTATATCTAGGTCACTCCCTCGAGACTGTCTCACTCTTTCTTCCGCATGGCGGGCCACACTGGCTAAATCTCGCTCTCTTTATCTAAGTCTCGTTTAACCTCGTTTTCTTTCACACACAAATGATATATCTCCCTGTTCGGGCCTCGATCGACACACTCTATACTCTCTCACGCAGATTGTCTATCTAGGTCAGTCCATCCAAGACGCCACCACTCTTTCGACCTCATGGTGGGCCACGCTCACTCAATCTCTCTCTCTCTCTTTGTATGTCTCGATTGACCTCGCTCTTTCTCGGACAAAAATGATATATCACCATGTTTGAGCCCAATTCGACCTATTCACATTGTATACTCTCTCACGCACATCATCTATCTAGGTCACTCTCTCCAACCCGTCTCACTCTTTCGATCGCATGGCGACCCTATGTGATCGGTTGACCTTGCTTCCTCCCACGCACAAAATATATCTACACGTCTGTGACTGGATCATCTCTCAAGCTCTATCTTACAGCCCTCACCCTTGCCAAAAAGCTCAATCGGACAATATCTCTCCTGAGCATATATATTTGTTCAATGCATGTCGGACCACACTCACTTTGTCTCTCTATCTATATGTCTCTCGATTGACCTCGCTTTCTCACACCGTATCTTCCATGCGTTGAAGCTACTACCTCTCCATCCCTCGCAAAGCCGGAGATATTTACATTGCGAGGGGCACTCCAACCTTGGATTAATTTGTGTAGGCATTTATTCCAGTCGGTTTAGATTGTATTTTCGTAGCATTCGGCCCACAACTACTCCAAACACCGTTGCAACCCACGCAACTTCCCTAGTTGATTTCCCTCTGGCTCGGTCATTGCTCTCTCGCACGTCCTTTCTCGCCTTCAACGTCGCACCATGGTATTATTGAAAAAACTATGTTGTTCTCTTTAATTATTATAAATAAGCTACAAAACTACTAATATAGGCCGCTAGCCTCTACATGCATTCAACAGTATTCATGTGAGGAGCAAATTGCTAATATAGGCCACTAGTCTCCACATGCACATTTGTTTAGATGCTTCTGGTGTGTATTGGAGTATTAACAGGAACATTTCACAATATGAGGCTAGCTGCGTGCTCACTTGAAGCTCTAGAAAGATCCTCCCAGCCTTGTTTTGGCGCCCAACCATGGGAGCGAATCCCAATAACCATAACCATTGGATCAGTAGGGTTCAACTTTGATAAACGGTGGTGATTCAACCTGCGGAGGAAATCAATGGCTAGCAAACGATTCTGCGTTACGCCGGGTGGCTATCCAAAGTTTGAAAATTGGTGTACTAGAGAAGATAGAGATACAGTATATTTTTACACGCACATTTTTCCTCCGTGCCGAGACGTGGCACACCCTACCGCGCGGTTTCGGGGTCCTCCTGGGTGGTGCATGCATATATTCTTCGTGACGTGGGACGCCCTACCGCGCATTTTCTAGGTCCTCCTCGGTCGTAGCGCCGAAGCAAGTAAATGAGTCGTCAAATCACGAAAGACCACCTTTCCCGCCGAGTACATCAGTGAAGCACGGTGGCTAGCTAGTTGGGCTAGTTCGACCGATTAGCTAGGACACCACCACATTTCTTTTTTCACCCCTTATTTATCTACTTGCCGGCAGGTAAATTTAAATATCCACCGCGGAGTTGCTCTGGTGTTTGGGTGCGGCAGGATTTTTAATTTTTTGATTGACGGGAGCAGGCGCGGCAGGATTTTTTATTTTTTGATTGACAGGAGCAGGCGCGGCAGCAATTAGTCACGATGACTACGCCTGTACCCACCGCTCCCTCCGCCTTCCCATATATTGCATTGCCTTTCAGCCGTTTCGCCCCCTTTGCATCCTCTCCCCATTGCTTCTACCTGGTGCCATGGCGGCGCAGCAGATCACGAAGTCCGAGGTGAGGCTCCTGACACAGGAGCTCCATGCCAAGGATGCGGAGCTCAGGGCCAAGGATGTGGAACTCCGTGAGCTCAAGGAGGAGAGGAGTGCCATGCACCTCCGTTATGTGTGGGAGTTCACGGAGCTTCAAAAGCAGCAGGCGTCCACCACAAAGATGCTCGATGCGTCGGCGGCGTTGCTGCAGAAAGCGGGAGATACGATAGGCCGTCAGGGGAGCCGGCTAGAGCGCGAGCGGGCCGATTTTGACGAGGTCTAGGATCGCCTTAGCCACTTGGTGAACCAAGTTTCCACGCACGTGTTGCGGCTGCGCGATGCCTACCGTTGTGCCAGCGCGACGATGCCGGCCGTTGGGCTAAACCCATTCGACCACCCGGTCGACTTCAACGAGCTGCGGCTTCCTAACCTAGTCTCCTTCTTCACCTATATCTCCGAGGAGCTGAGTCATCTCCGCGCGATGGTGGGGGCTGAGCTGGACAAGGAGGGGTTGCGGGCTGCCGTTGCCGTTGTCGGGCGAATCCTTTCAGGCCTCCGTCACCGGAATCCATTCGTGCCATTGGACGCCGTCTTTGACGAGCTGGCTCCCGTCGACCGGGAGCGGGCTCTGCGGGCGGTTGCACCCTGCATCACCAATGTCGTGCACCTCGAGAAGCAGAGGGACTTCGGTGGTGTTTAGGCACCCTCTGCGTGGGCATGTCCATGTCTCGGCGCAACATGACCGTTGGATCAAACTCAGACGGTGCAGATCAGTCACTGTAGCACAAAGCGTGTGAGTGTGTTTGGTTGCATTCTCATCTCAATATAGTCGTTTCCACTTCGTGTATTTTTGTCAACCTACTAGTGTGGACTCATGCACCCTTCATGCACTCTGCCAAACACCCAAAAGTGGGTCGAGAAGGGAACTTTTGCTCCCATCCCATGCACCCTTCATACACCCTGCCTAACACTATTTGTGCTTCATATGGTTCATGTTTCATGGAGTACTATAGCACCGTACTCTCCGTGCACTATGGACCTAGTTCTGGTAACATTGATCTCACCGTTCATTCTTGACCGGACAGTCGAAAAAGCGGTACTATGTTACATATAGGAGTAGTTGACATGCGCACAACATCATTTGTTATCGTCATATCTTACTACACTAGCATCAAGATTGTGTAGTACTGACGTATGAACCACTGCACATGCCTAGTAGTAGGAGCACCGTGCATGTTCAAGTGGCTGCCGTGTTTTGCACTCCTCCGTCGTAAGAGTGGAAACGCTTGATGTAATCATTTTTTTCTTCTGAAAAACAATGGACACGCTCTACCGTGCGGATCCTCCTCCAGCCATGCACTAAATTACTCACTTTCGCCGACGTGTGGGACAGCCAGCATCAGGGTCCACCAGCCATGCACTAAATTACTCCATAGTAGAGTGACGACAGACTACCCCGATCGAACACCGCAGTAATGCCCAATGAGTCGTCAAATCACAAAACCCCCTCCTTTCCAGCAGTAAGTTGGACGGACGAAGCAACCATCATTTCACTCTTCTCTCTCAGCTTCCTCTCTACCCAACCCTCGCTTCTGCCTCATCTTGTTCCTCATTTCTTCAAGAAAACCCCGACCTGCTTCTGCCATTGTTCTTCTCTCCCAAAGAAGGAAAGGTGAGCGCATCAATGGTGTTGATTCTGGCCAAGGCCCGGTCTTGCAACCCCGAGAATGATCCTATAACTCCCTCTCTTTTCTTCTTTTGGGTTTGTGATTATGGTTTCTTTTCTTTTATTTCTATTTGACAGTTTCTTGATGGACGCTGGAGCACCGGCCGAAGTGATGTCTATGCCTCCGGCCAAAACCGTCGAGGCTCATGGTACGAAGAAGCGCAAGCACCCCGCCAAGACTACCGCAGACAAGATCAAAGCCATCGCCCTGTCCAAGCCCCCCTCTCCGGGATCCCTCATTAAGCAAGTCCAGGTAATATCTCTTCTTGACGATCTTTTTCTCGATCTTGATTGTGTTTTTTCATCTAACACGCAGTACTGGTACTAGTAGTACAACTTTCTGGGTGATCTTGCATGTGATTTTTGTGTGCCAAATGACGGTTCTAAATTCCTCTTTTGACCAAAACATGCGAGAGGTTGACACTGATTTCTTATAGATTACTTTCAACTACTCCCTCTGTCCCAAATTTCTTGTCTTAGATTTGTCTAGATATGGATGTATCTAATACTAAAATGTGACTTGATACATCCGTATCTAGACAAATCTAATACAAGAATTTTTGGACGGGGGGAGTACTTTATGAACATCAATGCTACCTTTTAAGAGGGTATATTTGCCTCAGTAACTTGTGTTATGGATATTGCATGTAATCCCTCTGCTCTCATGCCTTTGAAGACATGTTCTAGTGTCTTTGTTCACTCATTTCTGTGCGTATATGTAGTCATATATGGAGTATAATATCGAAAATCATCTTATATTTCTGAACGGAGGTAGTAATAAAATATGGTTTCTGTTTGAATTAGAACTAGGTCCGCGGTGGAGATGAAGTTCTCAAAGTCATGTTGTGTGAACTGGAAGACCTGATGATGAGTTCTACTGCTGAACTATCCAGCTGCTGTGTCTTATCGCATGTGTCCTGAACTAGTGTTTTCCTGTAGCAAAGTTGGCAGGCGTGTTCTCGAGGCTGTACTTGACCACAACAATTTCCTGGCTGTGCCTTCGAGTACGAAGGGTGTGGTTCTTGTAAAGCTTCCCAACAAATCTGATGCGGCCTGTCTTCATCATCATGTTTATAAGTGGAAAGACCACTCTGTTAGGTTCTCCAAGGTTGACAAGATGGTGATGGTGCGTGTAGACATCTCACACAAAGTCCATGGCCTAGTCAGTTATGCGGGGTTCATCCTGTAGGTCGGTGGCAAGAAATAGTCTGCAGAGTTTAGTTAGTGCAACTTTGCTTGTCTGTAGTAAGTACTATTGTTCTGTACTTGATTTGTGTTTGTGAACCCTGTATTGTTTATTAGTACTGCCGCTTTTGGTGTGTGGTCAATCCTAATAACGGTCTATGTTAATGTCTGTCCACTCAATTCAGTCTGTATATTTTGAAGTATCCAGATCATATTTTTTTTGAGGACGGTTTATCAATTATGGTTACACTCCAATATCTGTATGCATTGCAGGGTTTATCGCACCCACCAGGATTTCCAGTCCCATGGATGTTCGGTCCATACGATTTGTCACGACCTTTGGACTGTCCTGCTTGTGGGAGTAGGTAGGACCCCTGCATGCCACGCGTAGTTGGACGATCAATCTTCTGTTTAGTACTTCAACATAGTGATTTCCTGGTAAGGATTCACTCGTGTCACATCAAGTAAATCTTATTGATTTACTGTCTAAATCTTATTGATTTAATGTCATGTTTCTTTCTTTTCCTGCAATTTTACGATGCAGGTTTTGCCATGTGACATTCATCACAGAATAAACCATTTGGTTTGCTCTATGATGGCTATTTTTGCAGGTTTCACTTCTTATGTCGTGTCAGTAACGAAGGCACTGTCCATCACTTATATTACTGGAAAAAATTGGATCAGTCTGTTGTCTGAGTACAAGTTGAATCCTTATGATGAACTGTAGTTTGGTTTAACAAAAACACCACAATTAGTCCTTCTCGCGTTTAAAAGAAATGAAGAAAAAAACTGGATCACGGTCACGGATCCTAGTCAAGTTAGAAAGCTGATCATAGCAGACCAGACACGATCGCCGCTGTCTCGCACAGATCGAGCACCGGTAGTTGCTCTAGCACTGACAGCGGCAGCAGCTCAGTCTGATCCAGCTGAGGATTGGGCATCGACCGCGTCAGTGGATCAGTCTGATCTACCGGAGGATCGAGCATCGACACCGGCACGACACCAGCACCAGCTCTACAAGGAGCACCATCTCCGGCAGCAGCGGCGGCTTCGACACCTGCACCAACACTTGCACTTGCATCTGCTCCGGCCCGTGCAGTTGCACAGGCAACATACTGGGCTGCAGTTCGCACTTCATATACCAAAGTCCTTACAAAAACCGACATGTCCACCTTCTTGGTAAGCATTGGCCGCCCAAGTGCTTCGTTCTTTTTTCTTTCCATGTTGTTTCACATGATTCACTGTGTTGATCTAACTGTTTGGGTATGTCTTCTTGTTTGCAAACAGAGAATTCCTAGAGCAGCGAGGGAGTCGTTCAACAATCCGGGCGACCGCGGCCAAGTTTATCTTACCATGCGCAGCCTTGGTGTGAATGAACCTGCTCAATATACCGTAAGTACAAAGGATGGTCGCATCATGATTGATGCTAAAGGATGGTCAAGGTTCAAATCTAAATCATATCTTGCGGTAGGGGATGATGTCAAAATCGAACTTTCTCGGCAAGGAGAGCTGGTCCAAATCAACTTTCAAATTAGCAGCACTCAACTGCCGAACTGATCTATCCTTCGAGAGATTTTGATGTAATAATCTAGCATCGTGAAACAAGTGTCCTGTGTGTATAAGTAGTACGACAGTATTATTTATCACATGGTATATCATTGATAGAATTGCAACTCTGATTGCTGGTTAGGAACTGTCGTTCGATTTCATTCCAACAGCTACCGTGCTTTATTCAATTTTGTGTATTCGCCCTACGACAGTATCTAAAACCAGTGCCATACCGATCGCTTGCAATATGAAAAGCGCTGAGGTAGAACACATGGGCCCCCAAACATGCAGGGTCGGCCTGTGGCCCAAAGTCCAGAACCGTGAGCCTATCTGAGTATTATATTCTCAGCTGAACCCCCATAAAAAAAGCTGAACCCCCATAATGCCCGTGCGTTGCAGAGGGAGTATATTTCTCGGCAAGGTGAGCCTGTGATATAAAAGATTTGTATATTTCTTTACAGAGGGAGTATCTCTCTGTCAAAAAATATATTTATGTGTAACTAGTTACTCCTGTCTTTCTACTTCCTTTCGTTGATATATGGGGCAACCGGCAACGGGGTCCATGTGCCATATGCACAAATTAGAGTGCACAACTTCACGGTAGACACACCCCGGTCGTAGCGCTGCAGTAATGCCCAATGAGCCATCAAATCACAACCCCCCCCCTTTCCAGCTTTAGCAGTAAGCTGGACGGACGAAGCGGCAATAATTCACTGGGCCTGAATCCCCTTCTCCCTCGTCTGCTTGTTCAGAGAAAACTCCCTCTCGGCGATTGCATAGGGTTTTCTCATGGAGAACCAGGTAGGAATTCTTCATCCATCCCCGATAAACCCAAGTCCCTTGGTCGCAGGTAATCCTAGGATGGCCGCCGCCGCCGTTGATGCATTTTTCTTCCTACTGAATCTAGTGTGTTTCATTTGCAGTGCCCAAAGTGCGAGTACCCTACAGGTTTCTGCGCCCTCGGTGAGACGCCACACTTGTTCCTTCTCATCCTAACACAGCATTTTGAAACGTGCACAGTATGTTCCTAGAATCCTCTTTTCTATCCGGGAGGGTGGGGTTTTTTTGAACATGCTGTGTTCTCATATTATTTTTCCTACAGTGTATTATTTGCTCTGCCAGAACACATGTACTCAAGATGCTCGGCCTTGCCATAACTGAATACACTAGTTTAATGGTCACAGTGAAGACAAGCCATGGATATAAGTTCCTAGTTGGGTTCATGAACCAAGAAGATCGCTGCTTTTTTTATGGCCGAACTTGGATCAACTTTCTCAAGTGTTACGGACTGAAAGTTGGCGCACGAATGTTGATGGAAATAGCAGAACCTGGTCTCATCTTCACTGCAGTCTTCCACCCCGACGTCGTTCCAATTGTTCATCCATGTTAGTTTTGTATCTGGTTCTTGCTTTTTGCCTCGATTACTTCTTAATCCACCTATTCTGTCTAACTAATCACAATTTAACTTTAGAAGTAGCAACGAATCTCTCACGAAGATGCTACTTCTAACTAATATTTTCTTATAATTGGTGGCACGTGTAGGTTTTTTCAGAGTTAAGCTGTCTCCTCGTTTGTTACTCTGTAATAACTCGGCTGTTACTAATGGCACTGAAGTTGACTGGAACGACATCCACAAGTTCCTACACTTTATTAATCGTCTTGAGGTCCTTGTGGGGCGTTTCAATGGTGGAAGGCCACGTGGGATATGTGTGCCACTGCTGCACTCATTGAACAGGTCCAACTGTGTCGAGAAACTTATGGTACGAGTTGTTTTCTGTTATATATGTTGTTCATAAACTATTGCTTATACATAGTTTTACAGCTGTGATCTTCTTGAAACAGGAACAACCGAGTTCTATTGTTCCTATACAGATGCCTGACCATGGTCGGGTCAGACTTGCGCTTGGTCACAACATGATGTTTATGTCGACCTACTCAATTCCCCTTGGAGGTGAAAAGATACTAATTCATGGGTGGTCTCAAATAATGAAGGCCCGTCCATCTTGGAGAATAGGACAGAAGATTATGTTCATGCTTTTCCATGGCTCTAAAGCGAATATCCTGTTTATTGACCACGTTGCGAGATGAAGCCGCTTTCATAAGGTTGTGGATGCGCGGGGTGGCGCCTGGGCCTTGTCCTGGGGCTTGGCGGTCTCACCCTTGGTTAAATGTAGGCAAAGTAGCACTGTTCGAGGTGTGCTTTGTACGGTTGAACCTGTATAAGTACTCATACTGCTTTCAGCTTTGGTTGTTAAGTGCCCCTGCTGGTTTCAGTTAAGGTTGTTAAGTACTCCTGCTGCTTTTACAATCTGTCGTGTTTCTCCAGTCCTGTCTTCCTCCAGCCGCCAAAACCAAACCAGCGCCGGCGGGGCCGCCTGCTTCGGCCTCCCAAGGTTGGCTGCGCCTCAGCGCACGCATCGCCGCCCCATCATCTCTTAAATCGTTAACGTCGACGTCCTCTGCGCGCTTTGGTGCGCTCGCCGCGGCGCCGCCCTCTCGTGTTGTAAACATGGTCAACAAACAACAGGAATCGGTAGAAGTACATGGAGAGGATGATAGTAGGGGCCCACCACGTCAGCGTGTGGAAAAATAAAATGCTTCCTCCTAGTGTTTTCCTAACATCTGGGGCCCACGACATTGTGAGCGTATATAGTCAATAGACAAGAGAACAGCACAAGATAGGCTGACACCTGCGACGTAGCTACTCGAGCAGTATTTTTTTTGTTTGGTATTGTTGAGACGAAGCAGGATTTGAACTGGGCTGTGGCCCGTCTAGCCCAGGCTTATATTTTATGTTCACCATGTGACCAGCCTAGCTATTTTTTCTTTGTGAAAATGAGCCCAGTTTATTTTTTCTGAAGAATACCCAATCCAGACCTACTTATTTTTCTACGCCCTGCAAATCTTGAAAGTAATATGAAATGGGTTGTAAATATAAAAACAGATGACAAATTGGCAATTACTTTACAATTTCTGAATTTTATTACATTTCCAGTTTCCTATTTCACTGGGCATTAACCTAATTTAAATGTATCTTCAAAGTACTTTAAATCTGGCTGGACATTTCGGTATTAAAAATAGTTTGGAACCCACAAAAATATGCGAAATTAGCCCTGGCCAACCAAAAAACCGACTGCAATAAATTGCATAAGAAGTTCCCATGAGCTATATATAAATTATTAAAAAAAGAGGGAGTGGTCTGACTTGTGGGCCTGTTTAGTTGACGCGTATGCAAGATTTTTTTACTTATTATATACGTCAACAAATGATTCTAGCAGACGTAACCATTGGATGTCAATCCAACGGCCGTCGTGTTTCTTCAATCTCTGATCTTCTTGCTCCAGCCGCCAAAGCAGCGCCGACGGAACCACCTACTCCCGCCTCCCGTGGCTGGCTGTGCTGTCACGCAGGCCTCAGCGCCCCCTACTACTCCCACCGCTGGCCAGGGCATCCCTCTACTCACCCACACCCCCTGTTATTCTGCGGCGATGGCAGCCTCACACCGCAGCTGAACTGGTGAACGCTCGTACTCCTCTCCGCGTGGGCATCCACTGCCGCGTCTTCCTCGGCTCCGCGTCGTCCCCTTCCTATGCCTCGCCATGGTGCTCTCGGCGCGGCGTGGTCAATGTGGTCAACGACCGACTTCCATCGGAAGAGTACTGTACGTGGAGAGGCTGACAGCTGGGTCCAAGGCAGCCGCAAGGAAGTGCCTCCTTATTAAACGGAAAATAATTATTCCTCCACCTGAGAGCGGGGACCCACCGGACGGGCCACCAGTATTTTCCGAAAAAGATCATTTCCCCCTGACTGCTGGGACCCACTGGACGGGCCACCGTATTTCACGAAAAAAACATTCCCCCCGCTGTCAGCATGGACCCACCGGAAGTGCCTCCTTATTATGCACAAAAAAATGAATACTCCCCCAGCTAGCTGGGACCCACCTTGGTGGGAGGCTGACTTGTGGGCCTACAAAGTTGACGGGGACGAAGGGCTTTGTCAACTTAGTCAATATGAACGATTCTAGCTCTAGTGACCGTAGGATGTCCATCCAACGGTCGTAGTGCTTCTTCAACCTCTCGTCTTCTTGCTCCGGCCGCCCAAAGCAGCACCGATCGTGCCGCATGCTCCTGCCTCCCGTGGCCGGATGTGCTGTCGTGGAGGCCTCACCGCCCCCTACTATTCCCACCGCTGGCCAGGCCCTGCGGCGACGGAAGCCTCACACCACAGCCGAACCAGTGAACCCTCGTACTCCTCTCCGCGCGGGCTTCCACTGCGGTGTCCTCCCCGGCTCCGCGTCGTCCCCTTCCTGGGCCTCGCCGTCGTCCACCGCCATGGTGCTCTCGGCGCGGCGTGGTCAATGTGGTCAATGACCGACTTCCATCGGAAGAGTACTGTGCGTGGAGACGCTGACAGTTGGGTCCACGGTCGTAGCAAGGAAGTGCCTCCTTATTACACGCAAAATAATTATTCCTCCACCTGACAGCGGGGACCCACCGGACGGGCCACCGTATTTCATGAAAAAAACGTTTTCCCCTGACTGCTGGGACCCACCAGTTACATCTTCGCACGCAAGGAAGTGCCTGACAGTCGGGACCCACCTGGTAGAAGCGTACGTAGCATTGTCATTCTGGTCGCTAACATGTACGTACATATATACTGGTCGATGTAGAGGCGCGCACATAGCATGTACACGTACGTACAACGGCCAGGGTGTAAGAAAGAAAATACGGCCACGTATGTGTACATACGGGCGGGGTCTCAAACGCCTACTCACGCATACGTACGGCTAGGGCTTGTGTACATGGCTGGGTCTGAACGGAGAAACAGTGTCGTCGTCGTGTTCATGGGGAGGCAACGGAATGCGTCGTGTTCATCGAGAGGGCTTGGATGGAACAGGCGATGGAAACGAGGCCTGGCGTACCGCAGAATGGAGGAAATGACCTTGTGTTCGACCGGCCACGTTCGAAATGGGATCCTGTTCATCGGGAGGGGTCTGGCTTACCGCAAAACGGAGGAAACGGACCTCCTACGGTCGAAACGGGGGTCCTGTTGATCGGGAGGGGTGTGGTGTACCGCAAAATGGACGAAACGGACTTGTGTTGGAGCGCTACGGTCGAAACGGGGGTCCTGTTCATCGGGAGGGGTGTGGCGTACTGCAAAACGGGACTCCACGGGATATTGTTCATCTCCACCGTCGACCCCCTCCAGCCTCCACGAGCTACTGCTCATCCACCATCGACCTCCTCCAGCCTCCACCTGCACTGTTCATCCACGGGCTCCTGTTCATCCAGCCTCCACCGCGCGCTACTCCACCGGCTACTGTTCAACCAGCCCTCTCCACGGGGTACTGTTCATCCTGCCCTCCACCATCTACTGTTCATCCTGCCCTCCACGGGGTGCTCCTATTCATCCAGCCCTCCACGGGGTGCTGTTCATCCAGCCCCAACCGGCTCGATCGATCAGGGTCCTGTTCATCCAGAGGCAACACCACGGGATCCTATTCATCCACCCCCACCGGGAACTGTTCATCCAACCCCCCCCTGCAACGCTCAATGTTCATCCAGAGGTAGCATCGATCGGCTTCAGTTAGCAGCAGTAGCGAAGGAATCGCTTGATCGGGTTCAGTTAACAGCCATCGATCGATCGCTCGGGTTCAGTAACGCGTAGCCTGCAGTGCAATTGCTCGGGTTCAGTTAGAGCCCAACGCCTCGCTCGGGTTCAGTTAGAGCCAACGCCTCGCACACACGCGCGTATGTGTACGAGAGAAGCACGCATCGCTCGGCCCCCGACCTCACACCGTAACCGGGAACTCCCCGAAATTTTCCTCACCCTCGCTTCTACCATGGTTTTTTCCGTCATGGACGGCCCAAAGAATGTCATGCAGCTGCGTCTCCGGCCCGCCCAGGACGAAAAGCCCATTTTCTGTCATGATTTTTTGTCATAGAAGTAGCAGCCCACCACATCTATGATGATACCGAGTTTTGTCACCATTATCGTCATAGAAGTGTCATATGTATGACAGAAAAAAAATTCATTCGGCCCAAAATGTCATGGATCTGTCTTTTTCTGTAGTGATGGTTACGTTTCCTAGCCATAGACAAAGAGTTGTCATTTGATTAACGAGATCACATCATTAGGAGAATGATGTGATTGACTTGACCCATTCCTTTAGCTTAGCACTCGATCGTTTAGTATGTTGCTATTTCTTTTTTCATGACTTATGCATGTTCCTATGACTATGAGATTATGCAACTCCCGTTTATTGGAGGAACACTTTGTGTGCTACCAAACGTCACAACGTAACTGGGTGATTATAAAGGTGCTCTACAGGTGTCTCCGAAGGTACTTGTTGGGCTGGCGTATTTCGAGATTAGGATTTGTCACTCTGATTGTCGGAGAGGTGTCTATGGGCCCTCTCGGTAATGCACCTCACTTAAGCCTTGCAAGCATTGCAAATAATGAGTTAGTTGCGGGATAATGTATTACGGAATGAGTAAAGAGACTTGCCGGTAACGAGATTGAACTAGGTATTGAGATACCGACGATCGAATCTCGGGCAAGTAACATACTGATGACAAAGGGAACAACGTATGTTGTTATGCAGTCTGACCGATAAAGATCTTCATACAATATGTGGGAGCCAATATGAACATCCAGGTTCCGCTATTGTTTATTGACTGGAGACGTGTCTCGGTCATGTCTACATAGTTCTCGAACCCGTAGGGTCCGCACGCTTAACGTTTCGATGACAGTTATATTATGAGTTTATATGTTTTGATTTACCGAAGGTTGTTCGGAGTCCCGGATGTGATCACGGACATGACGAGGAGTCTCGAAATGGTTGAGACATGAAGATTGATATATTGCAAGCCGATGTTTGGATATCGGAAGTGTTCCGGGTGAAATCGGGATTTTACCGAAGTACCGGGAGGTTACCGGAACCCCCCCGGGACTTAATGGGCCTTAGTGGGCCTGGGTGGAAAGAGAGGAGAGGCGGCCAGGGCATGGGCCGCGCCCCCTCCCCCTAGTCCGAATAGGACAAGGAGAGGGGGGCGGCGCCCCCCTTCCTTCTTCTCCTCCACCTCTTTCCCCTCTCTCTCCTAATCCAACAAGGAAAAGGGGGGGAGTCCTACTCCCGGTAGGAGTAGGACTTCTCCTGACGCGCCCCTCTCTAGGCCGGCCGCACCCCCCCTTGCTCCTTTATATATGGGGGCAGGGGGGCACCCCATAGACACAACAATTGATCGTTTGATCTTTTAGCCGTGTGTGGTGCCCCCCTCCACCATAATCCACCTCGATAATATTGTAGCGGTGCTTAGGCGAAGCCCTGCGTGGGTAGAACATCATCATCGTCACCACGCCGTCGTGCTGACGAAACTCTCCCTCAACACTCGGCTGGATCGGAGTTCAAGGGTAGTCATCGGGCTGAACGTGTGCTGAACTCGGAGGTGCCATACGTTCGGTACTTGATCGGTCGGATCGAGAAGACATACGACTACATCAATCGCGTTGTGCTAACGCTTCCGCTTTCGTTATACGAGGGTACGTGGACAAAACTCTCCCCTCTCGTTGCTATGCATCACCATGATCTTGCGTGTGCGTAGGAAATTTTTGAAATTACTACGTTTACCAACACTCACTCCATGCAAATCACGGTACCCACATTATCAAAAATAGCATACGTGGTCTTCATGGCATCCCTGAAACTATGACACTACTTTCAAGAATGTTCAATTACGGTGGCCTCTGAAGTACCACTCAACGACATAAGAAATAACCGTGATGCCACTGGCCGGATTGCTAAATGGGCTATTGAGCTCCTCCCGTTCGACATAACGTACAAACCACGACCAGCCATTAAGTCGCAAGTACTGGCTAATTTTGTCGCCGAATGGACAGAAGCCAAACTCCCTAAAGAGTAAGGCGCGTACTCCAATTGGATCATGCACTTTGACGGCTCTAAGATGCTGGCTGGTCTGGGGGCAGGCGTCGTCCTGACATCCCCCACCGGAGATATAGTCCAATACGTACTCCAAATATTATACACAGACTCCAACAATGCAGCAGAATATGAGGCCCTGTTGCATGGTCTCCGGATGGCAGTCTCCATGGGGATTCAATGCCTAGAGGTGCATGGGGATTCAAACCTCGCAATATCTCAAATAAATGGAGACTTTGACGCCAAGGACCCAAAAATGGCGTCTTACCGCAATGTCATCCTCAAAATGTCAGCTCGGTTCGAGGGGCTCGAATTCTACCATGTGGTTCGAGAAAACAATCAAGCAGCGGATATCCTCGTACACATCGGCGCTAAGCGCGACCCTGTCCCACCAAATATCTTCTTGGAAAGGTTGTTTAAGCCATCCGTGGTGTGGGAAGGGGAGACCGGCAACAACAGTCTGAATCCGGCCACAACACCAGATCCCGAACACTCTGACGTAATCGGAGGCTCCGCCACCGAAATAACACCTTCGGCCCACGTGATTATGGCTGTCATCACCCCGTGGACAGAACCCTTCTTGGCTTACCTAAATAGGCAAGAACTCCCTGAGGACCCAAACGAGGCACGTTGCATTGTGCGGCTGTCTAAAGCCTACAAGGTCCATGAGAGAGAGCTCTATAATAAAAGCGCTACCGGAGTACTTCAAAGGTGAATCTCCAAAGATGAAGGACGCAACTTTTGGCAGAAATTCATGCTAGACTCGGCGGCCATCACGCTGCAGCTCGGGCCCTTGTAAGCAAGGCCTTCCGTACAGGTTTCTACTGGCCGACAGCCCGAGCAGACGCACAGGACCTTGTCCAACATTGTGTCGGTTGCCAGCTTTTTGCAAACCAAAGCCTTATGCCACCTACCGCTCTCCAAACAATCCCCATTACTTGGCCCTTTGCAGTCTGGGGGCTTGATATGGTCGGACCCCTTAAAGGAGGAAGCCATAAGAGAAAGTACCTATTGGTCATGGTGGATAAATTCACCAAATGGATAGAAACCAAACCAGTTAAAATGGCCGAGTCCGGACCAGTGATAGACTTCATATCTGGGGTTGTACACCGTTATGGTGTCCCCCACAGCATCATCACCGATAACGGCTCGAACTTCACAGCTGACGAGGTAAAAACTTGGTGTGGCAACATGGGCATTAAGCTCGATTATGCATCTGTCTATCACCCCCAAACAAACGGTCAAGTCGAACGAGCAAGTGGTCTTATTATGAGAGGCATTAAACCCAGATTAGTTTGATCCTTGAAGGAATCAGATACGCACTGGGTTGAGGAGCTCGACTCCGTACTATGGGGGTTGCGGACCACGTTGAATCGCACTACCGGATACACACCGTTTTTATGGTGTACGATGCAAAGGCGGTACTGCCCTGCGACATCATTCATGACTCACCTCGAGTGCGCATGTACAAAGAGAAAGAAGCCGAGCTTGATCGGCAGGACAGTTTAGACGCCCTGGAGGAGGAGCGTGACATTGCAAAAGCCCGCTCCGCATTCTATCAGCAACAGGCTCGACGGTATCAAAGCAGAGAAGTACGGGCCAAAACTTATAACTTTGGCGAACTCGTTCTACGCCTAACAAAGAAGAAAAAGGACAAGCTCAAGCCCAAATGGGAAGGTCCCTTCATCATTGACAGATTTCTAACCGGTGGAGCGTACCATCTCCGTGATGCATCGAGCAATCAACTCGAGCCAAACCCATGGAACGCGGCCAAACTCCGAAGGTTGTACGCCTAGTGCCGGACTCTGTGTTCGTCTCCTTACCTCCGCCTTTTTTATATATATATCTGCTATCTGTTTTTCTTTCTTTCTTTCTTCCCTTTTTCTTCACGGCCTTAAAAGGTTAAAATGTGTCTTGACTACACAATCTTGACGCGCCATGCGTGCTCATTATACCTGGGGGCTTCTTATACAGAAGCTTAATATAATTATGTTCTGGGCTCTATGCCCCCTGCACATGTGTTACTTTTCCACATCTACCTTTTCTTCGCCATTATATGCATCGATGTGACTTAAGTTTTGGCCAAGATGGGTTGCCTGGCTCTTGTGTTTATGCCCTACATTCCCGTTAATTCGGCTAGGGCATAAGGGGAGCACCTCTGCGATTGTTACTGCCGGGTCAGCCGGATTTGTACCTCAGACTAGGTGAAGCCGAAAGCTAGCGTTCTTATGGGAATATTCAGTCGGTGAACAAAAGATTACTTTTACTTATTGCAATACATGCCCCCAGATGTTTATATTCTGCGTCTCCTTTCGCAGTGCGGACAAGCACATTAATGCATGCGTACCCAGGGAAAGGAACCCTTAACAAAACTATTCTCCCTAGAAGATGTTTCTTACTATCCATGTAATATAACATAGCTAGTTGGGTACTTGTCTGTTCAAGCACTTATGACCCCTATGTCTGGTTTCCACGTGTACCCCGGTTTTTACATAACTGAGCGGGTATTCGGATACACTCCGGATTGTCGGGTCCGGAGGTCGAAGTGAAAAGGTCCGCCATGAAAAATGATTTACAATCCGGCTAGGGACAAAATATGTCACTTGAAGTACACAGTCACTTAGACTGACTAAATTATTATTCTATACCATCCAATAGGAGTCCGCTAGCTGGGCCCGAACATCTTTCAGTTCAACGCCCAGCCGGGTATTGGCATCTTGGAGATCGTTTTTCTCCCGCCTAACCCGTGGAAGCACGCGCTCACCAGCCTCTAGCTGTCGTTGAGCATGTTGCTCATCCCCTCGCACGATATTCGGATTCACTCTGGGATCATCTGCAGAATCTATTGTTAGATTTGCATGCATGCCGAATACTAACTGGTACATGTCATTTCATTCTTTTCGATCAGGACAAGTATTACCAGATGGGGCCTTCTTGGACTCCTCCATTCCGACAACTATGTCCCGTAGCTAGGCTTTGCACTCCTCCAGCTCTTGAGACAACTGGGTATTCTTCTCCGTAAGAACCTACGCTTATAATGATCCTTAAATCAGTTGTGCCAACTCTTTCAAGTCTCAGGGGCTACTGATATACATAATTATCAGATTCTCTTGCCCGTATATCCTTTGCATACTGGTCTGTGGACTTGGCAAGGCCATTTTGAGCAGCTCGGATGTACGCATCCCCTGAGTTGAAGGCATCGAACGCCTCTTCGGAGGAACCGGGGTCGCGGAGTACGGCCCAGCGACGCCTGTGATTCATGGCACTCTCCACTTCAGAATTCGTAGCGGACAGCCTATGTGCATCCTATGTAGGAGGAACATCCGGTGTTGTCCCCACGTTAGCATCTGCCCCTAAAACTGGCTATGTAGTCCGGCTGGTGGAGGCGTGGCCGGCAGGCTCTCCGAACACGGTCCGGCGAGCAGTTTTTGTGCCAGGATCCATGGACGTTATTATATTTTAAAGACGGCAACCATGGAGCAGGGTTGTTTTTCATACCTCTGCGACGGCATCTCAGTCCTGACCGCCTTCCTTTTAAGCCTGCCCGGCTTCGGTGCCCCTTGTTGATGAGTCACCGCGGGTTCGGCATGGTGCCCTGAGGGCCTTCCCTATAAGACGCAATACGTGTGCGGTGGGTGAGGTGCAAAAAAGGGATCCTTCTCGGAAGTTGGGACTCCGTTTTTACTTACATGTGATGCAGGGAGCAGGCCAGGATAATCGGGTATGATGGCCACCAAGGCACCATCGCATCTTAACTGATAGGACGTCTTGTCGACAAGCTCCACAAATATGTCCGGATCTTATTCAAGTCCAGGGACGAGGGCCCGGTCAGGGTCCTCTGGCTGTCCAGACGGGCTGTGGACCTCCCACATAGCTTTTCGCAGTTCCTGCTATAAAATAGCAAGGTAAATATTTATGATGAAGAATGCGGGAAGGTCTGGAGTCAAAGGTAGCAACTCACCAAGTTTGGGGGGGTTGTACATGGAGAATCCATCCCGTGGCTTAATGCAGATGAACTCCTCTTCCTCTCCTTTGTACAAATCGAACAGTATTTTCGCTAGAGCAGCGGCGGAGTCCAAACCTTTACGACCGTAGCGGGTGGCATCGTCTTCTCCGTTGAAGTGCCACATGGGTTTCCCCCTATACTGAAGTGGCTGGACCCCCCGCATTATACATATTGACATAACCTCGACTATTGTCAGTCCTAATTTGGCTAGCGTTTTATCCTGCTAATCAGGTAAAGGAACTCTCTGTTATCTTCCTCGTGGGGGCTCCGAGGGCGCCAGCTGCGGCGTTTCTTCAAAGGGACATTGTTAAACTCAGGAAGGCCTATCCGAATAGGGTCCGGAAGGGGGATGTCCTCCATATAAAACCACTCTGAAGGCCACTCTTCGGATGTCTTCTTCGGAGTACCGGACAGGTATCCGGTCCCGACGATGCGCCATATTTCGTCTCCGCCCACTTGATATATTGACCCCTCCTGTGTATGGGGTACGAGGCAGAATAGCCTCTTCCATAGCTCGAAATGAGCTTCGCAGCCCAGAAACAGCTCGCAAACAGCGACGTAGCCGGCGATGTGTCATATGGAGGCGGGAGTAAAGTTATGCAGCTGGAGAACGTAGAACTCCATGAGCCCGCAAAGGAACGGATGGATTGGAAATCCTAGTCCCCTCAATAAGTAAGGGACAAGGCATACCCTCTCCCCCTGTATGGGTTGGGAAAGCTCTCCGCTTGCTCCCCGCCATTATAAGTGGCTAGTCCGGCTCGGACGGGGAACATATACCCAGCAGGGTGAAATCCCTGGGTCTGTAACTCTACTAGTTGGCTGTGGGGGACAGAACACTTCTCCCAATTGCCTAGCTTAGTGCTATGGGAGCGAGAGGAGGAGCTGCAATGGCCGGCCATGATGGGATGGACTTTTCCGGACGCGCTCCGATGGATACTAGCTGTGGGAGGATGGTGTGATATGGATCTGAGGATCCCCGACTCTTTAAATAGATGATTTACTTACATGGCTAGTGTGGCAAATGTAAAAATGCCTCGACTTCTCGCATTCGCTCGACACATGGACGATAGCCATTATTAAAGCACAGAAGCCGAGGAGTGCAACATTCATGGGAAGCCGAACACTACTCGTTACGACAGGTACTCGGCATTTGGAGAAGGAACCCACCTGGCAATGCCAAAGAAAATCTGCGCGCCGGACTCATCATCATTGAAGCCTGGTTCAGGGGCTACTGAGGGAGTCCTAGATTAGGGGGTCCTCGGACAGCCGGACTATATACATTGGCCGGACTTTTGGACTATGAAGATACAAGATTGAAGGCTTCGTCACGTATCCGGGTGGGACTTTCCTTAGCGTGGAAGGCAAGCTTGGTGATTCAGATATGTAGATCTCCTTCTCTGTAACCGACTCTATGTAACCCTAGCCCCCTCCGGTGTCTATATAAACCGGAGGGTTTAGTCCGTAGGACAACAACAATCATAATCATAGGCTAGCTTCTAGGGTTTAGCCTCTATGATCTCGTGGTAGATCAACTCTTGTAATACTCATATCATCAAGATCAACCATGCAGGAAGTAGTGTATTACCTCCATCGAGAGGGCCCAAACCTAGGTAAACATTGTGTCCCCCGCCTCCTATTACCATCAGCCTTAGACGCACAATTCGGGACCCCCTACCTGAGATCCGCCGGTTTTGACACCGACACCCGTGGCCGTGCGCGCCCCTCCACCCACCGTGGCGCTGGCCCCCGTGCGTTTGGCTGCACCCGCCGCACCCATGCCCCTGTCCGTGCGCGCCCCTCCTCCCACCACGGCACCGGTCCCCGTGCGTTTGGCTGCACCCGCCGTGCCCGTGCACATGCACGCGCCCCCCTCAGTGGCATAGGATGCTGCCGTCGCCCGCTACCTCTCAGCGGTGCCAGTTGTCGTCCTCCCACGCCCCGCCCGTCGATCGCGCGACAACATAATGTTTGATTTACATGTGAAGAACATTTTGTGCTGCCTTGTAGACTTCCACAACGGCGTCCCATAGGACGACAACGACAACGATGGCGCGGCACGCCGCCTCCACCGGAAATAGATTTTTTTGGGTTTAATATTGTATCTCGAATTCTCGATCATATGAATATAAATTCGCAGTGTGACTGAATGAAAGATATGGTTTGAACGAACTTGAATTTTTCTCTCTTAATGTACAGACTTATCAAACTAATTTCTTTTGAAAATAACGTCAATGGTTTTTAAATATAAAACACTCATCGCAAACGTTTTAGTTAGAACACCTGTATGCAAACCGACAGCTTCCCCAGGAAGCCAAGGGAAAATGTGTCGAGCGGGATTTATGCAGCTCTTGATCGCATACGTTTTAGATAGAACACCTATATGCAAAGTGAGAGCTGTGGTCTTCCCCCTAAAGTCAAGGGAAAATTCCCAGTGCAGGATTTGTGCATCCCTTCAACGCGATGACCCGCGTGCAACCACGTAGAAACAATTGGGTAAGATTTGCATCTGTCATATTGGGTATGTTGCCATTTGTCAAACTGGAAAGATTGACATTTGTTTATCTAGTAACATTGCCATTTGTCAACCTTGTAACACTGCGATTTGTCAAAATATGTAGCTAAAAATCACTAGTACTATCTAATTTTTGCAACTAAAAACACTAGCACTCTTCATATGGACACCACTAGCAGGCGTGCGTTTATGGACACATATGCAAATGTACCATTGATTAGATAAAACAAGTCATCAACCCACAATGACAACGAGGATACATGTTGGATTACAGATCATTTCCAACAAAACATTCTAGTAAAGTAAAGTTTTTCTCACACAACAAATAAGAAGTGATGAAATGAACTTCAGCTCAACCACTCATCGGTGTTGGAAACGCTTGCTTTGAACCAGACGTGATTCTTTGGGAAGGGCCAGCTACTGTCAATCTCGAGACCAATGCAGGACTGATCATCCAGTCTGAAACGACCTATTTCAATACCCATATTGTGATAGCCATGGTAGGGAAGCATAGCAATGTCTGAGGTATAGATACAGTTGCTTCTCATAAATGGTAGTAACATTGTGTCAACAGCAGCTGGATTGCCTTTCACCATCATTGGATACTATTGTCCAAGGAAGAGCGAGTTTTCTCCAAGAATATCAATACTGAACCAGGGAGAAGGTGTTGGCACTATCACACTAGTATCCATCCCGAATACCCTGCAACGGATGTTGGAATAGGTCTGTTGAGTGCGACCATGCGAGACAACACACGCTTCCTTAGTAACATCAGCAGTGCCCTGTATACAAACAAGAAGAGCTGATCCATCCGAATAAGTTGCCTTGCGCCACTGATTATATGGGTCCTGCTCGTCCTCATGCTCATGATCATCACCATCGTCATCTCCCCCTTGGTTATAAAAAATTTCAATTATAGGTGGTGGAATGTTCACAGGACCTTGGAAACACAAGGTTAATTAGTAAAGCGAAACTATCTAGCTAACCCGCATGCATGTGGATGAAACAATTATAACTACGCTGGAAGACAAACGTACTGAAACCATAAGGATTCCATGCAAAAACAGTACCACGAGTGGTGGCAGCAAACACAAGACCCTCGTATTGAATTGCATCACAGTACTCATCCGTGTAAAAAAATGATTTTTGAGCAATATCCATCGAGTCGTGGAAGCAAGCACGGCAACAAGCTTGTTGAAGATAGCAACAACTTCATAGTTCGTGTAATACCAAGAGCGGTTGGGACCTCGACAAATTGCTATCTTCCATAGACCATAGTCACCATGATCGTATTTGAATGTATGTAGAATACCAGTGTGCTCAACTTCAGCGCAGTCTGAGATTTTTGGAAGTGGAACTCGGTGATGAGTGTACACATTCATAAGTTCCCACTCGCAGTTGTACCCAATATAAACAACCCAATCTCCATTTGCGCCTGCCCAAGCCTTACGCTCAAGAGATGGTTGTGATAGCCTGGCTTATTAGGGATGATAGACTACTCATATCAATAAGGAATTCCTTCTTTTCTGGGAGCCCATTTAGACAGAACTCCAAAGTTAAGCGTGCTCAGCTTGGAGTAGTTTCAGGATGGGTGACTGACCAGGAAGTTACTCCCAGGTGTGCAAGAGTGAGGACAAAGTGTGCAGAAAAGATTAGTATTGATCTGTGGGGCCAGTCTAGATCCCGCTAGGAGTAACGACCACCGGCGGGTGTGCCCGGGGCGTTACATGTTGGTATCATAGCCGACCCTCGCGGTTACACAGATGTTTGTGGATAGGTGCGCGGTCATGTTGTTCATGATGTTTGTGACCCATCGTGGCACACGGCATGGCACATGTACTGGACTGGATGCACAGACGTATGTGCCAAGAGGGAACATTCCTGTGGCCCGACGAGGACGTTGGTTCCTCTGAGTAGGGGTGTATGTGATAGCCTGGCTTATTAGGGATGATAGACTACTCATATCAATAAGG